>NW_027554420.1:1800000-2100000 GCF_053574225.1 Canis aureus | reverse complement strand
TGGGAGAGGTAACTGGAATCTCCCGGCACACAAGACGAGTGCCTCCAAGCTCAATCAAGCGATTTCCTAGTAATTCCTGGGGTAGACTGGTGCTACATACTAAGTTCCATACGTGAGTATGTAGTTGAACGCCTTGTCCAAAAACATCTTACTTCTGAGAGTTGAGTTCACCCTCAGTCCCTCACAGTTCCACACTGCCTGCAGAGTGAGTTTCGCACGTCTTCACCAGAGACGTTTGCCAGAGGCTTCTGAGACGCAAGTTAACAATGCAGACCTGGAGGGTATCTCCAGGTGCAGTAGAGTGGTAACCTGGGAACCTCCTGTCTCAGAATACTGCTACCTTCACCCTGCCATAAGAATGCAGCTAGTTGACAGCTGGCTTCAAGGCCTGCTTCCCTGTGAGAGCTAAGGACAGGGCACAACCCTCCCGCATCCTGCTTGACTGTAGAAGGCGCTGCTAACGTCCTCATGTTAGTGGCAGGGAAACGTTGTGAGAAAAGCATGTGGAATCGTTGTGCCTGAACCCACGTGTATCTGAGTTGAATACAGCGATTTCCAAAGTCCTTCTTCATCAGAGTGTAGCTAGGTTCCCACTCGCATGTCCGAGTGGGTAGCAGACATCTGCCTCCCATGTATACACACTTCTGAGAGTTGAGCTTATGGCCTGTAAGCCTACCTCCTGCCTGCAGCTACCTTTCGCTTCCAAAAGGCCTAGGCTCGCTGCTTCACCGAAGTGTTGGGAGAGGTAACTGGAATCTCCCGGCACACAAGACTAGTGCCACCAAGCTCAATCCAGCGATTTCCCAGTAATTCCTGGGGTAGACTGGTGCTACATACTAAGTTCCATATGTCAGAAGGTAGCTGAACGCCTTGTCCAAAGTCATCTTACTGCTGAGAGTTGAGCTCACCCTCAGTCCCTCACAGTTCCACACTGCCTGCAGAGTGAGTTTCCCACGTCTTCACCAGAGACTTTTGCCAGAGGCTTCTGAGACGCAAGTTAACAATGCACACCTGGACGGTATCTCCAGGTGCAGTAGAGTGGTAATCTGGGAACCTCCTTACTCAGAATACTGCTACCTTCACACTGTCATAAGAATGCAGCTAGTTGAGAGCTGGCTTCTAGGCAAGCTTCCCTGTGAGAGCTGAGGACAGGGCAGAACCCTCCCGCATCCTGCCTGACTGTAGACGTACCTGCAAACCTCCTTATGTTAGTGGCTGGGATGGGTTGAGGGAAAAGCATGTGTAAGCATTGGGCCTGAACTCCCGTTTATCTGAGTTGAATACAGCGATTTCCAACATCCTTCTTCAATAGGAGTGTAGCTAGGTTCCAACTCCCATGTCCGAGTGGGCAGCAGACATCTGCCTCCCATGCATACACACTTCTGAGAGTTGAGCTTATGGCCTGTAACCCTACATCCTGCCTGCCGCTACCTTTCGCTTCCAAAAGGCCTAGGCTCGCTGCTTGACGCAAGTGTTGGGAGAGGTAACTGGAATCTCCCGGCACACAAGACGAGTGCCTCCAAGCTCAATCAAGCGATTTCCTAGTAATTCCTCGTGTAGACTGGTGCTACATACTAAGTTCCATACGTGAGTATGTAGTTGAACGCCTTGTCCAAAAACATCTTACTTCTGAGAGTTGAGCTCACCCTCAGTCCCTCACAGTTCCACACTGCCTGCAGAGTGAGTTTCGCACGTCTTCACCAGAGACGTTTGCCAGAGGCTTCTGAGACGCAAGTTAACAATGCAGACCTGGAGGGTATCTCCAGGTCCAGTAGAGTGGTAACCTGGGAACCTCCTGTCTCAGAATCCTGCTACCTTCACCCTGCCATAAGAATGCAGCTTGTTGACAGCTGGCTTCAAGGCCTGCTTCCCTGTGAGAGCTAAGGACAGGGCACAACCCTCCCGCATCCTGCTTGACTGTAGAAGGCGCTGCTAACGTCCTCATGTTAGTGGCAGGGAAACGTTGTGAGAAAAGCATGTGGAATCGTTGTGCCTGAACCCACGTGTATCTGAGTTGAATACAGCGATTTCCAAAGTCCTTCTTCATCAGAGTGTAGCTAGGTTCCCACTCGCATGTCCGAGTGGGTAGCAGACATCTGCCTCCCATGTATACACACTTCTGAGAGTTGAGCTTATGGCCTGTAAGCCTACCTCCTGCCTGCAGCTACCTTTCGCTTCCAAAAGGCCTAGGCTCGCTGCTTCACCGAAGTGTTGGGAGAGGTAACTGGAATCTCCCGGCACACAAGACTAGTGCCACCAAGCTCAATCCAGCGATTTCCCAGTAATTCCTGGGGTAGACTGGTGCTACATACTAAGTTCCATATGTGAGAAGGTAGCTGAACGCCTTGTCCAAAATCATCTTACTGCTGAGAGTTGAGCTCACCCTCAGTCCCTCACAGTTCCACACTGCCTGCAGAGTGAGTTTCCCACGTCTTCACCAGAGACTTTTGCCAGAGGCTTCTGAGACGCAAGTTAACAATGCACACCTGGACGGTATCTCCAGGTGCAGTAGAGTGGTAATCTGGGAACCTCCTTACTCAGAATACTGCTACCTTCACACTGTCATAAGAATGCAGCTAGTTGAGAGCTGGCTTCTAGGCAAGCTTCCCTGTGAGAGCTGAGGACAGGGCAGAACCCTCCCGCATCCTGCCTGACTGTAGACGTACCTGCTAACCTCCTTATGTTAGTGGCTGGGATGGGTTGAGGGAAAAGCATGTGTAAGCATTGGGCCTGAACTCCCGTGTATCTGAGTTGAATACAGCGATTTCCAACATCCTTCTTCAATAGGAGTGTAGCTAGGTTCCTACTCCCATGTCCGAGTGGGCAGCAGACATCTGCCTCACATGCATACACACTTCTGAGAGTTGAGCTTATGGCCTGTAACCCTACATCCTGCCTGCCGCTACCTTTCGCTTCCAAAAGGCCTAGGCTCGCTGCTTGACGCAAGTGTTGGGAGAGGTAACTGGAATCTCCCGGCACACAAGACGAGTGCCTCCAAGCTCAATCAAGCGATTTCCTAGTAATTCCTGGGGTAGACTGGTGCTACATACTAAGTTCCATACGTGAGTATGTAGTTGAACGCCTTGTCCAAAAACATCTTACTTCTCAGAGTTGAGTTCACCCTCAGTCCCTCACAGTTCCACACTGCCTGCAGAGTGAGTTTCGCACGTCTTCACCAGAGACGTTTGCCAGAGGCTTCTGAGACGCAAGTTAACAATGCAGACCTGGAGGGTATCTCCAGGTGCAGTAGAGTGGTAACCTGGGAACCTCCTGTCTCAGAATACTGCTACCTTCACCCTGCCATAAGAATGCAGCTAGTTGACAGCTGGCTTCAAGGCCTGCTTCCCTGTGAGAGCTAAGGACAGGGCACAACCCTCCCGCATCCTGCTTGACTGTAGAAGGCGCTGCTAACGTCCTCATGTTAGTGGCAGGGAAACGTTGTGAGAAAAGCATGTGGAATCGTTGTGCCTGAACCCACGTGTATCTGAGTTGAATACAGCGATTTCCAAAGTCCTTCTTCATCAGAGTGTAGCTAGGTTCCCACTCGCATGTCCGAGTGGGTAGCAGACATCTGCCTCCCATGTATACACACTTCTGAGAGTTGAGCTTATGGCCTGTAAGCCTACCTCCTGCCTGCAGCTACCTTTCGCTTCCAAAAGGCCTAGGCTCGCTGCTTCACCGAAGTGTTGGGAGAGGTAACTGGAATCTCCCGGCACACAAGACTAGTGCCACCAAGCTCAATCCAGCGATTTCCCAGTAATTCCTGGGGTAGACTGGTGCTACATACTAAGTTCCATACGTGAGTATGTAGTTGAACGCCTTGTCCAAAAACATCTTACTTCTCAGAGTTGAGCTCACCCTCAGTCCCTCACAGTTCCACACTGCCTGCAGAGTGAGTTTCGCACGTCTTCACCAGAGACGTTTGCCAGAGGCTTCTGAGACGCAAGTTAACAATGCAGACCTGGAGGGTATCTCCAGGTCCAGTAGAGTGGTAACCTGGGAACCTCCTGTCTCAGAATCCTGCTACCTTCACCCTGCCATAAGAATGCAGCTTGTTGACAGCTGGCTTCAAGGCCTGCTTCCCTGTGAGAGCTAAGGACAGGGCACAACCCTCCCGCATCCTGCTTGACTGTAGAAGGAGCTGCTAACGTCCTCATGTTAGTGGCAGGGAAACGTTGTGAGAAAAGCATGTGGAATCGTTGTGCCTGAACCCACGTGTATCTGAGTTGAATACAGCGATTTCCAAAGTCCTTCTTCATCAGAGTGTAGCTAGGTTCCCACTCGCATGTCCGAGTGGGTAGCAGACATCTGCCTCCCATGTATACACACTTCTGAGAGTTGAGCTTATGGCCTGTAAGCCTACCTCCTGCCTGCAGCTACCTTTCGCTTCCAAAAGGCCTAGGCTCGCTGCTTCACCGAAGTGTTCGGAGAGGTAACTGGAATCTCCCGGCACACAAGACTAGTGCCACCAAGCTCAATCCAGCGATTTCCCAGTAATTCCTGGGGTAGACTGGTGCTACATACTAAGTTCCATATGTGAGAAGGTAGCTGAACGCCTTGTCCAAAATCATCTTACTGCTGAGAGTTGAGCTCACCCTCAGTCCCTCACAGTTCCACACTGCCTGCAGAGTGAGTTTCCCACGTCTTCACCAGAGACTTTTGCCAGAGGCTTCTGAGACGCAAGTTAACAATGCACACCTGGACGGTATCTCCAGGTGCAGTAGAGTGGTAATCTGGGAACCTCCTTACTCAGAATACTGCTACCTTCACACTGTCATAAGAATGCAGCTAGTTGAGAGCTGGCTTCTAGGCAAGCTTCCCTGTGAGAGCTGAGGACAGGGCAGAACCCTCCCGCATCCTGCCTGACTGTAGACGTACCTGCTAACCTCCTTATGTTAGTGGCTGGGATGGGTTGCGGGAAAAGCATGTGTAAGCATTGGGCCTGAACTCCCGTGTATCTGAGTTGAATACAGCGATTTCCAACATCCTTCTTCAATAGGAGTGTAGCTAGGTTCCTACTCCCATGTCCGAGTGGGCAGCAGACATCTGCCTCCCATGCATACACACTTCTGAGAGTTGAGCTTATGGCCTGTAACCCTACATCCTGCCTGCCGCTACCTTTCGCTTCCAAAAGGCCTAGGCTCGCTGCTTGACGCAAGTGTTGGGAGAGGTAACTGGAATCTCCCGGCACACAAGACGAGTGCCTCCAAGCTCAATCAAGCGATTTCCTAGTAATTCCTGGGGTAGACTGGTGCTACATACTAAGTTCCATACGTGAGTATGTAGTTGAACGCCTTGTCCAAAAACATCTTACTTCTGAGAGTTGAGTTCACCCTCAGTCCCTCACAGTTCCACACTGCCTGCAGAGTGAGTTTCGCACGTCTTCACCAGAGACGTTTGCCAGAGGCTTCTGAGACGCAAGTTAACAATGCAGACCTGGAGGGTATCTCCAGGTGCAGTAGAGTGGTAACCTGGGAACCTCCTGTCTCAGAATACTGCTACCTTCACCCTGCCATAAGAATGCAGCTAGTTGACAGCTGGCTTCAAGGCCTGCTTCCCTGTGAGAGCTAAGGACAGGGCACAACCCTCCCGCATCCTGCTTGACTGTAGAAGGCGCTGCTAACGTCCTCATGTTAGTGGCAGGGAAACGTTGTGAGAAAAGCATGTGGAATCGTTGTGCCTGAACCCACGTGTATCTGAGTTGAATACAGCGATTTCCAAAGTCCTTCTTCATCAGAGTGTAGCTAGGTTCCCACTCGCATGTCCGAGTGGGTAGCAGACATCTGCCTCCCATGTATACACACTTCTGAGAGTTGAGCTTATGGCCTGTAAGCCTACCTCCTGCCTGCAGCTACCTTTCGCTTCCAAAAGGCCTAGGCTCGCTGCTTCACCGAAGTGTTCGGAGAGGTAACTGGAATCTCCCGGCACACAAGACTAGTGCCACCAAGCTCAATCCAGCGATTTCCCAGTAATTCCTGGGGTAGACTGGTGCTACATACTAAGTTCCATATGTGAGAAGGTAGCTGAACGCCTTGTCCAAAGTCATCTTACTGCTGAGAGTTGAGCTCACCCTCAGTCCCTCACAGTTCCACACTGCCTGCAGAGTGAGTTTCCCACGTCTTCACCAGAGACTTTTGCCAGAGGCTTCTGAGACGCAAGTTAACAATGCACACCTGGACGGTATCTCCAGGTGCAGTAGAGTGGTAATCTGGGAACCTCCTTACTCAGAATACTGCTAACTTCACACTGTCATAAGAATGCAGCTAGTTGAGAGCTGGCTTCTAGGCAAGCTTCCCTGTGAGAGCTGAGGACAGGGCAGAACCCTCCCGCATCCTGCCTGACTGTAGACGTACCTGCAAACCTCCTTATGTTAGTGGCTGGGATGGGTTGCGGGAAAAGCATGTGTAAGCATTGGGCCTGAACTCCCGTGTATCTGAGTTGAATACAGCGATTTCCAACATCCTTCTTCAATAGGAGTGTAGCTAGGTTCCAACTCCCATGTCCGAGTCGGCAGCAGACATCTGCCTCCCATGCATACACACTTCTGAGAGTTGAGCTTATGGCCTGTAACCCTACATCCTGCCTGCCGCTACCTTTCGCTTCCAAAAGGCCTAGGCTCGCTGCTTGACGCAAGTGTTGGGAGAGGTAACTGGAATCTCCCGGCACACAAGACGAGTGCCTCCAAGCTCAATCAAGCGATTTCCTAGTAATTCCTCGTGTAGACTGGTGCTACATACTAAGTTCCATACGTGAGTATGTAGTTGAACGCCTTGTCCAAAAACATCTTACTTCTGAGAGTTGAGCTCACCCTCAGTCCCTCACAGTTCCACACTGCCTGCAGAGTGAGTTTCGCACGTCTTCACCAGAGACGTTTGCCAGAGGCTTCTGAGACGCAAGTTAACAATGCAGACCTGGAGGGTATCTCCAGGTCCAGTAGAGTGGTAACCTGGGAACCTCCTGTCTCAGAATCCTGCTACCCTCACCCTGCCATAAGAATGCAGCTTGTTGACAGCTGGCTTCAAGGCCTGCTTCCCTGTGAGAGCTAAGGACAGGGCACAACCCTCCCGCATCCTGCTTGACTGTAGAAGGCGCTGCTAACGTCCTCATGTTAGTGGCAGGGAAACGTTGTGAGAAAAGCATGTGGAATCGTTGTGCCTGAACCCACGTGTATCTGAGTTGAATACAGCGATTTCCAAAGTCCTTCTTCATCAGAGTGTAGCTAGGTTCCCACTCGCATGTCCGAGTGGGTAGCAGACATCTGCCTCCCATGTATACACACTTCTGAGAGTTGAGCTTATGGCCTGTAAGCCTACCTCCTGCCTGCAGCTACCTTTCGCTTCCAAAAGGCCTAGGCTCGCTGCTTCACCGAAGTGTTCGGAGAGGTAACTGGAATCTCCCGGCACACAAGACTAGTGCCACCAAGCTCAATCCAGCGATTTCCCAGTAATTCCTGGGGTAGACTGGTGCTACATACTAAGTTCCATATGTGAGAAGGTAGCTGAACGCCTTGTCCAAAATCATCTTACTGCTGAGAGTTGAGCTCACCCTCAGTCCCTCACAGTTCCACACTGCCTGCAGAGTGTGTTTCCCACGTCTTCACCAGAGACTTTTGCCTGAGGCTTCTGAGACGCAAGTTAACAATGCACACCTGGACGGTATCTCCAGGTGCAGTAGAGTGGTAATCTGGGAACCTCCTTACTCAGAATACTGCTACCTTCACACTGTCATAAGAATGCAGCTAGTTGAGAGCTGGCTTCTAGGCAAGCTTCCCTGTGAGAGCTGAGGACAGGGCAGAACCCTCCCGCATCCTGCCTGACTGTAGACGTACCTGCAAACCTCCTTATGTTAGTGGCTGGGATGGGTTGCGGGAAAAGCATGTGTAAGCATTGGGCCTGAACTCCCGTGTATCTGAGTTGAATACAGCGATTTCCAACATCCTTCTTCAATAGGAGTGTAGCTAGGTTCCAACTCCCATGTCCGAGTCGGCAGCAGACATCTGCCTCCCATGCATACACACTTCTGAGAGTTGAGCTTATGGCCTGTAACCCTACATCCTGCCTGCCGCTACCTTTCGCTTCCAAAAGGCCTAGGCTCGCTGCTTGACGCAAGTGTTGGGAGAGGTAACTGGAATCTCCCGGCACACAAGACGAGTGCCTCCAAGCTCAATCAAGCGATTTCCTAGTAATTCCTGGGGTAGACTGGTGCTACATACTAAGTTCCATACGTGAGTATGTAGTTGAACGCCTTGTCCAAAAACATCTTACTTCTGAGAGTTGAGCTCACCCTCAGTCCCTCACAGTTCCACACTGCCTGCAGAGTGAGTTTCGCACGTCTTCACCAGAGACGTTTGCCAGAGGCTTCTGAGACGCAAGTTAACAATGCAGACCTGGAGGGTATCTCCAGGTGCAGTAGAGTGGTAACCTGGGAACCTCCTGTCTCAGAATACTGCTACCTTCACCCTGCCATAAGAATGCAGCTAGTTGACAGCTGGCTTCAAGGCCTGCTTCCCTGTGAGAGCTAAGGACAGGGCACAACCCTCCCGCATCCTGCTTGACTGTAGAAGGAGCTGCTAACGTCCTCATGTTAGTGGCAGGGAAACGTAGTGAGAAAAGCATGTGGAATCGTTGTGCCTGAACCCACGTGTATCTGAGTTGAATACAGCGATTTCCAAAGTCCTTCTTCATCAGAGTGTAGCTAGGTTCCCACTCGCATGTCCGAATGGGTAGCAGACATCTGCCTCCCATGTATACACACTTCTGAGAGTTGAGCTTATTGCCTGTAAGCCTACCTCCTGCCTGCAGCTACCTTTCGCTTCCAAAAGGCCTAGGCTCGCTGCTTCACCAAAGTGTTGGGAGAGGTAACTGGAATCTCCCGGCACACAAGACGAGTGCCACCAAGCTCAATCCAGCGATTTCCCAGTAATTCCTGGGGTAGACTGGTGCTACATACTAAGTTCCATACGTGAGTATGTAGTTGAACGCCTTGTCCAAAAACATCTTAATTCTCAGAGTTGAGCTCACCCTCAGTCCCTCACAGTTCCACACTGCCTGCAGAGTGAGTTTCGCACGTCTTCACCAGAGACGTTTGCCAGAAGCTTCTGAGACGCAAGTTAACAATGCAGACCTGGAGGGTATCTCCAGGTCCAGTAGAGTGGTAACCTGAGAACCTCCTGTCTCAGAATACTGCTACCTTCACCCTGCCATAAGAATGTAGCTTGTTGACAGCTGGCTTCAAGGCCTGCTTCCCTGTGAGAGCTAAGGACAGGGCACAACCCTCCCGCATCCTGCTTGACTGTAGAAGGCGCTGCTAACGTCCTCATGTTAGTGGCAGGGAAACGTTGTGAGAAAAGCATGTGGAATCGTTGTGCCTGAACCCACGTGTATCTGAGTTGAATACAGCGATTTCCAAAGTCCTTCTTCATCAGAGTGTAGCTAGGTTCCCACTCGCATGTCCGAGTGGGTAGCAGACATCTGCCTCCCATGTATACACACTTCTGAGAGTTGAGCTTATGGCCTGTAAGCCTACCTCCTGCCTGCAGCTACCTTTCGCTTCCAAAAGGCCTAGGCTCGCTGCTTCACCGAAGTGTTCGGAGAGGTAACTGGAATCTCCCGGCACACAAGACTAGTGCCACCAAGCTCAATCCAGCGATTTCCCAGTAATTCCTGGGGTAGATTGGTGCTACATACTAAGTTCCATATGTGAGAAGGTAGCTGAACGCCTTGTCCAAAGTCATCTTACTGCTGAGAGTTGAGCTCACCCTCAGTCCCTCACAGTTCCACACTGCCTGCAGAGTGAGTTTCCCACGTCTTCACCAGAGACTTTTGCCAGAGGCTTCTGAGACGCAAGTTAACAATGCACACCTGGACGGTATCTCCAGGTGCAGTAGAGTGGTAATCTGGGAACCTCCTTACTCAGAATACTGCTACCTTCACACTGTCATAAGAATGCAGCTAGTTGAGAGCTGGCTTCTAGGCAAGCTTCCCTGTGAGAGCTGAGGACAGGGCAGAACCCTCCCGCATCCTGCCTGACTGTAGACGTACCTGCTAACCTCCTTATGTTAGTGGCTGGGATGGGTTGCGGGAAAAGCATGTGTAAGCATTGGGCCTGAACTCCCGTGTATCTGAGTTGAATACAGCGATTTCCAACATCCTTCTTCAATAGGAGTGTAGCTAGGTTCCTACTCCCATGTCCGAGTGGGCAGCAGACATCTGCCTCCCATGCATACACACTTCTGAGAGTTGAGCTTATGGCCTGTAACCCTACATCCTGCCTGCCGCTACCTTTCGCTTCCAAAAGGCCTAGGCTCGCTGCTTGACGCAAGTGTTGGGAGAGGTAACTGGAATCTCCCGGCACACAAGACGAGTGCCTCCAAGCTCAATCAAGCGATTTCCTAGTAATTCCTGGGGTAGACTGGTGCTACATACTAAGTTCCATACGTGAGTATGTAGTTGAACGCCTTGTCCAAAAACATCTTACTTCTGAGAGTTGAGTTCACCCTCAGTCCCTCACAGTTCCACACTGCCTGCAGAGTGAGTTTCGCACGTCTTCACCAGAGACGTTTGCCAGAGGCTTCTGAGACGCAAGTTAACAATGCAGACCTGGAGGGTATCTCCAGGTGCAGTAGAGTGGTAACCTGGGAACCTCCTGTCTCAGAATACTGCTACCTTCACCCTGCCATAAGAATGCAGCTAGTTGACAGCTGGCTTCAAGGCCTGCTTCCCTGTGAGAGCTAAGGACAGGGCACAACCCTCCCGCATCCTGCTTGACTGTAGAAGGCACTGCTAACGTCCTCATGTTAGTGGCAGGGAAACGTTGTGAGAAAAGCATGTGGAATCGTTGTGCCTGAACCCACGTGTATCTGAGTTGAATACAGCGATTTCCAAAGTCCTTCTTCATCAGAGTGTAGCTAGGTTCCCACTCGCATGTCCGAGTGGGTAGCAGACATCTGCCTCCCATGTATACACACTTCTGAGAGTTGAGCTTATGGCCTGTAAGCCTACCTCCTGCCTGCAGCTACCTTTCGCTTCCAAAAGGCCTAGGCTCGCTGCTTCACCGAAGTGTTGGGAGAGGTAACTGGAATCTCCCGGCACACAAGACTAGTGCCACCAAGCTCAATCCAGCGATTTCCCAGTAATTCCTGGGGTAGACTGGTGCTACATACTAAGTTCCATATGTGAGAAGGTAGCTGAACGCCTTGTCCAAAATCATCTTACTGCTGAGAGTTGAGCTCACCCTCAGTCCCTCACAGTTCCACACTGCCTGCAGAGTGAGTTTCCCACGTCTTCACCAGAGACTTTTGCCAGAGGCTTCTGAGACGCAAGTTAACAATGCACACCTGGACGGTATCTCCAGGTGCAGTAGAGTGGTAATCTGGGAACCTCCTTACTCAGAATACTGCTACCTTCACACTGTCATAAGAATGCAGCTAGTTGAGAGCTGGCTTCTAGGCAAGCTTCCCTGTGAGAGCTGAGGACAGGGCAGAACCCTCCCGCATCCTGCCTGACTGTAGACGTACCTGCTAACCTCCTTATGTTAGTGGCTGGGATGGGTTGCGGGAAAAGCATGTGTAAGCATTGGGCCTGAACTCCCGTGTATCTGAGTTGAATACAGCGATTTCCAACATCCTTCTTCAATAGGAGTGTAGCTAGGTTCCTACTCCCATGTCCGAGTGGGCAGCAGACATCTGCCTCCCATGCATACACACTTCTGAGAGTTGAGCTTATGGCCTGTAACCCTACATCCTGCCTGCCGCTACCTTTCGCTTCCAAAAGGCCTAGGCTCGCTGCTTGACGCAAGTGTTGGGAGAGGTAACTGGAATCTCCCGGCACACAAGACGAGTGCCTCCAAGCTCAATCAAGCGATTTCCTAGTAATTCCTGGGGTAGACTGGTGCTACATACTAAGTTCCATACGTGAGTATGTAGTTGAACGCCTTGTCCAAAAACATCTTACTTCTGAGAGTTGAGTTCACCCTCAGTCCCTCACAGTTCCACACTGCCTGCAGAGTGAGTTTCGCACGTCTTCACCAGAGACGTTTGCCAGAGGCTTCTGAGACGCAAGTTAACAATGCAGACCTGGAGGGTATCTCCAGGTGCAGTAGAGTGGTAACCTGGGAACCTCCTGTCTCAGAATACTGCTACCTTCACCCTGCCATAAGAATGCAGCTAGTTGACAGCTGGCTTCAAGGCCTGCTTCCCTGTGAGAGCTAAGGACAGGGCACAACCCTCCCGCATCCTGCTTGACTGTAGAAGGCGCTGCTAACGTCCTCATGTTAGTGGCAGGGAAACGTTGTGAGAAAAGCATGTGGAATCGTTGTGCCTGAACCCACGTGTATCTGAGTTGAATACAGCGATTTCCAAAGTCCTTCTTCATCAGAGTGTAGCTAGGTTCCCACTCGCATGTCCGAGTGGGTAGCAGACATCTGCCTCCCATGTATACACACTTCTGAGAGTTGAGCTTATGGCCTGTAAGCCTACCTCCTGCCTGCAGCTACCTTTCGCTTCCAAAAGGCCTAGGCTCGCTGCTTCACCGAAGTGTTGGGAGAGGTAACTGGAATCTCCCGGCACACAAGACTAGTGCCACCAAGCTCAATCCAGCGATTTCCCAGTAATTCCTGGGGTAGACTGGTGCTACATACTAAGTTCCATATGTCAGAAGGTAGCTGAACGCCTTGTCCAAAGTCATCTTACTGCTGAGAGTTGAGCTCACCCTCAGTCCCTCACAGTTCCACACTGCCTGCAGAGTGAGTTTCCCACGTCTTCACCAGAGACTTTTGCCAGAGGCTTCTGAGACGCAAGTTAACAATGCACACCTGGACGGTATCTCCAGGTGCAGTAGAGTGGTAATCTGGGAACCTCCTTACTCAGAATACTGCTACCTTCACACTGTCATAAGAATGCAGCTAGTTGAGAGCTGGCTTCTAGGCAAGCTTCCCTGTGAGAGCTGAGGACAGGGCAGAACCCTCCCGCATCCTGCCTGACTGTAGACGTACCTGCAAACCTCCTTATGTTAGTGGCTGGGATGGGTTGAGGGAAAAGCATGTGTAAGCATTGGGCCTGAACTCCCGTTTATCTGAGTTGAATACAGCGATTTCCAACATCCTTCTTCAATAGGAGTGTAGCTAGGTTCCAACTCCCATGTCCGAGTGGGCAGCAGACATCTGCCTCCCATGCATACACACTTCTGAGAGTTGAGCTTATGGCCTGTAACCCTACATCCTGCCTGCCGCTACCTTTCGCTTCCAAAAGGCATAGGCTCGCTGCTTGACGCAAGTGTTGGGAGAGGTAACTGGAATCTCCCGGCACACAAGACGAGTGCCTCCAAGCTCAATCAAGCGATTTCCTAGTAATTCCTCGTGTAGACTGGTGCTACATACTAAGTTCCATACGTGAGTATGTAGTTGAACGCCTTGTCCAAAAACATCTTACTTCTGAGAGTTGAGCTCACCCTCAGTCCCTCACAGTTCCACACTGCCTGCAGAGTGAGTTTCGCACGTCTTCACCAGAGACGTTTGCCAGAGGCTTCTGAGACGCAAGTTAACAATGCAGACCTGGAGGGTATCTCCAGGTCCAGTAGAGTGGTAACCTGGGAACCTCCTGTCTCAGAATCCTGCTACCTTCACCCTGCCATAAGAATGCAGCTTGTTGACAGCTGGCTTCAAGGCCTGCTTCCCTGTGAGAGCTAAGGACAGGGCACAACCCTCCCGCATCCTGCTTGACTGTAGAAGGCGCTGCTAACGTCCTCATGTTAGTGGCAGGGAAACGTTGTGAGAAAAGCATGTGGAATCGTTGTGCCTGAACCCACGTGTATCTGAGTTGAATACAGCGATTTCCAAAGTCCTTCTTCATCAGAGTGTAGCTAGGTTCCCACTCGCATGTCCGAGTGGGTAGCAGACATCTGCCTCCCATGTATACACACTTCTGAGAGTTGAGCTTATGGCCTGTAAGCCTACCTCCTGCCTGCAGCTACCTTTCGCTTCCAAAAGGCCTAGGCTCGCTGCTTCACCGAAGTGTTCGGAGAGGTAACTGGAATCTCCCGGCACACAAGACTAGTGCCACCAAGCTCAATCCAGCGATTTCCCAGTAATTCCTGGGGTAGACTGGTGCTACATACTAAGTTCCATATGTGAGAAGGTAGCTGAACGCCTTGTCCAAAATCATCTTACTGCTGAGAGTTGAGCTCACCCTCAGTCCCTCACAGTTCCACACTGCCTGCAGAGTGAGTTTCCCACGTCTTCACCAGAGACTTTTGCCAGAGGCTTCTGAGACGCAAGTTAACAATGCACACCTGGACGGTATCTCCAGGTGCAGTAGAGTGGTAATCTGGGAACCTCCTTACTCAGAATACTGCTACCTTCACACTGTCATAAGAATGCAGCTAGTTGAGAGCTGGCTTCTAGGCAAGCTTCCCTGTGAGAGCTGAGGACAGGGCAGAACCCTCCCGCATCCTGCCTGACTGTAGACGTACCTGCTAACCTCCTTATGTTAGTGGCTGGGATGGGTTGCGGGAAAAGCATGTGTAAGCATTGGGCCTGAACTCCCGTGTATCTGAGTTGAATACAGCGATTTCCAACATCCTTCTTCAATAGGAGTGTAGCTAGGTTCCTACTCCCATGTCCGAGTGGGCAGCAGACATCTGCCTCCCATGCATACACACTTCTGAGAGTTGAGCTTATGGCCTGTAACCCTACATCCTGCCTGCCGCTACCTTTCGCTTCCAAAAGGCCTAGGCTCGCTGCTTGACGCAAGTGTTGGGAGAGGTAACTGGAATCTCCCGGCACACAAGACGAGTGCCTCCAAGCTCAATCAAGCGATTTCCTAGTAATTCCTGGGGTAGACTGGTGCTACATACTAAGTTCCATACGTGAGTATGTAGTTGAACGCCTTGTCCAAAAACATCTTACTTCTGAGAGTTGAGTTCGCCCTCAGTCCCTCACAGTTCCACACTGCCTGCAGAGTGAGTTTCGCACGTCTTCACCAGAGACGTTTGCCAGAGGCTTCTGAGACGCAAGTTAACAATGCAGACCTGGAGGGTATCTCCAGGTGCAGTAGAGTGGTAACCTGGGAACCTCCTGTCTCAGAATACTGCTACCTTCACCCTGCCATAAGAATGCAGCTAGTTGACAGCTGGCTTCAAGGCCTGCTTCCCTGTGAGAGCTAAGGACAGGGCACAACCCTCCCGCATCCTGCTTGACTGTAGAAGGCGCTGCTAACGTCCTCATGTTAGTGGCAGGGAAACGTTGTGAGAAAAGCATGTGGAATCGTTGTGCCTGAACCCACGTGTATCTGAGTTGAATACAGCGATTTCCAAAGTCCTTCTTCATCAGAGTGTAGCTAGGTTCCCACTCGCATGTCCGAGTGGGTAGCAGACATCTGCCTCCCATGTATACACACTTCTGAGAGTTGAGCTTATGGCCTGTAAGCCTACCTCCTGCCTGCAGCTACCTTTCGCTTCCAAAAGGCCTAGGCTCGCTGCTTCACCGAAGTGTTCGGAGAGGTAACTGGAATCTCCCGGCACACAAGACTAGTGCCACCAAGCTCAATCCAGCGATTTCCCAGTAATTCCTGGGGTAGACTGGTGCTACATACTAAGTTCCATATGTGAGAAGGTAGCTGAACGCCTTGTCCAAAATCATCTTACTGCTGAGAGTTGAGCTCACCCTCAGTCCCTCACAGTTCCACACTGCCTGCAGAGTGAGTTTCCCACGTCTTCACCAGAGACTTTTGCCAGAGGCTTCTGAGACGCAAGTTAACAATGCACACCTGGACGGTATCTCCAGGTGCAGTAGAGTGGTAATCTGGGAACCTCCTTACTCAGAATACTGCTACCTTCACACTGTCATAAGAATGCAGCTAGTTGAGAGCTGGCTTCTAGGCAAGCTTCCCTGTGAGAGCTGAGGACAGGGCAGAACCCTCCCGCATCCTGCCTGACTGTAGACGTACCTGCTAACCTCCTTATGTTAGTGGCTGGGATGGGTTGCGGGAAAAGCATGTGTAAGCATTGGGCCTGAACTCCCGTGTATCTGAGTTGAATACAGCGATTTCCAACATCCTTCTTCAATAGGAGTGTAGCTAGGTTCCTACTCCCATGTCCGAGTGGGCAGCAGACATCTGCCTCCCATGCATACACACTTCTGAGAGTTGAGCTTATGGCCTGTAACCCTACATCCTGCCTGCCGCTACCTTTCGCTTCCAAAAGGCCTAGGCTCGCTGCTTGACGCAAGTGTTGGGAGAGGTAACTGGAATCTCCCGGCACACAAGACGAGTGCCTCCAAGCTCAATCAAGCGATTTCCTAGTAATTCCTGGGGTAGACTGGTGCTACATACTAAGTTCCATACGTGAGTATGTAGTTGAACGCCTTGTCCAAAAACATCTTACTTCTGAGAGTTGAGCTCACCCTCAGTCCCTCACAGTTCCACACTGCCTGCAGAGTGAGTTTCGCACGTCTTCACCAGAGACGTTTGCCAGAGGCTTCTGAGACGCAAGTTAACAATGCAGACCTGGAGGGTATCTCCAGGTGCAGTAGAGTGGTAACCTGGGAACCTCCTGTCTCAGAATACTGCTACCTTCACCCTGCCATAAGAATGCAGCTAGTTGACAGCTGGCTTCAAGGCCTGCTTCCCTGTGAGAGCTAAGGACAGGGCACAACCCTCCCGCATCCTGCTTGACTGTAGAAGGAGCTGCTAACGTCCTCATGTTAGTGGCAGGGAAACGTAGTGAGAAAAGCATGTGGAATCGTTGTGCCTGAACCCACGTGTATCTGAGTTGAATACAGCGATTTCCAAAGTCCTCCTTCATCAGAGTGTAGCTAGGTTCCCACTCGCATGTCCGAATGGGTAGCAGACATCTGCCTCCCATGTATACACACTTCTGAGAGTTGAGCTTATTGCCTGTAAGCCTACCTCCTGCCTGCAGCTACCTTTCGCTTCCAAAAGGCCTAGGCTCGCTGCTTCACCGAAGTGTTGGGAGAGGTAACTGGAATCTCCCGGCACACAAGACTAGTGCCACCAAGCTCAATCCAGCGATTTCCCAGTAATTCCTGGGGTAGACTGGTGCTACATACTAAGTTCCATATGTGAGAAGGTAGCTGAACGCCTTGTCCAAAGTCATCTTACTGCTGAGAGTTGAGCTCACCCTCAGTCCCTCACAGTTCCACACTGCCTGCAGAGTGAGTTTCCCACGTCTTCACCAGAGACTTTTGCCAGAGGCTTCTGAGACGCAAGTTAACAATGCACACCTGGACGGTATCTCCAGGTGCAGTAGAGTGGTAATCTGGGAACCTCCTTACTCAGAATACTGCTACCTTCACACTGTCATAAGAATGCAGCTAGTTGAGAGCTGGCTTCTAGGCAAGCTTCCCTGTGAGAGCTGAGGACAGGGCAGAACCCTCCCGCATCCTGCCTGACTGTAGACGTACCTGCAAACCTCCTTATGTTAGTGGCTGGGATGGGTTGAGGGAAAAGCATGTGTAAGCATTGGGCCTGAACTCCCGTTTATCTGAGTTGAATACAGCGATTTCCAACATCCTTCTTCAATAGGAGTGTAGCTAGGTTCCAACTCCCATGTCCGAGTGGGCAGCAGACATCTGCCTCCCATGCATACACACTTCTGAGAGTTGAGCTTATGGCCTGTAACCCTACATCCTGCCTGCCGCTACCTTTCGCTTCCAAAAGGCCTAGGCCCGCTGCTTGACGCAAGTGTTGGGAGAGGTAACTGGAATCTCCCGGCACACAAGACGAGTGCCTCCAAGCTCAATCAAGCGATTTCCTAGTAATTCCTCGTGTAGACTGGTGCTACATACTAAGTTCCATACGTGAGTATGTAGTTGAACGCCTTGTCCAAAAACATCTTACTTCTGAGAGTTGAGCTCACCCTCAGTCCCTCACAGTTCCACACTGCCTGCAGAGTGAGTTTCGCACGTCTTCACCAGAGACGTTGGCCAGAGGCTTCTGAGACGCAAGTTAACAATGCAGACCTGGAGGGTATCTCCAGGTCCAGTAGAGTGGTAACCTGGGAACCTCCTGTCTCAGAATCCTGCTACCTTCACCCTGCCATAAGAATGCAGCTTGTTGACAGCTGGCTTCAAGGCCTGCTTCCCTGTGAGAGCTAAGGACAGGGCACAACCCTCCCGCATCCTGCTTGACTGTAGAAGGCGCTGCTACCGTCCTCATGTTAGTGGCAGGGAAACGTTGTGAGAAAAGCATGTGGAATCGTTGTGCCTGAACCCACGTGTATCTGAGTTGAATACAGCGATTTCCAAAGTCCTTCTTCATCAGAGTGTAGCTAGGTTCCCACTCGCATGTCCGAGTGGGTAGCAGACATCTGCCTCCCATGTATACACACTTCTGAGAGTTGAGCTTATGGCCTGTAAGCCTACCTCCTGCCTGTAGCTACCTTTCGCTTCCAAAAGGCCTAGGCTCGCTGCTTCACCGAAGTGTTGGGAGAGGTAACTGGAATCTCCCGGCACACAAGACTAGTGCCACCAAGCTCAATCCAGCGATTTCCCAGTAATTCCTGGGGTAGACTGGTGCTACATACTAAGTTCCATATGTCAGAAGGTAGCTGAACGCCTTGTCCAAAGTCATCTTACTGCTGAGAGTTGAGCTCACCCTCAGTCCCTCACAGTTCCACACTGCCTGCAGAGTGAGTTTCCCACGTCTTCACCAGAGACTTTTGCCAGAGGCTTCTGAGACGCAAGTTAACAATGCACACCTGGACGGTATCTCCAGGTGCAGTAGAGTGGTAATCTGGGAACCTCCTTACTCAGAATACTGCTACCTTCACACTGTCATAAGAATGCAGCTAGTTGAGAGCTGGCTTCTAGGCAAGCTTCCCTGTGAGAGCTGAGGACAGGGCAGAACCCTCCCGCATCCTGCCTGACTGTAGACGTACCTGCAAACCTCCTTATGTTAGTGGCTGGGATGGGTTGAGGGAAAAGCATGTGTAAGCATTGGGCCTGAACTCCCGTTTATCTGAGTTGAATACAGCGATTTCCAACATCCTTCTTCAATAGGAGTGTAGCTAGGTTCCAACTCCCATGTCCGAGTGGGCAGCAGACATCTGCCTCCCATGCATACACACTTCTGAGAGTTGAGCTTATGGCCTGTAACCCTACATCCTGCCTGCCGCTACCTTTCGCTTCCAAAAGGCCTAGGCTCGCTGCTTGACGCAAGTGTTGGGAGAGGTAACTGGAATCTCCCGGCACACAAGACGAGTGCCTCCAAGCTCAATCAAGCGATTTCCTAGTAATTCCTCGTGTAGACTGGTGCTACATACTAAGTTCCATACGTGAGTATGTAGTTGAACGCCTTGTCCAAAAACATCTTACTTCTGAGAGTTGAGCTCACCCTCAGTCCCTCACAGTTCCACACTGCCTGCAGAGTGAGTTTCGCACGTCTTCACCAGAGACGTTTGCCAGAGGCTTCTGAGACGCAAGTTAACAATGCAGACCTGGAGGGTATCTCCAGGTCCAGTAGAGTGGTAACCTGGGAACCTCCTGTCTCAGAATCCTGCTACCTTCACCCTGCCATAAGAATGCAGCTTGTTGACAGCTGGCTTCAAGGCCTGCTTCCCTGTGAGAGCTAAGGACAGGGCACAACCCTCCCGCATCCTGCTTGACTGTAGAAGGCGCTGCTAACGTCCTCATGTTAGTGGCAGGGAAACGTTGTGAGAAAAGCATGTGGAATCGTTGTGCCTGAACCCACGTGTATCTGAGTTGAATACAGCGATTTCCAAAGTCCTTCTTCATCAGAGTGTAGCTAGGTTCCCACTCGCATGTCCGAGTGGGTAGCAGACATCTGCCTCCCATGTATACACACTTCTGAGAGTTGAGCTTATGGCCTGTAAGCCTACCTCCTGCCTGCAGCTACCTTTCGCTTCCAAAAGGCCTAGGCTCGCTGCTTCACCGAAGTGTTCGGAGAGGTAACTGGAATCTCCCGGCACACAAGACTAGTGCCACCAAGCTCAATCCAGCGATTTCCCAGTAATTCCTGGGGTAGACTGGTGCTACATACTAAGTTCCATATGTGAGAAGGTAGCTGAACGCCTTGTCCAAAATCATCTTACTGCTGAGAGTTGAGCTCACCCTCAGTCCTTCACAGTTTCACACTGCCTGCAGAGTGAGTTTCCCACGTCTTCACCAGAGACTTTTGCCAGAGGCTTCTGAGACGCAAGTTAACAATGCACACCTGGACGGTATCTCCAGGTGCAGTAGAGTGGTAATCTGGGAACCTCCTTACTCAGAATACTGCTACCTTCACACTGTCATAAGAATGCAGCTAGTTGAGAGCTGGCTTCTAGGCAAGCTTCCCTGTGAGAGCTGAGGACAGGGCAGAACCCTCCCGCATCCTGCCTGACTGTAGACGTACCTGCTAACCTCCTTATGTTAGTGGCTGGGATGGATTGCGGGAAAAGCATGTGTAAGCATTGGGCCTGAACTCCCGTGTATCTGAGTTGAATACAGCGATTTCCAACATCCTTCTTCAATAGGAGTGTAGCTAGGTTCCTACTCCCATGTCCGAGTGGGCAGCAGACATCTGCCTCCCATGCATACACACTTCTGAGAGTTGAGCTTATGGCCTGTAACCCTACATCCTGCCTGCCGCTACCTTTCGCTTCCAAAAGGCCTAGGCTCGCTGCTTGACGCAAGTGTTGGGAGAGGTAACTGGAATCTCCCGGCACACAAGACGAGTGCCTCCAAGCTCAATCAAGCGATTTCCTAGTAATTCCTGGGGTAGACTGGTGCTACATACTAAGTTCCATACGTGAGTATGTAGTTGAACGCCTTGTCCAAAAACATCTTACTTCTGAGAGTTGAGTTCACCCTCTGTCCCTCACAGTTCCACACTGCCTGCAGAGTGAGTTTCGCACGTCTTCACCAGAGACGTTTGCCAGAGGCTTCTGAGACGCAAGTTAACAATGCAGACCTGGAGGGTATCTCCAGGTGCAGTAGAGTGGTAACCTGGGAACCTCCTGTCTCAGAATACTGCTACCTTCACCCTGCCATAAGAATGCAGCTAGTTGACAGCTGGCTTCAAGGCCTGCTTCCCTGTGAGAGCTAAGGACAGGGCACAACCCTCCCGCATCCTGCTTGACTGTAGAAGGCGCTGCTAACGTCCTCATGTTAGTGGCAGGGAAACGTTGTGAGAAAAGCATGTGGAATCGTTGTGCCTGAACCCACGTGTATCTGAGTTGAATACAGCGATTTCCAAAGTCCTTCTTCATCAGAGTGTAGCTAGGTTCCCACTCGCATGTCCGAGTGGGTAGCAGACATCTGCCTCCCATGTATACACACTTCTGAGAGTTGAGCTTATGGCCTGTAAGCCTACCTCCTGCCTGCAGCTACCTTTCGCTTCCAAAAGGCCTAGGCTCGCTGCTTCACCGAAGTGTTCGGAGAGGTAACTGGAATCTCCCGGCACAAAAGACTAGTGCCACCAAGCTCAATCCAGCGATTTCCCAGTAATTCCTGGGGTAGACTGGTGCTACATACTAAGTTCCATATGTGAGAAGGTAGCTGAACGCCTTGTCCAAAATCATCTTACTGCTGAGAGTTGAGCTCACCCTCAGTCCCTCACAGTTCCACACTGCCTGCAGAGTGAGTTTCCCACGTCTTCACCAGAGACTTTTGCCAGAGGCTTCTGAGACGCAAGTTAACAATGCACACCTGGACGGTATCTCCAGGTGCAGTAGAGTGGTAATCTGGGAACCTCCTTACTCAGAATACTGCTACCTTCACACTGTCATAAGAATGCAGCTAGTTGAGAGCTGGCTTCTAGGCAAGCTTCCCTGTGAGAGCTGAGGACAGGGCAGAACCCTCCCGCATCCTGCCTGACTGTAGACGTACCTGCTAACCTCCTTATGTTAGTGGCTGGGATGGGTTGCGGGAAAAGCATGTGTAAGCATTGGGCCTGAACTCCCGTGTATCTGAGTTGAATACAGCGATTTCCAACATCCTTCTTCAATAGGAGTGTAGCTAGGTTCCTACTCCCATGTCCGAGTGGGCAGCAGACATCTGCCTCCCATGCATACACACTTCTGAGAGTTGAGCTTATGGCCTGTAACCCTACATCCTGCCTGCCGCTACCTTTCGCTTCCAAAAGGCCTAGGCTCGCTGCTTGACGCAAGTGTTGGGAGAGGTAACTGGAATCTCCCGGCACACAAGACGAGTACCTCCAAGCTCAATCAAGCGATTTCCTAGTAATTCCTGGGGTAGACTGGTGCTACATACTAAGTTCCATACGTGAGTATGTAGTTGAACGCCTTGTCCAAAAACATCTTACTTCTGAGAGTTGAGTTCACCCTCAGTCCCTCACAGTTCCACACTGCCTGCAGAGTGAGTTTCGCACGTCTTCACCAGAGACGTTTGCCAGAGGCTTCTGAGACGCAAGTTAACAATGCAGACCTGGAGGGTATCTCCAGGTGCAGTAGAGTGGTAACCTGGGAACCTCCTGTCTCAGAATACTGCTACCTTCACCCTGCCATAAGAATGCAGCTAGTTGACAGCTGGCTTCAAGGCCTGATTCCCTGTGAGAGCTAAGGACAGGGCAAAACCCTCCCGCATCCTGCTTGACTGTAGAAGGCGCTGCTAACGTCCTCATGTTAGTGGCAGGGAAACGTTGTGAGAAAAGCATGTGGAATCGTTGTGCCTGAACCCACGTGTATCTGAGTTGAATACAGCGATTTCCAAAGTCCTTCTTCATCAGAGTGTAGCTAGGTTCCCACTCGCATGTCCGAGTGGGTAGCAGACATCTGCCTCCCATGTATACACACTTCTGAGAGTTGAGCTTATGGCCTGTAAGCCTACCTCCTGCCTGCAGCTACCTTTCGCTTCCAAAAGGCCTAGGCTCGCTGCTTCACCGAAGTGTTGGGAGAGGTAACTGGAATCTCCCGGCACACAAGACTAGTGCCACCAAGCTCAATCCAGCGATTTCCCAGTAATTCCTGGGGTAGAATGGTGCTACATACTAAGTTCCATATGTCAGAAGGTAGCTGAACGCCTTGTCCAAAGTCATCTTACTGCTGAGAGTTGAGCTCACCCTCAGTCCCTCACAGTTCCACACTGCCTGCAGAGTGAGTTTCCCACGTCTTCACCAGAGACTTTTGCCAGAGGCTTCTGAGACGCAAGTTAACAATGCACACCTGGACGGTATCTCCAGGTGCAGTAGAGTGGTAATCTGGGAACCTCCTTACTCAGAATACTGCTACCTTCACACTGTCATAAGAATGCAGCTAGTTGAGAGCTGGCTTCTAGGCAAGCTTCCCTGTGAGAGCTGAGGACAGGGCAGAACCCTCCCGCATCCTGCCTGACTGTAGACGTACCTGCAAACCTCCTTATGTTAGTGGCTGGGATGGTTTGAGGGAAAAGCATGTGTAAGCATTGGGCCTGAACTCCCGTTTATCTGAGTTGAATACAGCGATTTCCAACATCCTTCTTCAATAGGAGTGTAGCTAGGTTCCAACTCCCATGTCCGAGTGGGCAGCAGACATCTGCCTCCCATGCATACACACTTCTGAGAGTTGAGCTTATGGCCTGTAACCCTACATCCTGCCTGCCGCTACCTTTCGCTTCCAAAAGGCCTAGGCTCGCTGCTTGACGCAAGTGTTGGGAGAGGTAACTGGAATCTCCCGGCACACAAGACGAGTGCCTCCAAGCTCAATCAAGCGATTTCCTAGTAATTCCTCGTGTAGACTGGTGCTACATACTAAGTTCCATACGTGAGTATGTAGTTGAACGCCTTGTCCAAAAACATCTTACTTCTGAGAGTTGAGCTCACCCTCAGTCCCTCACAGTTCCACACTGCCTGCAGAGTGAGTTTCCCACGTCTTCACCAGAGACGTTTGCCAGAGGCTTCTGAGACGCAAGTTAACAATGCAGACCTGGAGGGTATCTCCAGGTCCAGTAGAGTGGTAACCTGGGAACCTCCTGTCTCAGAATACTTCTACCTTCACCGTGCCATAAGAATGCAGCTAGTTGACAGCTGGCTTCAAGGCCTGCTTCCCTGTGAGAGCTAAGGACAGGGCACAACCCTCCCGCATCCTGCTTGACTGTAGAAGGAGCCGCTAACGTCCTCATGTTAGTGGCAGGGAAACGTAGTGAGAAAAGCATGTGGAATCGTTGTGCCTGAACCCACGTGTATCTGAGTTGAATACAGCGATTTCCAAAGTCCTTCTTCATCAGAGTGTAGCTAGGTTCCCACTCGCATGTCCGAGTGGGTAGCAGACATCTGCCTCCCATGTATACACACTTCTGAGAGTTGAGCTTATGGCCTGTAAGCCTACCTCCTACCTGCAGCTACCTTTCGCTTCCAAAAGGCCTAGGCTCGCTGCTTCACCAAAGTGTTGGGAGAGGTAACTGGAATCTCCCGGCACACAAGACTAGTGCCACCAAGCTCAATCCAGCGATTTCCCAGTAATTCCTGGGGTAGACTGGTGCTACATACTAAGTTCCATACGTGAGTATGTAGTTGAACGCCTTGTCCAAAAACATCTTACTTCTCAGAGTTGAGCTCACCCTCAGTCCCTCACAGTTCCACACTGCCTGCAGAGTGAGTTTCGCACGTCTTCACCAGAGACGTTTGCCAGAAGCTTCTGAGACGCAAGTTAACAATGCAGACCTGGAGGGTATCTCCAGGTCCAGTAGAGTGGTAACCTGGGAACCTCCTGTCTCAGAATACTGCTACCTTCACCCTGCCATAAGAATGTAGCTTGTTGACAGCTGGCTTCAAGGCCTGCTTCCCTGTGATAGCTAAGGACAGGGCACAACCCTCCCGCATCCTGCTTGACTGTAGAAGGCGCTGCTAACGTCCTCATGTTAGTGGCAGGGAAACGTTGTGAGAAAAGCATGTGGAATCGTTGTGCCTGAACCCACGTGTATCTGAGTTGAATACAGCGATTTCCAAAGTCCTTCTTCATCAGAGTGTAGCTAGGTTCCCACTCGCATGTCCGAGTGGGTAGCAGACATCTGCCTCCCATGTATACACACTTCAGAGAGTTGAGCTTATGGCCTGTAAGCCTACCTCCTGCCTGCAGCTACCTTTCGCTTCCAAAAGGCCTAGGCTCGCTGCTTCACCGAAGTGTTCGGAGAGGTAACTGGAATCTCCCGGCACACAAGACTAGTGCCTCCAAGCTCAATCCAGCGATTTTCCAGTAATTCCTGGGGTAGACTGGTGCTACATACTAAGTTCCATATGTGAGAAGGTAGCTGAACGCCTTGTCCAAAGTCATCTTACTGCTGAGAGTTGAGCTCACCCTCAGTCCCTCACAGTTCCACACTGCCTGCAGAGTGAGTTTCCCACGTCTTCACCAGAGACTTTTGCCAGAGGCTTCTGAGACGCAAGTTAACAATGCACACCTGGACGGTATCTCCAGGTGCAGTAGAGTGGTAATCTGGGAACCTCCTTACTCAGAATACTGCTACCTTCACACTGTCATAAGAATGCAGCTAGTTGAGAGCTGGCTTCTAGGCAAGCTTCCCTGTGAGAGCTGAGGACAGGGCAGAACCCTCCCGCATCCTGCCTGACTGTAGACGTACCTGCTAACCTCCTTATGTTAGTGGCTGGGATGGGTTGCGGGAAAAGCATGTGTAAGCATTGGGCCTGAACTCCCGTGTATCTGAGTTGAATACAGCGATTTCCAACATCCTTCTTCAATAGGAGTGTAGCTAGGTATCTACTCCCATGTCCGAGTGGGCAGCAGACATCTGCCTCCCATGCATACACACTTCTGAGAGTTGAGCTTATGGCCTGTAACCCTACATCCTGCCTGCCGCTACCTTTCGCTTCCAAAAGGCCTAGGCTCGCTGCTTGACGCAAGTGTTGGGAGAGGTAACTGGAATCTCCCGGCACACAAGACGAGTGCCTCCAAGCTCAATCAAGCGATTTCCTAGTAATTCCTGGGGTAGACTGGTGCTACATACTAAGTTCCATACGTGAGTATGTAGTTGAACGCCTTGTCCAAAAACATCTTACTTCTGAGAGTTGAGTTCACCCTCAGTCCCTCACAGTTCCACACTGCCTGCAGAGTGAGTTTCCCACGTCTTCACCAGAGACGTTTGCCAGAGGCTTCTGAGACGCAAGTTAACAATGCAGACCTGGAGGGTATCTCCAGGTGCAGTAGAGTGGTAACCTGGGAACCTCCTGTCTCAGAATACTGCTACCTTCACCCTGCCATAAGAATGCAGCTAGTTGACAGCTGGCTTCAAGGCCTGCTTCCCTGTGAGAGCTAAGGACAGGGCACAACCCTCCCGCATCCTGCTTGACTGTAGAAGGCGCTGCTAACGTCCTCATGTTAGTGGCAGGGAAACGTTGTGTGAAAAGCATGTGGAATCGTTGTGCCTGAACCCACGTGTATCTGAGTTGAATACAGCGATTTCCAAAGTCCTTCTTCATCAGAGTGTAGCTAGGTTCCCACTCGCATGTCCGAGTGGGTAGCAGACATCTGCCTCCCATGTATACACACTTCTGAGAGTTGAGCTTATGGCCTGTAAGCCTACCTCCTGCCTGCAGCTACCTTTCGCTTCCAAAAGGCCTAGGCTCGCTGCTTCACCGAAGTGTTGGGAGAGGTAACTGGAATCTCCCGGCACACAAGACTAGTGCCACCAAGCTCAATCCAGCGATTTCCCAGTAATTCCTGGGGTAGACTGGTGCTACATACTAAGTTCCATATGTCAGAAGGTAGCTGAACGCCTTGTCCAAAGTCATCTTACTGCTGAGAGTTGAGCTCACCCTCAGTCCCTCACAGTTCCACACTGCCTGCAGAGTGAGTTTCCCACGTCTTCACCAGAGACTTTTGCCAGAGGTTTCTGAGACGCAAGTTAACAATGCACACCTGGACGGTATCTCCAGGTGCAGTAGAGTGGTAATCTGGGAACCTCCTTACTCAGAATACTGCTACCTTCACACTGTCATAAGAATGCAGCTAGTTGAGAGCTGGCTTCTAGGCAAGCTTCCCTGTGAGAGCTGAGGACAGGGCAGAACCCTCCCGCATCCTGCCTGACTGTAGACGTACCTGCAAACCTCCTTATGTTAGTGGCTGGGATGGGTTGAGGGAAAAGCATGTGTAAGCATTGGGCCAGAACTCCCGTTTATCTGAGTTGAATACAGCGATTTCCAACATCCTTCTTCAATAGGAGTGTAGCTAGGTTCCAACTCCCATGTCCGAGTGGGCAGCAGACATCTGCCTCCCATGCATACACACTTCTGAGAGTTGAGCTTCTGGCCTGTAACCCTACATCCTGCCTGCCGCTACCTTTCGCTTCCAAAAGGCCTAGGCTCGCTGCTTGACGCAAGTGTTGGGAGAGGTAACTGGAATCTCCCGGCACACAAGACGAGTGCCTCCAAGCTCAATCAAGCGATTTCCTAGTAATTCCTCGTGTAGACTGGTGCTACATACTACGTTCCATACGTATGTAGTTGAACGCCTTGTCCAAAAACATCTTACTTCTGAGAGTTGAGCTCACCCTCAGTCCCTCACAGTTCCACACTGCCTGCAGAGTGAGTTTCGCACGTCTTCACCAGAGACGTTTGCCAGAGGCTTCTGAGACGCAAGTTAACAATGCAGACCTGGAGGGTATCTCCAGGTCCAGTAGAGTGGTAACCTGAGAACCTCCTGTCTCAGAATACTGCTACCTTCACCCTGCCATAAGAATGTAGCTTGTTGACAGCTGGCTTCAAGGCCTGCTTCCCTGTGAGAGCTAAGGACAGGGCACAACCCTCCCGCATCCTGCTTGACTGTAGAAGGCGCTGCTAACGTCCTCATGTTAGTGGCAGGGAAACGTTGTGAGAAAAGCATGTGGAATCGTTGTGCCTGAACCCACGTGTATCTGAGTTGAATACAGCGATTTCCAAAGTCCTTCTTCATCAGAGTGTAGCTAGGTTCCCACTCGCATGTCCGAGTGGGTAGCAGACATCTGCCTCCCATGTATACACACTTCTGAGAGTTGAGCTTATGGCCTGTAAGCCTACCTCCTGCCTGCAGCTACCTTTCGCTTCCAAAAGGCCTAGGCTCGCTGCTTCACCGAAGTGTTCGGAGAGGTAACTGGAATCTCCCGGCACACAAGACTAGTGCCTCCAAGCTCAATCCAGCGATTTCCCAGTAATTCCTGGGGTAGACTGGTGCTACATACTAAGTTCCATATGTGAGAAGGTAGCTGAACGCCTTGTCCAAAGTCATCTTACTGCTGAGAGTTGAGCTCACCCTCAGTCCCTCACAGTTCCACACTGCCTGCAGAGTGAGTTTCCCACGTCTTCACCAGAGACTTTTGCCAGAGGCTTCTGAGACGCAAGTTAACAATGCACACCTGGACGGTATCTCCAGGTGCAGTAGAGTGGTAATCTGGGAACCTCCTTACTCAGAATACTGCTACCTTCACACTGTCATAAGAATGCAGCTAGTTGAGAGCTGGCTTCTAGGCAAGCTTCCCTGTGAGAGCTGAGGACAGGGCAGAACCCTCCCGCATCCTGCCTGACTGTAGACGTACCTGCTAACCTCCTTATGTTAGTGGCTGGGATGGGTTGCGGGAAAAGCATGTGTAAGCATTGGGCCTGAACTCCCGTGTATCTGAGTTGAATACAGCGATTTCCAACATCCTTCTTCAATAGGAGTGTAGCTAGGTTCCTACTCCCATGTCCGAGTGGGCAGCAGACATCTGCCTCCCATGCATACACACTTCTGAGAGTTGAGCTTATGGCCTGTAACCCTACATCCTGCCTGCCGCTACCTTTCGCTTCCAAAAGGCCTAGGCTCGCTGCTTGACGCAAGTGTTGGGAGAGGTAACTGGAATGTCCCGGCACACAAGACGAGTGCCTCCAAGCTCAATCAAGCGATTTCCTAGTAATTCCTGGGGTAGACTGGTGCTACATACTAAGTTCCATACGTGAGTATGTAGTTGAACGCCTTGTCCAAAAACATCTTACTTCTGAGAGTTGAGTTCACCCTCAGTCCCTCACAGTTCCACACTGCCTGCAGAGTGAGTTTCGCACGTCTTCACCAGAGACGTTTGCCAGAGGCTTCTGAGACGCAAGTTAACAATGCAGACCTGGAGGGTATCTCCAGGTGCAGTAGAGTGGTAACCTGGGAACCTCCTGTCTCAGAATACTGCTACCTTCACCCTGCCATAAGAATGCAGCTAGTTGACAGCTGGCTTCAAGGCCTGCTTCCCTGTGAGAGCTAAGGACAGGGCAAAACCCTCCCGCATCCTGCTTGACTGTAGAAGGCGCTGCTAACGTCCTCATGTTAGTGGCAGGGAAACGTTGTGAGAAAAGCATGTGGAATCGTTGTGCCTGAACCCACGTGTATCTGAGTTGAATACAGCGATTTCCAAAGTCCTTCTTCATCAGAGTGTAGCTAGGTTCCCACTCGCATGTCCGAGTGGGTAGCAGACATCTGCCTCCCATGTATACACACTTCTGAGAGTTGAGCTTATGGCCTGTAAGCCTACCTCCTGCCTGCAGCTACCTTTCGCTTCCAAAAGGCCTAGGCTCGCTGCTTCACCGAAGTGTTGGGAGAGGTAACTGGAATCTCCCGGCACACAAGACTAGTGCCACCAAGCTCAATCCAGCGATTTCCCAGTAATTCCTGGCGTAGACTGGTGCTACATACTAAGTTCCATATGTGAGAAGGTAGCTGAACGCCTTGTCCAAAGTCATCTTACTGCTGAGAGTTGAGCTCACCCTCAGTCCCTCACAGTTCCACACTGCCTGCAGAGTGAGTTTCCCACGTCTTCACCAGAGACTTTTGCCAGAGGCTTCTGAGACGCAAGTTAACAATGCACACCTGGACGGTATCTCCAGGTGCAGTAGAGTGGTAATCTGGGAACCTCCTTACTCAGAATACTGCTACCTTCACACTGTCATAAGAATGCAGCTAGTTGAGAGCTGGCTTCTAGGCAAGCTTCCCTGTGAGAGCTGAGGACAGGGCAGAACCCTCCCGCATCCTGCCTGACTGTAGACGTACCTGCAAACCTCCTTATGTTAGTGGCTGGGATGGGTTGAGGGAAAAGCATGTGTAAGCATTGGGCCTGAACTCCCGTTTATCTGAGTTGAATACAGCGATTTCCAACATCCTTCTTCAATAGGAGTGTAGCTAGGTTCCAACTCCCATGTCCGAGTGGGCAGCAGACATCTGCCTCCCATGCATACACACTTCTGAGAGTTGAGCTTATGGCCTGTAACCCTACATCCTGCCTGCCGCTACCTTTCGCTTCCAAAAGGCCTAGGCTCGCTGCTTGACGCAAGTGTTGGGAGAGGTAACTGGAATCTCCCGGCACACAAGACGAGTGCCTCCAAGCTCAATCAAGCGATTTCCTAGTAATTCCTCGTGTAGACTGGTGCTACATACTAAGTTCCATACGTGAGTATGTAGTTGAACGCCTTGTCCAAAAACATCTTACTTCTGAGAGTTGAGCTCACCCTCAGTCCCTCACAGTTCCACACTGCCTGCAGAGTGAGTTTCGCACGTCTTCACCAGAGACGTTTGCCAGAGGCTTCTGAGACGCAAGTTAACAATGCAGACCTGGAGGGTATCTCCAGGTCCAGTAGAGTGGTAACCTGGGAACCTCCTGTCTCAGAATCCTGCTACCTTCACCCTGCCATAAGAATGCAGCTTGTTGACAGCTGGCTTCAAGGCCTGCTTCCCTGTGAGAGCTAAGGACAGGGCACAACCCTCCCGCATCCTGCTTGACTGTAGAAGGCGCTGCTAACGTCCTCATGTTAGTGGCAGGGAAACGTTGTGAGAAAAGCATGTGGAATCGTTGTGCCTGAACCCACGTGTATCTGAGTTGAATACAGCGATTTCCAAAGTCCTTCTTCATCAGAGTGTAGCTAGGTTCCCACTCGCATGTCCGAGTGGGTAGCAGACATCTGCCTCCCATGTATACACACTTCAGAGAGTTGAGCTTATGGCCTGTAAGCCTACCTCCTGCCTGCAGCTACCTTTCGCTTCCAAAAGACCTAGGCTCGCTGCTTCACCGAAGTGTTCGGAGAGGTAACTGGAATCTCCCGGCACACAAGACTAGTGCCACCAAGCTCAATCCAGCGATTTCCCAGTAATTCCTGGGGTAGACTGGTGCTACATACTAAGTTCCATATGTGAGAAGGTAGCTGAACGCCTTGTCCAAAATCATCTTACTGCTGAGAGTTGAGCTCACCCTCAGTCCTTCACAGTTCCACACTGCCTGCAGAGTGAGTTTCCCACGTCTTCACCAGAGACTTTTGCCAGAGGCTTCTGAGACGCAAGTTAACAATGCACACCTGGACGGTATCTCCAGGTGCAGTAGAGTGGTAATCTGGGAACCTCCTTACTCAGAATACTGCTACCTTCACACTGTCATAAGAATGCAGCTAGTTGAGAGCTGGCTTCTAGGCAAGCTTCCCTGTGAGAGCTGAGGACAGGGCAGAACCCTCCCGCATCCTGCCTGACTGTAGACGTACCTGCTAACCTCCTTATGTTAGTGGCTGGGATGGGTTGCGGGAAAAGCATGTGTAAGCATTGGGCCTGAACTCCCGTGTATCTGAGTTGAATACAGCGATTTCCAACATCCTTCTTCAATAGGAGTGTAGCTAGGTTCCTACTCCCATGTCCGAGTGGGCAGCAGACATCTGCCTCCCATGCATACACACTTCTGAGAGTTGAGCTTATGGCCTGTAACCCTACATCCTGCCTGCCGCTACCTTTCGCTTCCAAAAGGCCTAGGCTCGCTGCTTGACGCAAGTGTTGGGAGAGGTAACTGGAATCTCCCGGCACACAAGACGAGTGCCTCCAAGCTCAATCAAGCGATTTCCTAGTAATTCCTGGGGTAGACTGGTGCTACATACTAAGTTCCATACGTGAGTATGTAGTTGAACGCCTTGTCCAAAAACATCTTACTTCTGAGAGTTGAGTTCACCCTCAGTCCCTCACAGTTCCACACTGCCTGCAGAGTGAGTTTCGCACGTCTTCACCAGAGACGTTTGCCAGAGGCTTCTGAGACGCAAGTTAACAATGCAGACCTGGAGGGTATCTCCAGGTGCAGTAGAGTGGTAACCTGGGAACCTCCTGTCTCAGAATACTGCTACCTTCACCCTGCCATAAGAATGCAGCTAGTTGACAGCTGGCTTCAAGGCCTGCTTCCCTGTGAGAGCTAAGGACAGGGCACAACCCTCCCGCATCCTGCTTGACTGTAGAAGGCGCTGCTAACGTCCTCATGTTAGTGGCAGGGAAACGTTGTGAGAAAAGCATGTGGAATCGTTGTGCCTGAACCCAAGTGTATCTGAGTTGAATACAGCGATTTCCAAAGTCCTTCTTCATCAGAGTGTAGCTAGGTTCCCACTCGCATGTCCGAGTGGGTAGCAGACATCTGCCTCCCATGTATACACACTTCTGAGAGTTGAGCTTATGGCCTGTAAGCCTACCTCCTGCCTGCAGCTACCTTTCGCTTCCAAAAGGCCTAGGCTCGCTGCTTCACCGAAGTGTTCGGAGAGGTAACTGGAATCTCCCGGCACAAAAGACTAGTGCCACCAAGCTCAATCCAGCGATTTCCCAGTAATTCCTGGGGTAGACTGGTGCTACATACTAAGTTCCATATGTGAGAAGGTAGCTGAACGCCTTGTCCAAAATCATCTTACTGCTGAGAGTTGAGCTCACCCTCAGTCCCTCACAGTTCCACACTGCCTGCAGAGTGAGTTTCCCACGTCTTCACCAGAGACTTTTGCCAGAGGCTTCTGAGACGCAAGTTAACAATGCACACCTGGACGGTATCTCCAGGTGCAGTAGAGTGGTAATCTGGGAACCTCCTTACTCAGAATACTGCTACCTTCACACTGTCATAAGAATGCAGCTAGTTGAGAGCTGGCTTCTAGGCAAGCTTCCCTGTGAGAGCTGAGGACAGGGCAGAACCCTCCCGCATCCTGCCTGACTGTAGACGTACCTGCTAACCTCCTTATGTTAGTGGCTGGGATGGGTTGCGGGAAAAGCATGTGTAAGCATTGGGCCTGAACTCCCGTGTATCTGAGTTGAATACAGCGATTTCCAACATCCTTCTTCAATAGGAGTGTAGCTAGGTTCCTACTCCCATGTCCGAGTGGGCAGCAGACATCTGCCTCCCTTGCATACACACTTCTGAGAGTTGAGCTTATGGCCTGTAACCCTACTTCCTGCCTGCCGCTACCTTTCGCTTCCAAAAGGCCTAGGCTCGCTGCTTGACGCAAGTGTTGGGAGAGGTAACTGGAATCTCCCGGCACACAAGACGAGTGCCTCCAAGCTCAATCAAGCGATTTCCTAGTAATTCCTGGGGTAGACTGGTGCTACATACTAAGTTCCATACGTGAGTATGTAGTTGAACGCCTTGTCCAAAAACATCTTACTTCTGAGAGTTGAGTTCACCCTCAGTCCCTCACAGTTCCACACTGCCTGCAGAGTGAGTTTCGCACGTCTTCACCAGAGACGTTTGCCAGAGGCTTCTGAGACGCAAGTTAACAATGCAGACCTGGAGGGTATCTCCAGGTGCAGTAGAGTGGTAACCTGGGAACCTCCTGTCTCAGAATACTGCTACCTTCACCCTGCCATAAGAATGCAGCTAGTTGACAGCTGGCTTCAAGGCCTGCTTCCCTGTGAGAGCTAAGGACAGGGCAAAACCCTCCCGCATCCTGCTTGACTGTAGAAGGCGCTGCTAACGTCCTCATGTTAGTGGCAGGGAAACGTTGTGAGAAAAGCATGTGGAATCGTTGTGCCTGAACCCACGTGTATCTGAGTTGAATACAGCGATTTCCAAAGTCCTTCTTCATCAGAGTGTAGCTAGGTTCCCACTCGCATGTCCGAGTGGGTAGCAGACATCTGCCTCCCATGTATACACACTTCTGAGAGTTGAGCTTATGGCCTGTAAGCCTACCTCCTGCCTGCAGCTACCTTTCGCTTCCAAAAGGCCTAGGCTCGCTGCTTCACCGAAGTGTTGGGAGAGGTAACTGGAATCTCCCGGCACACAAGACTAGTGCCACCAAGCTCAATCCAGCGATTTCCCAGTAATTCCTGGGGTAGACTGGTGCTACATACTAAGTTCCATATGTGAGAAGGTAGCTGAACGCCTTGTCCAAAGTCATCTTACTGCTGAGAGTTGAGCTCACCCTCAGTCCCTCACAGTTCCACACTGCCTGCAGAGTGAGTTTCCCACGTCTTCACCAGAGACTTTTGCCAGAGGCTTCTGAGACGCAAGTTAACAATGCACACCTGGACGGTATCTCCAGGTGCAGTAGAGTGGTAATCTGGGAACCTCCTTACTCAGAATACTGCTACCTTCACACTGTCATAAGAATGCAGCTAGTTGAGAGCTGGCTTCTAGGCAAGCTTCCCTGTGAGAGCTGAGGACAGGGCAGAACCCTCCCGCATCCTGCCTGACTGTAGACGTACCTGCAAACCTCCTTATGTTAGTGGCTGGGATGGGTTGAGGGAAAAGCATGTGTAAGCATTGGGCCTGAACTCCCGTTTATCTGAGTTGAATACAGCGATTTCCAACATCCTTCTTCAATAGGAGTGTAGCTAGGTTCCAACTCCCATGTCCGAGTGGGCAGCAGACATCTGCCTCCCATGCATACACACTTCTGAGAGTTGAGCTTATGGCCTGTAACCCTACATCCTGCCTGCCGCTACCTTTCGCTTCCAAAAGGCCTAGGCTCGCTGCTTGACGCAAGTGTTGGGAGAGGTAACTGGAATCTCCCGGCACACAAGACGAGTGCCTCCAAGCTCAATCAAGCGATTTCCTAGTAATTCCTGGGGTAGACTGGTGCTACATACTAAGTTCCATACGTGAGTATGTAGTTGAACGCCTTGTCCAAAAACATCTTACTTCTGAGAGTTGAGTTCACCCTCAGTCCCTCACAGTTCCACACTGCCTGCAGAGTGAGTTTCCCACGTCTTCACCAGAGACGTTTGCCAGAGGCTTCTGAGACGCAAGTTAACAATGCAGACCTGGAGGGTATCTCCAGGTGCAGTAGAGTGGTAACCTGGGAACCTCCTGTCTCAGAATACTGCTACCTTCACCCTGCCATAAGAATGCAGCTAGTTGACAGCTGGCTTCAAGGCCTGCTTCCCTGTGAGAGCTAAGGACAGGGCACAACCCTCCCGCATCCTGCTTGACTGTAGAAGGAGCCGCTAACGTCCTCATGTTAGTGGCAGGGAAACGTAGTGAGAAAAGCATGTGGAATCGTTGTGCCTGAACCCACGTGTATCTGAGTTGAATACAGCGATTTCCAAAGTCCTTCTTCATCAGAGTGTAGCTAGGTTCCCACTCGCATGTCCGAGTGGGTAGCAGACATCTGCCTCCCATGTATACACACTTCTGAGAGTTGAGCTTATGGCCTGTAAGCCTACCTCCTACCTGCAGCTACCTTTCGCTTCCAAAAGGCCTAGGCTCGCTGCTTCACCAAAGTGTTGGGAGAGGTAACTGGAATCTCCCGGCACACAAGACTAGTGCCAACAAGCTCAATCCAGCGATTTCCCAGTAATTCCTGGGGTAGACTGGTGCTACATACTAAGTTCCATACGTGAGTATGTAGTTGAACGCCTTGTCCAAAAACATCTTACTTCTCAGAGTTGAGCTCACCCTCAGTCCCTCACAGTTCCACACTGCCTGCAGAGTGAGTTTCGCACGTCTTCACCAGAGACGTTTGCCAGAAGCTTCTGAGACGCAAGTTAACAATGCAGACCTGGAGGGTATCTCCAGGTCCAGTAGAGTGGTAACCTGGGAACCTCCTGTATCAGAATACTGCTACCTTCACCCTGCCATAAGAATGTAGCTTGTTGACAGCTGGCTTCAAGGCCTGCTTCCCTGTGATAGCTAAGGACAGGGCACAACCCTCCCGCATCCTGCTTGACTGTAGAAGGCGCTGCTAACGTCCTCATGTTAGTGGCAGGGAAACGTTGTGAGAAAAGCATGTGGAATCGTTGTGCCTGAACCCACGTGTATCTGAGTTGAATACAGCGATTTCCAAAGTCCTTCTTCATCAGAGTGTAGCTAGGTTCCCACTCGCATGTCCGAGTGGGTAGCAGACATCTGCCTCCCATGTATACACACTTCAGAGAGTTGAGCTTATGGCCTGTAAGCCTACCTCCTGCCTGCAGCTACCTTTCGCTTCCAAAAGGCCTAGGCTCGCTGCTTCACCGAAGTGTTCGGAGAGGTAACTGGAATCTCCCGGCACACAAGACTAGTGCCTCCAAGCTCAATCCAGCGATTTTCCAGTAATTCCTGGGGTAGACTGGTGCTACATACTAAGTTCCATATGTGAGAAGGTAGCTGAACGCCTTGTCCAAAGTCATCTTACTGCTGAGAGTTGAGCTCACCCTCAGTCCCTCACAGTTCCACACTGCCTGCAGAGTGAGTTTCCCACGTCTTCACCAGAGACTTTTGCCAGAGGCTTCTGAGACGCAAGTTAACAATGCACACCTGGACGGTATCTCCAGGTGCAGTAGAGTGGTAATTTGGGAACCTCCTTACTCAGAATACTGCTACCTTCACACTGTCATAAGAATGCAGCTAGTTGAGAGCTGGCTTCTAGGCAAGCTTCCCTGTGAGAGCTGAGGACAGGGCAGAACCCTCCCGCATCCTGCCTGACTGTAGACGTACCTGCTAACCTCCTTATGTTAGTGGCTGGGATGGGTTGCGGGAAAAGCATGTGTAAGCATTGGGCCTGAACTCCCGTGTATCTGAGTTGAATACAGCGATTTCCAACATCCTTCTTCAATAGGAGTGTAGCTAGGTATCTACTCCCATGTCCGAGTGGGCAGCAGACATCTGCCTCCCATGCATACACACTTCTGAGAGTTGAGCTTATGGCCTGTAACCCTACATCCTGCCTGCCGCTACCTTTCGCTTCCAAAAGGCCTAGGCTCGCTGCTTGACGCAAGTGTTGGGAGAGGTAACTGGAATCTCCCGGCACACAAGACGAGTGCCTCCAAGCTCAATCAAGCGATTTCCTAGTAATTCCTGGGGTAGACTGGTGCTACATACTAAGTTCCATACGTGAGTATGTAGTTGAACGCCTTGTCCAAAAACATCTTACTTCTGAGAGTTGAGTTCACCCTCAGTCCCTCACAGTTCCACACTGCCTGCAGAGTGAGTTTCCCACGTCTTCACCAGAGACGTTTGCCAGAGGCTTCTGAGACGCAAGTTAACAATGCAGACCTGGAGGGTATCTCCAGGTGCAGTAGAGTGGTAACCTGGGAACCTCCTGTCTCAGAATACTGCTACCTTCACCCTGCCATAAGAATGCAGCTAGTTGACAGCTGGCTTCAAGGCCTGCTTCCCTGTGAGAGCTAAGGACAGGGCACAACCCTCCCGCATCCTGCTTGACTGTAGAAGGCGCTGCTAACGTCCTCATGTTAGTGGCAGGGAAACGTTGTGAGAAAAGCATGTGGAATCGTTGTGCCTGAACCCACGTGTATCTGAGTTGAATACAGCGATTTCCAAAGTCCTTCTTCATCAGAGTGTAGCTAGGTTCCCACTCGCATGTCCGAGTGGGTAGCAGACATCTGCCTCCCATGTATACACACTTCTGAGAGTTGAGCTTATGGCCTGTAAGCCTACCTCCTGCCTGCAGCTACCTTTCGCTTCCAAAAGGCCTAGGCTCGCTGCTTCACCGAAGTGTTGGGAGAGGTAACTGGAATCTCCCGTCACACAAGACTAGTGCCACCAAGCTCAATCCAGCGATTTCCCAGTAATTCCTGGGGTAGACTGGTGCTACATACTAAGTTCCATATGTCAGAAGGTAGCTGAACGCCTTGTCCAAAGTCATCTTACTGCTGAGAGTTGAGCTCACCCTCAGTCCCTCACAGTTCCACACTGCCTGCAGAGTGAGTTTCCCACGTCTTCACCAGAGACTTTTGCCAGAGGCCTCTGAGACGCAAGTTAACAATGCACACCTGGACGGTATCTCCAGGTGCAGTAGAGTGGTAATCTGGGAACCTCCTTACTCAGAATACTGCTACCTTCACACTGTCATAAGAATGCAGCTAGTTGAGAGCTGGCTTCTAGGCAAGCTTCCCTGTGAGAGCTGAGGACAGGGCAGAACCCTCCCGCATCCTGCCTGACTGTAGACGTACCTGCAAACCTCCTTATGTTAGTGGCTGGGATGGGTTGAGGGAAAAGCATGTGTAAGCATTGGGCCAGAACTCCCGTTTATCTGAGTTGAATACAGCGATTTCCAACATCCTTCTTCAATAGGAGTGTAGCTAGGTTCCAACTCCCATGTCCGAGTGGGCAGCAGACATCTGCCTCCCATGCATACACACTTCTGAGAGTTGAGCTTATGGCCTGTAACCCTACATCCTGCCTGCCGCTACCTTTCGCTTCCAAAAGGCCTAGGCTCGCTGCTTGACGCAAGTGTTGGGAGAGGTAACTGGAATCTCCCGGCACACAAGACGAGTGCCTCCAAGCTCAATCAAGCGATTTCCTAGTAATTCCTCGTGTAGACTGGTGCTACATACTAAGTTCCATACGTGAGTATGTAGTTGAACGCCTTGTCCAAAAACATCTTACTTCTGAGAGTTGAGCTCACCCTCAGTCCCTCACAGTTCCACACTGCCTGCAGAGTGAGTTTCGCACGTCTTCACCAGAGACGTTTGCCAGAGGCTTCTGAGACGCAAGTTAACAATGCAGACCTGGAGGGTATCTCCAGGTCCAGTAGAGTGGTAACCTGGGAACCTCCTGTCTCAGAATCCTGCTACCTTCACCCTGCCATAAGAATGCAGCTTGTTGACAGCTGGCTTCAAGGCCTGCTTCCCTGTGAGAGCTAAGGACAGGGCACAACCCTCCCGCATCCTGCTTGACTGTAGAAGGCGCTGCTAACGTCCTCATGTTAGTGGCAGGGAAACGTTGTGAGAAAAGCATGTGGAATCGTTGTGCCTGAACCCACGTGTATCTGAGTTGAATACAGCGATTTCCAAAGTCCTTCTTCATCAGAGTGTAGCTAGGTTCCCACTCGCATGTCCGAGTGGGTAGCAGACATCTGCCTCCCATGTATACACACTTCTGAGAGTTGAGCTTATGGCCTGTAAGCCTACCTCCTGCCTGCAGCTACCTTTCGCTTCCAAAAGGCCTAGGCTCGCTGCTTCACCGAAGTGTTCGGAGAGGTAACTGGAATCTCCCGGCACACAAGACTAGTGCCACCAAGCTCAATCCAGCGATTTCCCAGTAATTCCTGGGGTAGACTGGTGCTACATACTAAGTTCCATATGTGAGAAGGTAGCTGAACGCCTTGTCCAAAATCATCTTACTGCTGAGAGTTGAGCTCACCCTCAGTCCCTCACAGTTCCACACTGCCTGCAGAGTGAGTTTCCCACGTCTTCACCAGAGACTTTTGCCAGAGGCTTCTGAGACGCAAGTTAACAATGCACACCTGGACGGTATCTCCAGGTGCAGTAGAGTGGTAATCTGGGAACCTCCTTACTCAGAATACTGCTACCTTCACACTGTCATAAGAATGCAGCTAGTTGAGAGCTGGCTTCTAGGCAAGCTTCCCTGTGAGAGCTGAGGACAGGGCAGAACCCTCCCGCATCCTGCCTGACTGTAGACGTACCTGCTAACCTCCTTATGTTAGTGGCTGGGATGGGTTGCGGGAAAAGCATGTGTAAGCATTGGGCCTGAACTCCCGTGTATCTGAGTGGAATACAGAGATTTCCAACATCCTTCTTCAATAGGAGTGTAGCTAGGTTCCTACTCCCATGTCCGAGTGGGCAGCAGACATCTGCCTCCCATGCATACACACTTCTGAGAGTTGAGCTTATGGCCTGTAACCCTACATCCTGCCTGCCGCTACCTTTCGCTTCCAAAAGGCCTAGGCTCGCTGCTTGACGCAAGTGTTGGGAGAGGTAACTGGAATCTCCCGGCACACAAGACGAGTGCCTCCAAGCTCAATCAAGCGATTTCCTAGTAATTCCTGGGGTAGACTGGTGCTACATACTAAGTTCCATACGTGAGTATGTAGTTGAACGCCTTGTCCAAAAACATCTTACTTCTGAGAGTTGAGTTCACCCTCAGTCCCTCACAGTTCCACACTGCCTGCAGAGTGAGTTTCGCACGTCTTCACCAGAGACGTTTGCCAGAGGCTTCTGAGACGCAAGTTAACAATGCAGACCTGGAGGGTATCTCCAGGTGCAGTAGAGTGGAAACCTGGGAACCTCCTATTTCAGAATACTGCTACCTTCACCCTGCCATAAGAATGCAGCTAGTTGACAGCTGGCTTCAAGGCCTGCTTCCCTGTGAGAGCTAAGGACAGGGCACAACCCTCCCGCATCCTGCTTGACTGTAGAAGGCGCTGCTAACGTCCTCATGTTAGTGGCAGGGAAACGTTGTGAGAAAAGCATGTGGAATCGTTGTGCCTGAACCCACGTGTATCTGAGTTGAATACAGCGATTTCCAAAGTCCTTCTTCATCAGAGTGTAGCTAGGTTCCCACTCGCATGTCCGAGTGGGTAGCAGACATCTGCCTCCCATGTATACACACTTCTGAGAGTTGAGCTTATGGCCTGTAAGCCTACCTCCTGCCTGCAGCTACCTTTCGCTTCCAAAAGGCCTAGGCTCGCTGCTTCACCGAAGTGTTGGGAGAGGTAACTGGAATCTCCCGGCACACAAGACTAGTGCCACCAAGCTCAATCCAGCGATTTCCCAGTAATTCCTGGGGTAGACTGGTGCTACATACTAAGTTCCATATGTGAGAAGGTAGCTGAACGCCTTGTCCAAAGTCATCTTACTGCTGAGAGTTGAGCTCACCCTCAGTCCCTCACAGTTCCACACTGCCTGCAGAGTGAGTTTCCCACGTCTTCACCAGAGACTTTTGCCAGAGGCTTCTGAGACGCAAGTTAACAATGCACACCTGGACGGTATCTCCAGGTGCAGTAGAGTTTTAATCTGGGAACCTCCTTACTCAGAATACTGCTACCTTCACACTGTCATAAGAATGCAGCTAGTTGAGAGCTGGCTTCTAGGCAAGCTTCCCTGTGAGAGCTGAGGACAGGGCAGAACCCTCCCGCATCCTGCCTGACTGTAGACGTACCTGCAAACCTCCTTATGTTAGTGGCTGGGATGGGTTGAGGGAAAAGCATGTGTAAGCATTGGGCCTGAACTCCCGTGTATCTGAGTTGAATACAGCGATTTCCAACATCCTTCTTCAATAGGAGTGTAGCTAGGTTCCAACTCCCATGTCCGAGTGGGCAGCAGACATCTGCCTCCCATGCATACACACTTCTGAGAGTTGAGCTTATGGCCTGTAACCCTACATCCTGCCTGCCGCTACCTTTCGCTTCCAAAAGGCCTAGGCTCGCTGCTTGACGCAAGTGTTGGGAGAGGTAACTGGAATCTCCCGGCACACAAGACGAGTGCCTCCAAGCTCAATCAAGCGATTTCCTAGTAATTCCTCGTGTAGACTGGTGCTACATACTAAGTTCCATACGTGAGTATGTAGTTGAACGCCTTGTCCAAAAACATCTTACTTCTGAGAGTTGAGCTCACCCTCAGTCCCTCACAGTTCCACACTGCCTGCAGAGTGAGTTTCGCACGTCTTCACCAGAGACGTTTGCCAGAGGCTTCTGAGACGCAAGTTAACAATGCAGACCTGGAGGGTATCTCCAGGTCCAGTAGAGTGGTAACCTGGGAACCTCCTGTCTCAGAATCCTGCTTCCTTCACCCTGCCATAAGAATGCAGCTTGTTGACAGCTGGCTTCAAGGCCTGCTTCCCTGTGAGAGCTAAGGACAGGGCACAACCCTCCCGCATCCTGCTTGACTGTAGAAGGCGCTGCTAACGTCCTCATGTTAGTGGCAGGGAAACGTTGTGAGAAAAGCATGTGTAATCGTTGTGCCTGAACCCACGTGTATCTGAGTTGAATACAGCGATTTCCAAAGTCCTTCTTCATCAGAGTGTAGCTAGGTTCCCACTCGCATGTCCGAGTGGGTAGCAGACATCTGCCTCCCATGTATACACACTTCTGAGAGTTGAGCTTATGGCCTGTAAGCCTACCTCCTGCCTGCAGCTACCTTTCGCTTCCAAAAGGCCTAGGCTCGCTGCTTCACCGAAGTGTTCGGAGAGGTAACTGGAATCTCCCGGCACACAAGACTAGTGCCACCAAGCTCAATCCAGCGATTTCCCAGTAATTCCTTGGGTAGACTGGTGCTACATACTAAGTTCCATATGTGAGAAGGTAGCTGAACGCCTTGTCCAAAATCATCTTACTGCTGAGAGTTGAGCTCACCCTCAGTCCCTCACAGTTCCACACTGCCTGCAGAGTGAGTTTCCCACGTCTTCACCAGAGACTTTTGCCAGAGGCTTCTGAGACGCAAGTTAACAATGCACACCTGGACGGTATCTCCAGGTGCAGTAGAGTGGTAATCTGGGAACCTCCTTACTCAGAATACTGCTACCTTCACACTGTCATAAGAATGCAGCTAGTTGAGAGCTGGCTTCTAGGCAAGCTTCCCTGTGAGAGCTGAGGACAGGGCAGAACCCTCCCGCATCCTGCCTGACTGTAGACGTACCTGCTAACCTCCTTATGTTAGTGGCTGGGATGGGTTGCGGGAAAAGCATGTGTAAGCATTGGGCCTGAACTCCCGTGTATCTGAGTTGAATACAGCGATTTCCAACATCCTTCTTCAATAGGAGTGTAGCTAGGTTCCTACTCCCATGTCCGAGTGGGCAGCAGACATCTGCCTCCCATGCATACACACTTCTGAGAGTTGAGCTTATGGCCTGTAACCCTACATCCTGCCTGCCGCTACCTTTCGCTTCCAAAAGGCCTAGGCTCGCTGCTTGACGCAAGTGTTGGGAGAGGTAACTGGAATCTCCCGGCACACAAGACGAGTGCCTCCAAGCTCAATCAAGCGATTTCCTAGTAATTCCTGGGGTAGACTGGTGCTACATACTAAGTTCCATACGTGAGTATGTAGTTGAACGCCTTGTCCAAAAACATCTTACTTCTGAGAGTTGAGTTCACCCTCAGTCCCTCACAGTTCCACACTGCCTGCAGAGTGAGTTTCGCACGTCTTCACCAGAGACGTTTGCCAGAGGCTTCTGAGACGCAAGTTAACAATGCAGACCTGGAGGGTATCTCCAGGTGCAGTAGAGTGGTAACCTGGGAACCTCCTGTCTCAGAATACTGCTACCTTCACCCTGCCATAAGAATGCAGCTAGTTGACAGCTGGCTTCAAGGCCTGCTTCCCTGTGAGAGCTAAGGACAGGGCACAACCCTCCCGCATCCTGCTTGACTGTAGAAGGCGCTGCTAACGTCCTCATGTTAGTGGCAGGGAAACGTTGTGAGAAAAGCATGTGGAATCGTTGTGCCTGAACCCACGTGTATCTGAGTTGAATACAGCGATTTCCAAAGTCCTTCTTCATCAGAGTGTAGCTAGGTTCCCACTCGCATGTCCGAGTGGGTAGCAGACATCCGCCTCCCATGTATACACACTTCTGAGAGTTGAGCTTATGGCCTGTAAGCCTACCTCCTGCCTGCAGCTACCTTTCGCTTCCAAAAGGCCTAGGCTCGCTGCTTCACCGAAGTGTTCGGAGAGGTAACTGGAATCTCCCGGCACACAAGACTAGTGCCACCAAGCTCAATCCAGCGATTTCCCAGTAATTCCTGGGGTAGACTGGTGCTTCATACTAAGTTCCATATGTGAGAAAGTAGCTGAACGCCTTGTCCAAAATCATCTTACTTCTGAGAGTTGAGCTCACCCTCAGTCCCTCACAGTTCCACACTGCCTGCAGAGTGAGTTTCGCACGTCTTCACCAGAGACGTTTGCCAGAAGTTTCTGAGACGCAAGTTAACAATGCAGACCTGGAGGGTATCTCCAGGTGCAGTAGAGTGGTAACCTGAGAACCTCCTGTCTCAGAATACTGCTACCTTCACCCTGCCATAAGAATGTAGCTTGTTGACAGCTGGCTTCAAGGCCTGCTTCCCTGTGAGAGCTAAGGACAGGGCACAACCCTCCCGCATCCTGCTTGAGTATAGAAGGCGCTGCTAACGTCCTCATGTTAGTGGCAGGGAAACGTTGTGAGAAAAGCATGTGGAATCGTTGTGCCTGAACCCACGTGTATCTGAGTTGAATACAGCGATTTCCAAAGTCCTTCTTCATCAGAGTGTAGCTAGGTTCCCACTCGCATGTCCGAGTGGGTAGCAGACATCTGCCTCCCATGTATACACACTTCTGAGAGTTGAGCTTATGGCCTGTAAGCCTACCTCCTGCCTGCAGCTACCTTTCGCTTCCAAAAGGCCTAGGCTCGCTGCTTCACAGAAGTGTTCGGAGAGGTAACTGGAATCTCCCGGCACACAAGACTAGTGCCTCCAAGCTCAATCCAGCGATTTTCCAGTAATTCCTGGGGTAGACTGGTGCTACATACTAAGTTCCATATGTGAGAAGGTAGCTGAACGCCTTGTCCAAAATCATCTTACTGCTGAGAGTTGAGCTCACCCTCAGTCCCTCACAGTTCCACACTGCCTGCAGAGTGAGTTTCCCACGTCTTCACCAGAGACTTTTGCCAGAGGCTTCTGAGACGCAAGTTAACAATGCACACCTGGACGGTATCTCCAGGTGCAGTAGAGTGGTAATCTGGGAACCTCCTTACTCAGAATACTGCTACCTTCACACTGTCATAAGAATGCAGCTAGTTGAGAGCTGGCTTCTAGGCAAGCTTCCCTGTGAGAGCTGAGGACAGGGCAGAACCCTCCCGCATCCTGCCTGACTGTAGACGTACCTGCTAACCTCCTTATGTTAGTGGCTGGGATGGGTTGCGGGAAAAGCATGTGTAAGCATTGGGCCTGAACTCCCGTGTATCTGAGTTGAATACAGCGATTTCCAACATCCTTCTTCAATAGGAGTGTAGCTAGGTTCCAACTCCCATGTCCGAGTGGGCAGCAGACATCTGCCTCCCATGCATACACACTTCTGAGAGTTGAGCTTATGGCCTGTAACCCTACATCCTGCCTGCCGCTACCTTTCGCTTCCAAAAGGCCTAGGCTCGCTGCTTGACGCAAGTGTTGGGAGAGGTAACTGGAATCTCCCGGCACACAAGACGAGTGCCTCCAAGCTCAATCAAGCGATTTCCTAGTAATTCCTGGGGTAGACTGGTGCTACATACTAAGTTCCATACGTGAGTATGTAGTTGAACGCCTTGTCCAAAAACATCTTACTTCTCAGAGTTGAGCTCACCCTCAGTCCCTCACAGTTCCACACTGCCTGCAGAGTGAGTTTCGCACGTCTTCACCAGAGACGTTTGCCAGAGGCTTCTGAGACGCAAGTTAACAATGCAGACCTGGAGGGTATCTCCAGGTCCAGTAGAGTGGTAACCTGGGAACCTCCTGTCTCAGAATCCTGCTACCTTCACCCTGCCATAAGAATGCAGCTAGTTGACAGCTGGCTTCAAGGCCTGCTTCCCTGTGAGAGCTAAGGACAGGGCACAACCCTCCCGCATCCTGCTTGACTGTAGAAGGAGCTGCTAACGTCCTCATGTTAGTGGCAGGGAAACGTTGTGAGAAAAGCATGTGGAATCGTTGTGCCTGAACCCACGTGTATCTGAGTTGAATACAGCGATTTCCAAAGTCCTTCTTCATCAGAGTGTAGATAGGTTCCCACTCGCATGTCCGAGTGGGTAGCAGACATCTGCCTCCCATGTATACACACTTCTGAGAGTTGAGCTTATGGCCTGTAAGCCTACCTCCTGCCTGTAGCTACCTTTCGCTTCCAAAAGGCCTAGGCTCGCTGCTTCACCGAAGTGTTGGGAGAGGTAACTGGAATCTCCCGGCACACAAGACTAGTGCCACCAAGCTCAATCCAGCGATTTCCCAGTAATTCCTGGGGTAGACTGGTGCTACATACTAAGTTCCATATGTGAGAAGGTAGCTGAACGCCTTGTCCAAAATCATCTTACTGCTGAGAGTTGAGCTCACCCTCAGTCCCTCACAGTTCCACACTGCCTGCAGAGTGAGTTTCCCACGTCTTCACCAGAGACTTTTGCCAGAGGCTTCTGAGACGCAAGTTAACAATGCACACCTGGACGGTATCTCCAGGTGCAGTAGAGTGGTAATCTGGGAACCTCCTTACTCAGAATACTGCTACCTTCACACTGTCATAAGAATGCAGCTAGTTGAGAGCTGGCTTCTAGGCAAGCTTCCCTGTGAGAGCTGAGGACAGGGCAGAACCCTCCCGCATCCTGCCTGACTGTAGACGTACCTGCTAACCTCCTTATGTTAGTGGCTGGGATGGGTTGCGGGAAAAGCATGTGTAAGCATTGGGCCTGAACTCCCGTGTATCTGAGTTGAATACAGCGATTTCCAACATCCTTCTTCAATAGGAGTGTAGCTAGGTTCCAACTCCCATGTCCGAGTGGGTAGCAGACATCTGCCTCCCATGCATACACACTTCTGAGAGTTGAGCTTATGGCCTGTAACCCTACATCCTGCCTGCCGCTACCTTTCGCTTCCAAAAGGCCTAGGCTCGCTGCTTGACGCAAGTGTTGGGAGAGGTAACTGGAATCTCCCGGCACACAAGACGAGTGCTTCCAAGCTCAATCAAGCGATTTCCTAGTAATTCCTGGGGTAGACTGGTGCTACATACTAAGTTCCATACGTGAGTATGTAGTTGAACGCCTTGTCCAAAAACATCTTACTGCTGAGAGTTGAGCTCACCCTCAGTCCCTCACAGTTCCACACTGCCTGCAGAGTGAGTTTCGCAAGTCTTCACCAGAGACGTTTGCCAGAGGCTTCTGAGACGGAAGTTAACAATGCAGACCTGGAGGGTATCTCCAGGTCCAGTAGAGTGGTAACCTGGGAACCTCCTGTCTCAGAATCCTGCTACCTTCACCCTGCCATAAGAATGCAGCTAGTTGACAGCTGGCTTCAAGGCCTGCTTCCCTGTGAGAGCTAAGGACAGGGCACAACCCTCCCGCATCCTGCTTGACTGTAGAAGGAGCTGCTAACGTCCTCATGTTAGTGGCAGGGAAACGTTGTGAGAAAAGCATGTGGAATCATTGTGCCTGAACCCACGTGTATCTGAGTTGAATACAGCGATTTCCAAAGTCCTTCTTCATCAGAGTGTAGCTAGGTTCCCACTCGCATGTCCGAGTGGGTAGCAGACATCTGCCTCCCATGTATACACACTTCTGAGAGTTGAGCTTATGGCCTGTAAGCCTACCTCCTGCCTGTAGCTACATTTCGCTTCCAAAAGTCCTAGGCTCGCTGCTTCACCGAAGTGTTGGGAGAGGTAACTGGAATCTCCCGGCACACAAGACTAGTGCCACCAAGCTCAATCCAGCGATTTCCCAGTATTTCCTGGGGTAGACTGGTGCTACATACTAAGTTCCATATGTCAGAAGGTAGCTGAACGCCTTGTCCAAAATCATCTTACTGCTGAGAGTTGAGCTCACCCTCAGTCCCTCACAGTTCCACACTGCCTGCAGAGTGAGTTTCCCACGTCTTCACCAGAGACTTTTGCCAGAGGCTTCTGAGACGCAAGTTAACAATGCACACCTGGACGGTATCTCCAGGTGCAGTAGAGTGGTAATCTGGGAACCTCCTTACTCAGAATACTGCTACCTTCACACTGTCATAAGAATGCAGCTAGTTGAGAGCTGGCTTCTAGGCAAGCTTCCCTGTGAGAGCTGAGGACAGGGCAGAACCCTCCCGCATCCTGCCTGACTGTAGACGTACCTGCTAACCTCCTTATGTTAGTGGCTGGGATGGGTTGAGGGAAAAGCATGTGTAAGCATTGGGCCTGAACTCCCGTGTATCTGAGTTGAATACAGCGATTTCCAACATCCTTCTTCAATAGGAGTGTAGCTAGGTTCCAACTCCCATGTCCGAGTGGGTAGCAGACATCTGCCTCCCATGCATACACACTTCTGAGAGTTGAGCTTATGGCCTGTAACCCTACATCCTACCTGCCGCTACCTTTCGCTTCCAAAAGGCCTAGGCTCGCTGCTTGACGCAAGTGTTGGGAGAGGTAACTGGAATCTCCCGGCACACAAGACGAGTGCCTCCAAGCTCAATCAAGCGATTTCCTAGTAATTCCTGGGGTAGACTGGTGCTACATACTAAGTTCCATATGTGAGAAGGTAGCTGAACGCCTTGTCCAAAATCATCTTACTGCTGAGAGTTGAGCTCACCCTCAGTCCCTCACAGTTCCACACTGCCTGCAGAGTGAGTTTCGCACGTCTTCACCAGAGACGTTTGCCAGAGGCTTCTGAGACGCAAGTTAACAATGCAGACCTGGAGGGTATCTCCAGGTCCAGTAGAGTGGTAACCTGGGAACCTCCTGTCTCAGAATCCTGCTACCTTCACCCTGCCATAAGAATGCAGCTAGTTGACAGCTGGCTTCAAGGCCTGCTTCCCTGTGAGAGCTAAGGACAGGGCACAACCCTCCCGCATCCTGCTTGACTGTAGAAGGAGCTGCTAACGTCCTCATGTTAGTGGCAGGGAAACGTTGTGAGAAAAGCATGTGGAATCGTTGTGCCTGAACCCACGTGTATCTGAGTTGAATACAGCGATTTCCAAAGTCCTTCTTCATCAGAGTATAGATAGGTTCCCACTCGCATGTCCGAGTGGGTAGCAGACATCTGCCTCCCATGTATACACACTTCTGAGAGTTGAGCTTATGGCCTGTAAGCCTACCTCCTGCCTGTAGCTACCTTTCGCTTCCAAAAGGCCTAGGCTCGCTGCTTCACCGAAGTGTTGGGAGAGGTAACTGGAATCTCCCGGCACACAAGACTAGTGCCACCAAGCTCAATCCAGCGATTTCCCAGTAATTCCTGGGGTAGACTGGTGCTACATACTAAGTTCCATATGTGAGAAGGTAGCTGAACGCCTTGTCCAAAATCATCTTACTGCTGACAGTTGAGCTCACCCTCAGTCCCTCACAGTTCCACACTGCCTGCAGAGTTAGTTTCGCACGTCTTCACCAGAGACATTTGCCAGAGGCTTCTGAGACGCAAGTTAACAATGCAGACCTGGAGGGTATCTCCAGGTCCAGTAGAGTGGTAACCTGGGAACCTCCTGTCTCAGAATACTGCTACCTTCACCCTGCCATAAGAATGCAGCTAGTTGACAGCTGGCTTCAAGGCCTGCTTCCCTGTGAGAGCTAAGGACAGGGCACAACCCTCCCGCATCCTGCTTGACTGTAGAAGGAGCTGCTAACGTCCTCATGTTAGTGGCAGGGAAACGTTGTGAGAAAAGCATGTGGAATCGTTGTGCCTGAACCCACGTGTATCTGAGTTGAATACAGCGATTTCCAAAGTCCTTCTTCATCAGAGTGTAGCTAGGTTCCCACTCGCATGTCCGAGTGGGTAGCAGACATCTGCCTCCCATGTATACACACTTCTGAGAGTTGAGCTTATGGCCTGTAAGCCTACCTCCTGCCTGCAGCTACCTTTCGCTTCCAAAAGGCCTAGGCTCGCTGCTTCACCGAAGTGTTCGGAGAGGTAACTGGAATCTCCCGGCACACAAGACTAGTGCCACCAAGCTCAATCCAGCGATTTCCCAGTAATTCCTGGGGTAGACTGGTGCTACATACTAAGTTCCATATGTGAGAAAGTAGCTGAACGCCTTGTCCAAAATCATCTTACTGCTGAGAGTTGAGCTCACCCTCAGTCCCTCACAGTTCCACACTGCCTGCAGAGTGAGTTTCCCACGTCTTCACCAGAGACTTTTGCCAGAGGCTTCTGAGACGCAAGTTAACAATGCACACCTGGACGGTATCTCCAGGTGCAGTAGAGTGGTAATCTGGGAACCTCCTTACTCAGAATACTGCTACCTTCACACTGTCATAAGAATGCAGCTAGTTGAGAGCTGGCTTCTAGGCAAGCTTCCCTGTGAGAGCTGAGGACAGGGCAGAACCCTCCCGCATCCTGCCTGACTGTAGACGTACCTGCTAACCTCCTTATGTTAGTGGCTGGGATGGGTTGCGGGAAAAGCATGTGTAAGCATTGGGCCTGAACTCCCGTGTATCTGAGTTGAATACAGCGATTTCCAACATCCTTCTTCAATAGGAGTGTAGCTAGGTTCCAACTCCCATGTCCGAGTGGGTAGCAGACATCTGCCTCCCATGCATACACACTTCTGAGAGTTGAGCTTATGGCCTGTAACCCTACATCCTGCCTGCCGCTACCTTTCGCTTCCAAAAGGCCTAGGCTCGCTGCTTGACGCAAGTGTTGGGAGAGGTAACTGGAATCTCCCGGCACACAAGACGAGTGCCTCCAAGCTCAATCAAGCGATTTCCTAGTAATTCCTGGGGTAGACTGGTGCTACATACTAAGTTCCATACGTGAGTATGTAGCTGAACGCCTTGTCCAAAAACATCTTACTTCTGAGAGTTGAGCTCACCCTCAGTCCCTCACAGTTCCACACTGCCTGCAGAGTGAGTTTCGCAAGTCTTCACCAGAGACGTTTGCCAGAGGCTTCTGAGACGCAAGTTAACAATGCAGAGCTGGAGGGTATCTCCAGGTCCAGTAGAGTGGTAACCTGGGAACCTCCTGTCTCAGAATCCTGCTACCTTCACCCTGCCATAAGAATGCAGCTAGTTGACAGCTGGCTTCAAGGCCTGCTTCCCTGTGAGAGCTAAGGACAGGGCACAACCCTCCCGCATCCTGCTTGACTGTAGAAGGAGCTGCTAACGTCCTCATGTTAGTGGCAGGGAAACGTTGTGAGAAAAGCATGTGGAATCGTTGTGCCTGAACCCACGTGTATCTGAGTTGAATACAGCGATTTCCAAAGTCCTTCTTCATCAGAGTGTAGCTAGGTTCCCACTCGCATGTCCGAGTGGGTAGCAGACATCTGCCTCCCATGTATACACACTTCTGAGAGTTGAGCTTATGGCCTGTAAGCCTACCTCCTGCCTGTAGCTACATTTCGCTTCCAAAAGGCCTAGGCTCGCTGCTTCACCGAAGTGTTGGGAGAGGTAACTGGAATCTCCCGGCACACAAGACTAGTGCCACCAAGCTCAATCCAGCGATTTCCCAGTAATTCCTGGGGTAGACTGGTGCTACATACTAAGTTCCATATGTCAGAAGGTAGCTGAACGCCTTGTCCAAAATCATCTTACTGCTGAGAGTTGAGCTCACCCTCAGTCCCTCACAGTTCCACACTGCCTGCAGAGTGAGTTTCCCACGTCTTCACCAGAGACTTTTGCCAGAGGCTTCTGAGACGCAAGTTAACAATGCACACCTGGACGGTATCTCCAGGTGCAGTAGAGTGGTAATCTGGGAACCTCCTTACTCAGAATACTGCTACCTTCACACTGTCATAAGAATGCAGCTAGTTGAGAGCTGGCTTCTAGGCAAGCTTCCCTGTGAGAGCTGAGGACAGGGCAGAACCCTCCCGCATCCTGCCTGACTGTAGACGTACCTGCTAACCTCCTTATGTTAGTGGCTGGGATGGGTTGCGGGAAAAGCATGTGTAAGCATTGGGCCTGAACTCCCGTGTATCTGAGTTGAATACAGCGATTTCCAACATCCTTCTTCAATAGGAGTGTAGCTAGGTTCCAACTCCCATGTCCGAGTGGGTAGCAGACATCTGCCTCCCATGCATACACACTTCTGAGAGTTGAGCTTCTGGCCTGTAACCCTACATCCTGCCTGCCGCTACCTTTCGCTTCCAAAAGGCCTAGGCTCGCTGCTTGACGCAAGTGTTGGGAGAGGTAACTGGAATCTCCCGGCACACAAGACGAGTGCCTCCAAGCTCAATCAAGCGATTTCCTAGTAATTCCTGGGGTAGACTGGTGCTACATACTAAGTTCCATATGTGAGAAGGTAGCTGAACGCCTTGTCCAAAATCATCTTACTGCTGAGAGTTGAGCTCACCCTCAGTCCCTCACAGTTCCACACTGCCTGCAGAGTGAGTTTCGCACGTCTTCACCAGAGACGTTTGCCAGAGGCTTCTGAGACGCAAGTTAACAATGCAGACCTGGAGGGTATCTCCAGGTCCAGTAGAGTGGTAACCTGGGAACCTCCTGTCTCAGAATCCTGCTACCTTCACCCTGCCATAAGAATGCAGCTTGTTGACAGCTGGCTTCAAGGCCTGCTTCCCTGTGAGAGCTAAGGACAGGGCACAACCCTCCCGCATCCTGCTTGACTGTAGAAGGCGCTGCTAACGTCCTCATGTTAGTGGCAGGGAAACGTTGTGAGAAAAGCATGTGGAATCGTTGTGCCTGAACCCACGTGTATCTGAGTTGAATACAGCGATTTCCAAAGTCCTTCTTCATCAGAGTGTAGCTAGGTTCCCACTCGCATGTCCGAGTGGGTAGCAGACATCTGCCTCCCATGTATACACACTTCTGAGAGTTGAGCTTATGGCCTGTAAGCCTACCTCCTGCCTGTAGCTACCTTTCGCTTCCAAAAGGCCTAGGCTCGCTGCTTCACCGAAGTGTTGGGAGACGTAACTGGAATCTCCCGGCACACAAGACTAGTGCCACCAAGCTCAATCCAGCGATTTCCCAGTAATTCCTGGGGTAGACTGGTGCTACATACTAAGTTCCATATGTCAGAAGGTAGCTGAACGCCTTGTCCAAAATCACCTTACTGCTGAGAGTTGAGCTCACCCTCAGTCCCTCACAGTTCCACACTGCCTGCAGAGTGAGTTTCGCAAGTCTTCACCAGAGACGTTTGCCAGAGGCTTCTGAGACGCAAGTTAACAATGCAGACCTGGAGGGTATCTCCAGGTCCAGTAGAGTGGTAACCTGGGAACCTCCTGTCTCAGAATCCTGCTACCTTCACCCTGCCATAAGAATGCAGCTAGTTGACAGCTGGCTTCAAGGCCTGCTTCCCTGTGAGAGCTAAGGACAGGGCACAACCCTCCCGCATCCTGCTTGACTGTAGAAGGAGCTGCTAACGTCCTCATGTTAGTGGCAGGGAAACGTTGTGAGAAAAGCATGTGGAATCGTTGTGCCTGAACCCACGTGTATCTGAGTTGAATACAGCGATTTCCAAAGTCCTTCTTCATCAGAGTGTAGCTAGGTTCCCACTCGCATGTCCGAGTGGGTAGCAGACATCTGCCTCCCATGTATACACACTTCTGAGAGTTGAGCTTATGGCCTGTAAGCCTACCTCCTGCCTGCAGCTACCTTTCGCTTCCAAAAGGCCTAGGCTCGCTGCTTCACCGAAGTGTTCGGAGAGGTAACTGGAATCTCCCGGCACACAAGACTAGTGCCACCAAGCTCAATCCAGCGATTTCCCAGTAATTCCTGGGGTAGACTGGTGCTACATACTAAGTTCCATATGTGAGAAGGTAGCTGAACGCCTTGTCCAAAATCATCTTACTGCTGACAGTTGAGCTCACCCTCAGTCCCTCACAGTTCCACACTGCCTGCAGAGTTAGTTTCGCACGTCTTCACCAGAGACATTTGCCAGAGGCTTCTGAGACGCAAGTTAACAATGCAGACCTGGAGGGTATCTCCAGGTCCAGTAGAGTGGTAACCTGGGAACCTCCTGTCTCAGAATACTGCTACCTTCACCCTGCCATAAGAATGCAGCTAGTTGACAGCTGGCTTCAAGGCCTGCTTCCCTGTGAGAGCTAAGGACAGGGCACAACCCTCCCGCATCCTGCTTGACTGTAGAAGGAGCTGCTAACGTCCTCATGTTAGTGGCAGGGAAACGTTGTGAGAAAAGCATGTGGAATCGTTGTGCCTGAACCCACGTGTATCTGAGTTGAATACAGCGATTTCCAAAGTCCTTCTTCATCAGAGTGTAGCTAGGTTCCCACTCGCATGTCCGAGTGGGTAGCAGACATCTGCCTCCCATGTATACACACTTCTGAGAGTTGAGCTTATGGCCTGTAAGCCTACCTCCTGCCTGCAGCTACCTTTCGCTTCCAAAAGGCCTAGGCTCGCTGCTTCACCGAAGTGTTCGGAGAGGTAACTGGAATCTCCCGGCACACAAGACTAGTGCCACCAAGCTCAATCCAGCGATTTCCCAGTAATTCCTGGGGTAGACTGGTGCTACATACTAAGTTCCATATGTGAGAAAGTAGCTGAACGCCTTGTCCAAAATCATCTTACTGCTGAGAGTTGAGCTCACCCTCAGTCCCTCACAGTTCCACACTGCCTGCAGAGTGAGTTTCCCACGTCTTCACCAGAGACTTTTGCCAGAGGCTTCTGAGACGCAAGTTAACAATGCACACCTGGACGGTATCTCCAGGTGCAGTAGAGTGGTAATCTGGGAACCTCCTTACTCAGAATACTGCTACCTTCACACTGTCATAAGAATGCAGCTAGTTGAGAGCTGGCTTCTAGGCAAGCTTCCCTGTGAGAGCTGAGGACAGGGCAGAACCCTCCCGCATCCTGCCTGACTGTAGACGTACCTGCTAACCTCCTTATGTTAGTGGCTGGGATGGGTTGCGGGAAAAGCATGTGTAAGCATTGGGCCTGAACTCCCGTGTATCTGAGTTGAATACAGCGATTTCCAACATCCTTCTTCAATAGGAGTGTAGCTAGGTTCCAACTCCCATGTCCGAGTGGGTAGCAGACATCTGCCTCCCATGCATACACACTTCTGAGAGTTGAGCTTATGGCCTGTAACCCTACATCCTGCCTGCCGCTACCTTTCGCTTCCAAAAGGCCTAGGCTCGCTGCTTGACGCAAGTGTTGGGAGAGGTAACTGGAATCTCCCGGCACACAAGACGAGTGCCTCCAAGCTCAATCAAGCGATTTCCTAGTAATTCCTGGGGTAGACTGGTGCTACATACTAAGTTCCATACGTGAGTATGTAGCTGAACGCCTTGTCCAAAAACATCTTACTTCTGAGAGTTGAGCTCACCCTCAGTCCCTCACAGTTCCACACTGCCTGCAGAGTGAGTTTCGCAAGTCTTCACCAGAGACGTTTGCCAGAGGCTTCTGAGACGCAAGTTAACAATGCAGAGCTGGAGGGTATCTCCAGGTCCAGTAGAGTGGTAACCTGGGAACCTCCTGTCTCAGAATCCTGCTACCTTCACCCTGCCATAAGAATGCAGCTAGTTGACAGCTGGCTTCAAGGCCTGCTTCCCTGTGAGAGCTAAGGACAGGGCACAACCCTCCCGCATCCTGCTTGACTGTAGAAGGAGCTGCTAACGTCCTCATGTTAGTGGCAGGGAAACGTTGTGAGAAAAGCATGTGGAATCGTTGTGCCTGAACCCACGTGTATCTGAGTTGAATACAGCGATTTCCAAAGTCCTTCTTCATCAGAGTGTAGCTAGGTTCCCACTCGCATGTCCGAGTGGGTAGCAGACATCTGCCTCCCATGTATACACACTTCTGAGAGTTGAGCTTATGGCCTGTAAGCCTACCTCCTGCCTGTAGCTACATTTCGCTTCCAAAAGGCCTAGGCTCGCTGCTTCACCGAAGTGTTGGGAGAGGTAACTGGAATCTCCCGGCACACAAGACTAGTGCCACCAAGCTCAATCCAGCGATTTCCCAGTAATTCCTGGGGTAGACTGGTGCTACATACTAAGTTCCATATGTCAGAAGGTAGCTGAACGCCTTGTCCAAAATCATCTTACTGCTGAGAGTTGAGCTCACCCTCAGTCCCTCACAGTTCCACACTGCCTGCAGAGTGAGTTTCCCACGTCTTCACCAGAGACTTTTGCCAGAGGCTTCTGAGACGCAAGTTAACAATGCACACCTGGACGGTATCTCCAGGTGCAGTAGAGTGGTAATCTGGGAACCTCCTTACTCAGAATACTGCTACCTTCACACTGTCATAAGAATGCAGCTAGTTGAGAGCTGGCTTCTAGGCAAGCTTCCCTGTGAGAGCTGAGGACAGGGCAGAACCCTCCCGCATCCTGCCTGACTGTAGACGTACCTGCTAACCTCCTTATGTTAGTGGCTGGGATGGGTTGCGGGAAAAGCATGTGTAAGCATTGGGCCTGAACTCCCGTGTATCTGAGTTGAATACAGCGATTTCCAACATCCTTCTTCAATAGGAGTGTAGCTAGGTTCCAACTCCCATGTCCGAGTGGGTAGCAGACATCTGCCTCCCATGCATACACACTTCTGAGAGTTGAGCTTCTGGCCTGTAACCCTACATCCTGCCTGCCGCTACCTTTCGCTTCCAAAAGGCCTAGGCTCGCTGCTTGACGCAAGTGTTGGGAGAGGTAACTGGAATCTCCCGGCACACAAGACGAGTGCCTCCAAGCTCAATCAAGCGATTTCCTAGTAATTCCTGGGGTAGACTGGTGCTACATACTAAGTTCCATATGTGAGAAGGTAGCTGAACGCCTTGTCCAAAATCATCTTACTGCTGAGAGTTGAGCTCACCCTCAGTCCCTCACAGTTCCACACTGCCTGCAGAGTGAGTTTCGCACGTCTTCACCAGAGACGTTTGCCAGAGGCTTCTGAGACGCAAGTTAACAATGCAGACCTGGAGGGTATCTCCAGGTCCAGTAGAGTGGTAACCTGGGAACCTCCTGTCTCAGAATCCTGCTACCTTCACCCTGCCATAAGAATGCAGCTTGTTGACAGCTGGCTTCAAGGCCTGCTTCCCTGTGAGAGCTAAGGACAGGGCACAACCCTCCCGCATCCTGCTTGACTGTAGAAGGCGCTGCTAACGTCCTCATGTTAGTGGCAGGGAAACGTTGTGAGAAAAGCATGTGGAATCGTTGTGCCTGAACCCACGTGTATCTGAGTTGAATACAGCGATTTCCAAAGTCCTTCTTCATCAGAGTGTAGCTAGGTTCCCACTCGCATGTCCGAGTGGGTAGCAGACATCTGCCTCCCATGTATACACACTTCTGAGAGTTGAGCTTATGGCCTGTAAGCCTACCTCCTGCCTGTAGCTACCTTTCGCTTCCAAAAGGCCTAGGCTCGCTGCTTCACCGAAGTGTTGGGAGACGTAACTGGAATCTCCCGGCACACAAGACTAGTGCCACCAAGCTCAATCCAGCGATTTCCCAGTAATTCCTGGGGTAGACTGGTGCTACATACTAAGTTCCATATGTCAGAAGGTAGCTGAACGCCTTGTCCAAAATCACCTTACTGCTGAGAGTTGAGCTCACCCTCAGTCCCTCACAGTTCCACACTGCCTGCAGAGTGAGTTTCGCAAGTCTTCACCAGAGACGTTTGCCAGAGGCTTCTGAGACGCAAGTTAACAATGCAGACCTGGAGGGTATCTCCAGGTCCAGTAGAGTGGTAACCTGGGAACCTCCTGTCTCAGAATCCTGCTACCTTCACCCTGCCATAAGAATGCAGCTAGTTGACAGCTGGCTTCAAGGCCTGCTTCCCTGTGAGAGCTAAGGACAGGGCACAACCCTCCCGCATCCTGCTTGACTGTAGAAGGAGCTGCTAACGTCCTCATGTTAGTGGCAGGGAAACGTTGTGAGAAAAGCATGTGGAATCGTTGTGCCTGAACCCACGTGTATCTGAGTTGAATACAGCGATTTCCAAAGTCCTTCTTCATCAGAGTGTAGCTAGGTTCCCACTCGCATGTCCGAGTGGGTAGCAGACATCTGCCTCCCATGTATACACACTTCTGAGAGTTGAGCTTATGGCCTGTAAGCCTACCTCCTGCCTGCAGCTACCTTTCGCTTCCAAAAGGCCTAGGCTCGCTGCTTCACCGAAGTGTTCGGAGAGGTAACTGGAATCTCCCGGCACACAAGACTAGTGCCACCAAGCTCAATCCAGCGATTTCCCAGTAATTCCTGGGGTAGACTGGTGCTACATACTAAGTTCCATATGTGAGAAAGTAGCTGAACGCCTTGTCCAAAATCATCTTACTGCTGAGAGTTGAGCTCACCCTCGGTCCCTCACAGTTCCACACTGCCTGCAGAGTGAGTTTCCCACGTCTTCACCAGAGACTTTTGCCAGAGGCTTCTGAGACGCAAGTTAACAATGCACACCTGGATGGTATCTCCAGGTGCAGTAGAGTGGTAATCTGGGAACCTCCTTACTCAGAATACTGCTACCTTCACACTCTCATAAGAATGCAGCTAGTTGAGAGCTGGCTTCTAGGCAAGCTTCCCTGTGAGAGCTGAGGACAGGGCAGAACCCTCCCGCATCCTGCCTGACTGTAGACGTACCTGCTAACCTCCTTATGTTAGTGGCTGGGATGGGTTGCGGGAAAAGCATGTGTAAGCATTGGGCCTGAACTCCCGTGTATCTGAGTTGAATACAGCGATTTCCAACATCCTTCTTCAATAGGAGTGTAGCTAGGTTCCAACTCCCATGTCCGAGTGGGTAGCAGACATCTGCCTCCCATGCATACACACTTCTGAGAGTTGAGCTTCTGGCCTGTAACCCTACATCCTGCCTGCCTCTACCTTTCGCTTCCAAAAGGCCTAGGCTCGCTGCTTGACGCAAGTGTTGGGAGAGGTAACTGGAATCTCCCGGCACACAAGACGAGTGCCTCCAAGCTCAATCAAGCGATTTCCTAGTAATTCCTGGGGTAGACTGGTGCTACATACTAAGTTCCATATGTGAGAAGGTAGCTGAACGCCTTGTCCAAAATCATCTTACTGCTGAGAGTTGAGCTCACCCTCAGTCCCTCACAGTTCCACACTGCCTGCAGAGTGAGTTTCGCACGTCTTCACCAGAGACGTTTGCCAGAGGCTTCTGAGACGCAAGTTAACATTGCAGACCTGGAGAGTATCTCCAGGTCCAGTAGAGTGGTAACCTGGGAACCTCCTGTCTCAGAATCCTGCTACCTTCACCCTGCCATAAGAATGCAGCTAGTTGACAGCTGGCTTCAAGGCCTGCTTCCCTGTGAGAGCTAAGGACAGGGCACAACCCTCCCGCATCCTGCTTGACTGTAGAAGGAGCTGCTAACGTCCTCATGTTAGTGGCAGGGAAACGTTGTGAGAAAAGCATGTGGAATCGTTGTGCCTGAACCCACGTGTATCTGAGTTGAATACAGCGATTTCCAAAGTCCTTCTTCATCAGAGTGTAGCTAGGTTCCCACTCGCATGTCCGAGTGGGTAGCAGACATCTGCCTCCCATGTATACACACTTCTGAGAGTTGAGCTTATGGCCTGTAAGCCTACCTCCTGCCTGCAGCTACCTTTCGCTTCCAAAAGGCCTAGGCTCGCTGCTTCACCGAAGTGTTCGGAGAGGTAACTGGAATCTCCCGGCACACAAGACTAGTGCCACCAAGCTCAATCCAGCGATTTCCCAGTAATTCCTGGGGTAGACTGGTGCTACATACTAAGTTCCATATGTGAGAAAGTAGCTGAACGCCTTGTCCAAAATCATCTTACTGCTGAGAGTTGAGCTCACCCTCGGTCCCTCACAGTTCCACACTGCCTGCAGAGTGAGTTTCCCACGTCTTCACCAGAGACTTTTGCCAGAGGCTTCTGAGACGCAAGTTAACAATGCACACCTGGACGGTATCTCCAGGTGCAGTAGAGTGGTAATCTGGGAACCTCCTTACTCAGAATACTGCTACCTTCACACTGTCATAAGAATGCAGCTAGTTGAGAGCTGGCTTCTAGGCATGCTTCCCTGTGAGAGCTGAGGACAGGGCAGAACCCTCCCGCATCCTGCCTGACTGTAGACGTACCTGCTAACCTCCTTATGTTAGTGGCTGGGATGGGTTGCGGGAAAAGCATGTGTAAGCATTGGGCCTGAACTCCCGTGTATCTGAGTTGAATACAGCGATTTCCAACATCCTTCTTCAATAGGAGTGTAGCTAGGTTCCAACTCCCATGTCCGAGTGGGTAGCAGACATCTGCCTCCCATGCATACACACTTCTGAGAGTTGAGCTTCTGGCCTGTAACCCTACATCCTGCCTGCCGCTACCTTTCGCTTCCAAAAGGCCTAGGCTCGCTGCTTGACGCAAGTGTTGGGAGAGGTAACTGGAATCTCCCGGCACACAAGACGAGTGCCTCCAAGCTCAATCAAGCGATTTCCTAGTAATTCCTGGGGTAGACTGGTGCTACATACTAAGTTCCATACGTGAGTATGTAGTTGAACGCCTTGTCCAAAAACATCTTACTTCTCAGAGTTGAGCTCACCCTCAGTCCCTCACAGTTCCACACTGCCTGCAGAGTGAGTTTCGCACGTCTTCACCAGAGACGTTTGCCAGAGGCTTCTGAGACGCAAGTTAACAATGCAGACCTGGAGGGTATCTCCAGGTCCAGTAGAGTGGTAACCTGGGAACCTCCTGTCTCAGAATCCTGCTACCTTCACCCTGCCATAAGAATGCAGCTAGTTGACAGCTGGCTTCAAGGCCTGCTTCCCTGTGAGAGCTAAGGACAGGGCACAACCCTCCCGCATCCTGCTTGACTGTAGAAGGAGCTGCTAACGTCCTCATGTTAGTGGCAGGGAAACGTTGTGAGAAAAGCATGTGGAATCGTTGTGCCTGAACCCACGTGTATCTGAGTTGAATACAGCGATTTCCAAAGTCCTTCTTCATCAGAGTGTAGATAGGTTCCCACTCGCATGTCCGAGTGGGTAGCAGACATCTGCCTCCCATGTATACACACTTCTGAGAGTTGAGCTTATGGCCTGTAAGCCTACCTCCTGCCTGGAGCTACCTTTCGCTTCCAAAAGGCCTAGGCTCGCTGCTTCACCGAAGTGTTGGGAGAGGTAACTGGAATCTCCCGGCACACAAGACTAGTGCCACCAAGCTCAATCCAGCGATTTCCCAGTAATTCCTGGGGTAGACTGGTGCTACATACTAAGTTCCATATGTGAGAAGGTAGCTGAACGCCTTGTCCAAAATCATCTTACTGCTGAGAGTTGAGCTCACCCTCAGTCCCTCACAGTTCCACACTGCCTGCAGAGTGAGTTTCGCACGTCTTCACCAGAGACGTTTGCCAGAGGCTTCTGAGACGCAAGTTAACAATGCAGACCTGGAGGGTATCTCCAGGTCCAGTAGAGTGGTAACCTGGGAACCTCCTGTCTCAGAATCCTGCTACCTTCACCCTGCCATAAGAATGCAGCTAGTTGACAGCTGGCTTCAAGGCCTGCTTCCCTGTGAGAGCTAAGGACAGGGCACAACCCTCCCGCATCCTGCTTGACTGTAGAAGGAGCTGCTAACGTCCTCATGTTAGTGGCAGGGAAACGTTGTGAGAAAAGCATGTGGAATCGTTGTGCCTGAACCCACGTGTATCTGAGTTGAATACAGTGATTTCCAAAGTCCTTCTTCATCAGAGTGTAGCTAGGTTCCCACTCGCATGTCCGAGTGGGTAGCAGACATCTGCCTCCCATGTATACACACTTCTGAGAGTTGAGCTTATGGCCTGTAAGCCTACCTCCTGCCTGCAGCTACCTTTCGCTTCCAAAAGGCCTAGGCTCGCTGCTTCACCGAAGTGTTCGGAGAGGTAACTGGAATCTCCCGGCACACAAGACTAGTGCCACCAAGCTCAATCCAGCGATTTCCCAGTAATTCCTGGGGTAGACTGGTGCTACATACTAAGTTCCATATGTGAGAAAGTAGCTGAACGCCTTGTCCAAAATCATCTTACTGCTGAGAGTTGAGCTCACCCTCGGTCCCTCACAGTTCCACACTGCCTGCAGAGTGAGTTTCCCACGTCTTCACCAGAGACTTTTGCCAGAGGCTTCTGAGACGCAAGTTAACAATGCACACCTGGACGGTATCTCCAGGTGCAGTAGAGTGGTAATCTGGGAACCTCCTTACTCAGAATACTGCTACCTTCACACTGTCATAAGAATGCAGCTAGTTGAGAGCTGGCTTCTAGGCAAGCTTCCCTGTGAGAGCTGAGGACAGGGCAGAACCCTCCCGCATCCTGCCTGACTGTAGACGTACCTGCTAACCTCCTTATGTTAGTGGCTGGGATGGGTTGCGGGAAAAGCATGTGTAAGCATTGGGCCTGAACTCCCGTGTATCTGAGTTGAATACAGCGATTTCCAACATCCTTCTTCAATAGGAGTGTAGCTAGGTTCCAACTCCCATGTCCGAGTGGGTAGCAGACATCTGCCTCCCATGCATACACACTTCTGAGAGTTGAGCTTCTGGCCTGTAACCCTACATCCTGCCTGCCGCTACCTTTCGCTTCCAAAAGGCCTAGGCTCGGTGCTTGACGCAAGTGTTGGGAGAGGTAACTGGAATCTCCCGGCACACAAGACGAGTGCCTCCAAGCTCAATCAAGCGATTTCTTAGTAATTCCTGGGGTAGACTGGTGCTACATACTAAGTTCCATACGTGAGTATGTAGTTGAACGCCTTGTCCAAAAACATCTTACTTCTCAGAGTTGAGCTCACCCTCTGTCCCTCACAGTTCCACACTGCCTGCAGAGTGAGTTTCGCACGTCTTCACCAGAGACGTTTGCCAGAGGCTTCTGAGACGCAAGTTAACAATGCAGACCTGGAGGGTATCTCCAGGTCCAGTAGAGTGGTAACCTGGGAACCTCCTGTCTCAGAATCCTGCTACCTTCACCCTGCCATAAGAATGCAGCTAGTTGACAGCTGGCTTCAAGGCCTGCTTCCCTGTGAGAGCTAAGGACAGGGCACAACCCTCCCGCATCCTGCTTGACTGTAGAAGGAGCTGCTAACGTCCTCATGTTAGTGGCAGGGAAACGTTGTGAGAAAAGCATGTGGAATCGTTGTGCCTGAACCCACGTGTATCTGAGTTGAATACAGCGATTTCCAAAGTCCTTCTTCATCAGAGTGTAGATAGGTTCCCACTCGCATGTCCGAGTGGGTAGCAGACATCTGCCTCCCATGTATACACACTTCTGAGAGTTGAGCTTATGGCCTGTAAGCCTACCTCCTGCCTGTAGCTACCTTTCGCTTCCAAAAGGCCTAGGCTCGCTGCTTCACCGAAGTGTTGGGAGAGGTAACTGGAATCTCCCGGCACACAAGACTAGTGCCACCAAGCTCAATCCAGCGATTTCCCAGTAATTCCTGGGGTAGACTGGTGCTACATACTAAGTTCCATATGTGAGAAGGTAGCTGAACGCCTTGTCCAAAATCATCTTACTGCTGAGAGTTGAGCTCACCCTCAGTCCCTCACAGTTCCACACTGCCTGCAGAGTGAGTTTCGCAAGTCTTCACCAGAGACGTTTGCCAGAGGCTTCTGAGACGCAAGTTAACAATGCAGACCTGGAGGGTATCTCCAGGTCCAGTAGAGTGGTAACCTGGGAACCTCCTGTCTCAGAATCCTGCTACCTTCACCCTGCCATAAGAATGCAGCTAGTTGACAGCTGGCTTCAAGGCCTGCTTCCCTGTGAGAGCTAAGGACAGGGCACAACCCTCCCGCATCCTGCTTGACTGTAGAAGGAGCTGCTAACGTCCTCATGTTAGTGGCAGGGAAACGTTGTGAGAAAAGCATGTGGAATCGTTGTGCCTGAACCCACGTGTATCTGAGTTGAATACAGCGATTTCCAAAGTCCTTCTTCATCAGAGTGTAGCTAGGTTCCCACTCGCATGTCCGAGTGGGTAGCAGACATCTGCCTCCCATGTATACACACTTCTGAGAGTTGAGCTTATGGCCTGTAAGCCTACCTCCTGCCTGCAGCTACCTTTCGCTTCCAAAAGGCCTAGGCTCGCTGCTTCACCGAAGTGTTCGGAGAGGTAACTGGAATCTCCCGGCACACAAGACTAGTGCCACCAAGCTCAATCCAGCGATTTCCCAGTAATTCCTGGGGTAGACTGGTGCTACATACTAAGTTCCATATGTGAGAAAGTAGCTGAACGCCTTGTCCAAAATCATCTTACTGCTGAGAGTTGAGCTCACCCTCGGTCCCTCACAGTTCCACACTGCCTGCAGAGTGAGTTTCCCACGTCTTCACCAGAGACTTTTGCCAGAGGCTTCTGAGACGCAAGTTAACAATGCACACCTGGACGGTATCTCCAGGTGCAGTAGAGTGGTAATCTGGGAACCTCCTTACTCAGAATACTGCTACCTTCACACTCTCATAAGAATGCAGCTAGTTGAGAGCTGGCTTCTAGGCAAGCTTCCCTGTGAGAGCTGAGGACAGGGCAGAACCCTCCCGCATCCTGCCTGACTGTAGACGTACCTGCTAACCTCCTTATGTTAGTGGCTGGGATGGGTTGCGGGAAAAGCATGTGTAAGCATTGGGCCTGAACTCCCGTGTATCTGAGTTGAATACAGCGATTTCCAACATCCTTCTTCAATAGGAGTGTAGCTAGGTTCCAACTCCCATGTCCGAGTGGGTAGCAGACATCTGCCTCCCATGCATACACACTTCTGAGAGTTGAGCTTCTGGCCTGTAACCCTACATCCTGCCTGCCGCTACCTTTCGCTTCCAAAAGGCCTAGGCTCGCTGCTTGACGCAAGTGTTGGGAGAGGTAACTGGAATCTCCCGGCACACAAGACGAGTGCCTCCAAGCTCAATCAAGCGATTTCTTAGTAATTCCTGGGGTAGACTGGTGCTACATACTAAGTTCCATACGTGAGTATGTAGTTGAACGCCTTGTCCAAAAACATCTTACTTCTCAGAGTTGAGCTCACCCTCAGTCCCTCACAGTTCCACACTGCCTGCAGAGTGAGTTTCGCACGTCTTCACCAGAGACGTTTGCCAGAGGCTTCTGAGACGCAAGTTAACAATGCAGACCTGGAGGGTATCTCCAGGTCCAGTAGAGTGGTAACCTGGGAACCTCCTGTCTCAGAATCCTGCTACCTTCACCCTGCCATAAGAATGCAGCTAGTTGACAGCTGGCTTCAAGGCCTGCTTCCCTGTGAGAGCTAAGGACAGGGCACAACCCTCCCGCATCCTGCTTGACTGTAGAAGGAGCTGCTAACGTCCTCATGTTAGTGGCAGGGAAACGTTGTGAGAAAAGCATGTGGAATCGTTGTGCCTGAACCCACGTGTATCTGAGTTGAATACAGCGATTTCCAAAGTCCTTCTTCATCAGAGTGTAGATAGGTTCCCACTCGCATGTCCGAGTGGGTAGCAGACATCTGCCTCCCATGTATACACACTTCTGAGAGTTGAGCTTATGGCCTGTAAGCCTACCTCCTGCCTGTAGCTACCTTTCGCTTCCAAAAGGCCTAGGCTCGCTGCTTCACCGAACTGTTGGGAGAGGTAACTGGAATCTCCCGGCACACAAGACTAGTGCCACCAAGCTCAATCCAGCGATTTCCCAGTAATTCCTGGGGTAGACTGGTGCTACATACTAAGTTCCATATGTGAGAAGGTAGCTGAACGCCTTGTCCAAAATCATCTTACTGCTGAGAGTTGAGCTCACCCTCAGTCCCTCACAGTTCCACACTGCCTGCAGAGTGAGTTTCGCAAGTCTTCACCAGAGACGTTTGCCAGAGGCTTCTGAGACGCAAGTTAACAATGCAGACCTGGAGGGTATCTCCAGGTCCAGTAGAGTGGTAACCTGGGAACCTCCTGTCTCAGAATCCTGCTACCTTCACCCTGCCATAAGAATGCAGCTAGTTGACAGCTGGCTTCAAGGCCTGCTTCCCTGTGAGAGCTAAGGACAGGGCACAACCCTCCCGCATCCTGCTTGACTGTAGAAGGAGCTGCTAACGTCCTCATGTTAGTGGCAGGGAAACGTTGTGAGAAAAGCATGTGGAATCGTTGTGCCTGAACCCACGTGTATCTGAGTTGAATACAGCGATTTCCAAAGTCCTTCTTCATCAGAGTGTAGCTAGGTTCCCACTCGCATGTCCGAGTGGGTAGCAGACATCTGCCTCCCATGTATACACACTTCTGAGAGTTGAGCTTATGGCCTGTAAGCCTACCTCCTGCCTGCAGCTACCTTTCGCTTCCAAAAGGCCTAGGCTCGCTGCTTCACCGAAGTGTTCGGAGAGGTAACTGGAATCTCCCGGCACACAAGACTAGTGCCACCAAGCTCAATCCAGCGATTTCCCAGTAATTCCTGGGGTAGACTGGTGCTACATACTAAGTTCCATATGTGAGAAAGTAGCTGAACGCCTTGTCCAAAATCATCTTACTGCTGAGAGTTGAGCTCACCCTCGGTCCCTCACAGTTCCACACTGCCTGCAGAGTGAGTTTCCCACGTCTTCACCAGAGACTTTTGCCAGAGGCTTCTGAGACGCAAGTTAACAATGCACACCTGGACGGTATCTCCAGGTGCAGTAGAGTGGTAATCTGGGAACCTCCTTACTCAGAATACTGCTACCTTCACACTCTCATAAGAATGCAGCTAGTTGAGAGCTGGCTTCTAGGCAAGCTTCCCTGTGAGAGCTGAGGACAGGGCAGAACCCTCCCGCATCCTGCCTGACTGTAGACGTACCTGCTAACCTCCTTATGTTAGTGGCTGGGATGGGTTGCGGGAAAAGCATGTGTAAGCATTGGGCCTGAACTCCCGTGTATCTGAGTTGAATACAGCGATTTCCAACATCCTTCTTCAATAGGAGTGTAGCTAGGTTCCAACTCCCATGTCCGAGTGGGTAGCAGACATCTGCCTCCCATGCATACACACTTCTGAGAGTTGAGCTTCTGGCCTGTAACCCTACATCCTGCCTGCCTCTACCTTTCGCTTCCAAAAGGCCTAGGCTCGCTGCTTGACGCAAGTGTTGGGAGAGGTAACTGGAATCTCCCGGCACACAAGACGAGTGCCTCCAAGCTCAATCAAGCGATTTCCTAGTAATTCCTGGGGTAGACTGGTGCTACATACTAAGTTCCATATGTGAGAAGGTAGCTGAACGCCTTGTCCAAAATCATCTTACTGCTGAGAGTTGAGCTCACCCTCAGTCCCTCACAGTTCCACACTGCCTGCAGAGTGAGTTTCGCACGTCTTCACCAGAGACGTTTGCCAGAGGCTTCTGAGACGCAAGTTAACAATGCAGACCTGGAGAGTATCTCCAGGTCCAGTAGAGTGGTAACCTGGGAACCTCCTGTCTCAGAATCCTGCTACCTTCACCCTGCCATAAGAATGCAGCTAGTTGACAGCTGGCTTCAAGGCCTGCTTCCCTGTGAGAGCTAAGGACAGGGCACAACCCTCCCGCATCCTGCTTGACTGTAGAAGGAGCTGCTAACGTCCTCATGTTAGTGGCAGGGAAACGTTGTGAGAAAAGCATGTGGAATCGTTGTGCCTGAACCCACGTGTATCTGAGTTGAATACAGCGATTTCCAAAGTCCTTCTTCATCAGAGTGTAGCTAGGTTCCCACTCGCATGTCCGAGTGGGTAGCAGACATCTGCCTCCCATGTATACACACTTCTGAGAGTTGAGCTTATGGCCTGTAAGCCTACCTCCTGCCTGCAGCTACCTTTCGCTTCCAAAAGGCCTAGGCTCGCTGCTTCACCGAAGTGTTCGGAGAGGTAACTGGAATCTCCCGGCACACAAGACTAGTGCCACCAAGCTCAATCCAGCGATTTCCCAGTAATTCCTGGGGTAGACTGGTGCTACATACTAAGTTCCATATGTGAGAAAGTAGCTGAACGCCTTGTCCAAAATCATCTTACTGCTGAGAGTTGAGCTCACCCTCGGTCCCTCACAGTTCCACACTGCCTGCAGAGTGAGTTTCCCACGTCTTCACCAGAGACTTTTGCCAGAGGCTTCTGAGACGCAAGTTAACAATGCACACCTGGACGGTATCTCCAGGTGCAGTAGAGTGGTAATCTGGGAACCTCCTTACTCAGAATACTGCTACCTTCACACTCTCATAAGAATGCAGCTAGTTGAGAGCTGGCTTCTAGGCAAGCTTCCCTGTGAGAGCTGAGGACAGGGCAGAACCCTCCCGCATCCTGCCTGACTGTAGACGTACCTGCTAACCTCCTTATGTTAGTGGCTGGGATGGGTTGCGGGAAAAGCATGTGTAAGCATTGGGCCTGAACTCCCGTGTATCTGAGTTGAATACAGCGATTTCCAACATCCTTCTTCAATAGGAGTGTAGCTAGGTTCCAACTCCCATGTCCGAGTGGGTAGCAGACATCTGCCTCCCATGCATACACACTTCTGAGAGTTGAGCTTATGGCCTGTAACCCTACATCCTGCCTGCCGCTACCTTTCGCTTCCAAAAGGCCTAGGCTCGCTGCTTGACGCAAGTGTTGGGAGAGGTAACTGGAATCTCCCGGCACACAAGACGAGTGCCTCCAAGCTCAATCAAGCGATTTCCTAGTAATTCCTGGGGTAGACTGGTGCTACATACTAAGTTCCATATGTGAGTATGTAGTTGAACGCCTTGTCCAAAAACATCTTACTTCTCAGAGTTGAGCTCACCCTCAGTCCCTCACAGTTCCACACTGCCTGCAGAGTGAGTTTCGCACGTCTTCACCAGAGACGTTTGCCAGAGGCTTCTGAGACGCAAGTTAACAATGCAGACCTGGAGGGTATCTCCAGGTCCAGTAGAGTGGTAACCTGGGAACCTCCTGTCTCAGAATCCTGCTACCTTCACCCTGCCATAAGAATGCAGCTAGTTGACAGCTGGCTTCAAGGCCTGCTTCCCTGTGAGAGCTAAGGACAGGGCACAACCCTCCCGCATCCTGCTTGACTGTAGAAGGAGCTGCTAACGTCCTCATGTTAGTGGCAGGGAAACGTTGTGAGAAAAGCATGTGGAATCGTTGTGCCTGAACCCACGTGTATCTGAGTTGAATACAGCGATTTCCAAAGTCTTTCTTCATCAGAGTGTAGCTAGGTTCCCACTCGCATGTCCGAGTGGGTAGCAGACATCTGCCTCCCATGTATACACACTTCTGAGAGTTGAGCTTATGGCCTGTAAGCCTACCTCCTGCCTGCAGCTACCTTTCGCTTCCAAAAGGCCTAGGCTCGCTGCTTCACCGAAGTGTTGGGAGAGGTAACTGGAATCTCCCGGCACACAAGACTAGTGCCACCAAGCTCAATCCAGCGATTTCCCAGTAATTCCTGGGGTAGACTGGTGCTACATACTAAGTTCCATATGTGAGAAAGTAGCTGAACGCCTTGTCCAAAATCATCTTACTGCTGAGAGTTGAGCTCACCCTCGGTCCCTCACAGTTCCACACTGCCTGCAGAGTGAGTTTCCCACGTCTTCACCAGAGACTTTTGCCAGAGGCTTCTGAGACGCAAGTTAACAATGCACACCTGGACGGTATCTCCAGGTGCAGTAGAGTGGTAATCTGGGAACCTCCTTACTCAGAATACTGCTACCTTCACACTGTCATAAGAATGCAGCTAGTTGAGAGCTGGCTTCTAGGCAAGCTTCCCTGTGAGAGCTGAGGACAGGGCAGAACCCTCCCGCATCCTGCCTGACTGTAGACGTACCTGCTAACCTCCTTATGTTAGTGGCTGGGATGGGTTGCGGGAAAAGCATGTGTAAGCATTGGGCCTGAACTCCCGTGTATCTGAGTTGAATACAGCGATTTCCAACATCCTTCTTCAATAGGAGTGTAGCTAGGTTCCAACTCCCATGTCCGAGGGGGTAGCAGACATCTGCCTCCCATGCATACACACTTCTGAGAGTTGAGCTTCTGGCCTGTAACCCTACATCCTGCCTGCCGCTACCTTTCGCTTCCAAAAGGCCTAGGCTCGCTGCTTGACGCAAGTGTTGGGAGAGGTAACTGGAATCTCCCGGCACACAAGACGAGTGCCTCCAAGCTCAATCAAGCGATTTCCTAGTAATTCCTGGGGTAGACTGGTGCTACATACTAAGTTCCATACGTGAGTATGTAGTTGAACGCCTTGTCCAAAAACATCTTACTTCTCAGAGTTGAGCTCACCCTCAGTCCCTCACAGTTCCACACTGCCTGCAGAGTGAGTTTCGCACGTCTTCACCAGAGACGTTTGCCAGAGGCTTCTGAGACGCAAGTTAACAATGCAGACCTGGAGGGTATCTCCAGGTCCAGTAGAGTGGTAACCTGGGAACCTCCTGTCTCAGAATCCTGCTACCTTCACCCTGCCATAAGAATGCAGCTAGTTGACAGCTGGCTTCAAGGCCTGCTTCCCTGTGAGAGCTAAGGACAGGGCACAACCCTCCCGCATCCTGCTTGACTGTAGAAGGAGCTGCTAACGTCCTCATGTTAGTGGCAGGGAAACGTTGTGAGAAAAGCATGTGGAATCGTTGTGCCTGAACCCACGTGTATCTGAGTTGAATACAGCGATTTCCAAAGTCCTTCTTCATCAGAGTGTAGATAGGTTCCCACTCGCATGTCCGAGTGGGTAGCAGACATCTGCCTCCCATGTATACACACTTCTGAGAGTTGAGCTTATGGCCTGTAAGCCTACCTCCTGCCTGTAGCTACCTTTCGCTTCCAAAAGGCCTAGGCTCGCTGCTTCACCGAACTGTTGGGAGAGGTAACTGGAATCTCCCGGCACACAAGACTAGTGCCACCAAGCTCAATCCAGCGATTTCCCAGTAATTCCTGGGGTAGACTGGTGCTACATACTAAGTTCCATATGTGAGAAGGTAGCTGAACGCCTTGTCCAAAATCATCTTACTGCTGAGAGTTGAGCTCACCCTCAGTCCCTCACAGTTCCACACTGCCTGCAGAGTGAGTTTCGCACGTCTTCACCAGAGACGTTTGCCAGAGGCTTCTGAGACGCAAGTTAACAATGCAGACCTGGAGGGTATCTCCAGGTCCAGTAGAGTGGTAACCTGGGAACCTCCTGTCTCAGAATCCTGCTACCTTCACCCTGCCATAAGAATGCAGCTAGTTGACAGCTGGCTTCAAGGCCTGCTTCCCTGTGAGAGCTAAGGACAGGGCACAACCCTCCCGCATCCTGCTTGAGTGTAGAAGGAGCTGCTAACGTCCTCATGTTAGTGGCAGGGAAACGTTGTGAGAAAAGCATGTGGAATCGTTGTGCCTGAACCCACGTGTATCTGAGTTGAATACAGCGATTTCCAAAGTCCTTCTTCATCAGAGTGTAGCTAGGTTCCCACTCGCATGTCCGAGTGGGTAGCAGACATCTGCCTCCCATGTATACACACTTCTGAGAGTTGAGCTTATGGCCTGTAAGCCTACCTCCTGCCTGCAGCTACCTTTCGCTTCCAAAAGGCCTAGGCTCGCTGCTTCACCGAAGTGTTCGGAGAGGTAACTGGAATCTCCCGGCACACAAGACTAGTGCCACCAAGCTCAATCCAGCGATTTCCCAGTAATTCCTGGGGTAGACTGGTGCTACATACTAAGTTCCATATGTGAGAAAGTAGCTGAACGCCTTGTCCAAAATCATCTTACTGCTGAGAGTTGAGCTCACCCTCGGTCCCTCACAGTTCCACACTGCCTGCAGAGTGAGTTTCCCACGTCTTCACCAGAGACTTTTGCCAGAGGCTTCTGAGACGCAAGTTAACAATGCACACCTGGACGGTATCTCCAGGTGCAGTAGAGTGGTAATCTGGGAACCTCCTTACTCAGAATACTGCTACCTTCACACTCTCATAAGAATGCAGCTAGTTGAGAGCTGGCTTCTAGGCAAGCTTCCCTGTGAGAGCTGAGGACAGGGCAGAACCCTCCCGCATCCTGCCTGACTGTAGACGTACCTGCTAACCTCCTTATGTTAGTGGCTGGGATGGGTTGCGGGAAAAGCATGTGTAAGCATTGGGCCTGAACTCCCGTGTATCTGAGTTGAATACAGCGATTTCCAACATCCTTCTTCAATAGGAGTGTAGCTAGGTTCCAACTCCCATGTCCGAGTGGGTAGCAGACATCTGCCTCCCATGCATACACACTTCTGAGAGTTGAGCTTCTGGCCTGTAACCCTACATCCTGCCTGCCGCTACCTTTCGCTTCCAAAAGGCCTAGGCTCGCTGCTTGACGCAAGTGTTGGGAGAGGTAACTGGAATCTCCCGGCACACAAGACGAGTGCCTCCAAGCTCAATCAAGCGATTTCTTAGTAATTCCTGGGGTAGACTGGTGCTACATACTAAGTTCCATACGTGAGTATGTAGTTGAACGCCTTGTCCAAAAACATCTTACTTCTCAGAGTTGAGCTCACCCTCAGTCCCTCACAGTTCCACACTGCCTGCAGAGTGAGTTTCGCACGTCTTCACCAGAGACGTTTGCCAGAGGCTTCTGAGACGCAAGTTAACAATGCAGACCTGGAGGGTATCTCCAGGTCCAGTAGAGTGGTAACCTGGGAACCTCCTGTCTCAGAATCCTGCTACCTTCACCCTGCCATAAGAATGCAGCTAGTTGACAGCTGGCTTCAAGGCCTGCTTCCCTGTGAGAGCTAAGGACAGGGCACAACCCTCCCGCATCCTGCTTGACTGTAGAAGGAGCTGCTAACGTCCTCATGTTAGTGGCAGGGAAACGTTGTGAGAAAAGCATGTGGAATCGTTGTGCCTGAACCCACGTGTATCTGAGTTGAATACAGCGATTTCCAAAGTCCTTCTTCATCAGAGTGTAGATAGGTTCCCACTCGCATGTCCGAGTGGGTAGCAGACATCTGCCTCCCATGTATACACACTTCTGAGAGTTGAGCTTATGGCCTGTAAGCCTACCTCCTGCCTGTAGCTACCTTTCGCTTCCAAAAGGCCTAGGCTCGCTGCTTCACCGAACTGTTGGGAGAGGTAACTGGAATCTCCCGGCACACAAGACTAGTGCCACCAAGCTCAATCCAGCGATTTCCCAGTAATTCCTGGGGTAGACTGGTGCTACATACTAAGTTCCATATGTGAGAAGGTAGCTGAACGCCTTGTCCAAAATCATCTTACTGCTGAGAGTTGAGCTCACCCTCAGTCCCTCACAGTTCCACACTGCCTGCAGAGTGAGTTTCGCAAGTCTTCACCAGAGACGTTTGCCAGAGGCTTCTGAGACGCAAGTTAACAATGCAGACCTGGAGGGTATCTCCAGGTCCAGTAGAGTGGTAACCTGGGAACCTCCTGTCTCAGAATCCTGCTACCTTCACCCTGCCATAAGAATGCAGCTAGTTGACAGCTGGCTTCAAGGCCTGCTTCCCTGTGAGAGCTAAGGACAGGGCACAACCCTCCCGCATCCTGCTTGACTGTAGAAGGAGCTGCTAACGTCCTCATGTTAGTGGCAGGGAAACGTTGTGAGAAAAGCATGTGGAATCGTTGTGCCTGAACCCACGTGTATCTGAGTTGAATACAGCGATTTCCAAAGTCCTTCTTCATCAGAGTGTAGCTAGGTTCCCACTCGCATGTCCGAGTGGGTAGCAGACATCTGCCTCCCATGTATACACACTTCTGAGAGTTGAGCTTATGGCCTGTAAGCCTACCTCCTGCCTGCAGCTACCTTTCGCTTCCAAAAGGCCTAGGCTCGCTGCTTCACCGAAGTGTTCGGAGAGGTAACTGGAATCTCCCGGCACACAAGACTAGTGCCACCAAGCTCAATCCAGCGATTTCCCAGTAATTCCTGGGGTAGACTGGTGCTACATACTAAGTTCCATATGTGAGAAAGTAGCTGAACGCCTTGTCCAAAATCATCTTACTGCTGAGAGTTGAGCTCACCCTCGGTCCCTCACAGTTCCACACTGCCTGCAGAGTGAGTTTCCCACGTCTTCACCAGAGACTTTTGCCAGAGGCTTCTGAGACGCAAGTTAACAATGCACACCTGGACGGTATCTCCAGGTGCAGTAGAGTGGTAATCTGGGAACCTCCTTACTCAGAATACTGCTACCTTCACACTCTCATAAGAATGCAGCTAGTTGAGAGCTGGCTTCTAGGCAAGCTTCCCTGTGAGAGCTGAGGACAGGGCAGAACCCTCCCGCATCCTGCCTGACTGTAGACGTACCTGCTAACCTCCTTATGTTAGTGGCTGGGATGGGTTGCGGGAAAAGCATGTGTAAGCATTGGGCCTGAACTCCCGTGTATCTGAGTTGAATACAGCGATTTCCAACATCCTTCTTCAATAGGAGTGTAGCTAGGTTCCAACTCCCATGTCCGAGTGGGTAGCAGACATCTGCCTCCCATGCATACACACTTCTGAGAGTTGAGCTTCTGGCCTGTAACCCTACATCCTGCCTGCCTCTACCTTTCGCTTCCAAAAGGCCTAGGCTCGCTGCTTGACGCAAGTGTTGGGAGAGGTAACTGGAATCTCCCGGCACACAAGACGAGTGCCTCCAAGCTCAATCAAGCGATTTCCTAGTAATTCCTGGGGTAGACTGGTGCTACATACTAAGTTCCATATGTGAGAAGGTAGCTGAACGCCTTGTCCAAAATCATCTTACTGCTGAGAGTTGAGCTCACCCTCAGTCCCTCACAGTTCCACACTGCCTGCAGAGTGAGTTTCGCACGTCTTCACCAGAGACGTTTGCCAGAGGCTTCTGAGACGCAAGTTAACAATGCAGACCTGGAGAGTATCTCCAGGTCCAGTAGAGTGGTAACCTGGGAACCTCCTGTCTCAGAATCCTGCTACCTTCACCCTGCCATAAGAATGCAGCTAGTTGACAGCTGGCTTCAAGGCCTGCTTCCCTGTGAGAGCTAAGGACAGGGCACAACCCTCCCGCATCCTGCTTGACTGTAGAAGGAGCTGCTAACGTCCTCATGTTAGTGGCAGGGAAACGTTGTGAGAAAAGCATGTGGAATCGTTGTGCCTGAACCCACGTGTATCTGAGTTGAATACAGCGATTTCCAAAGTCCTTCTTCATCAGAGTGTAGCTAGGTTCCCACTCGCATGTCCGAGTGGGTAGCAGACATCTGCCTCCCATGTATACACACTTCTGAGAGTTCAGCTTATGGCCTGTAAGCCTACCTCCTGCCTGCAGCTACCTTTCGCTTCCAAAAGGCCTAGGCTCGCTGCTTCACCGAAGTGTTCGGAGAGGTAACTGGAATCTCCCGGCACACAAGACTAGTGCCACCAAGCTCAATCCAGCGATTTCCCAGTAATTCCTGGGGTAGACTGGTGCTACATACTAAGTTCCATATGTGAGAAAGTAGCTGAACGCCTTGTCCAAAATCATCTTACTGCTGAGAGTTGAGCTCACCCTCGGTCCCTCACAGTTCCACACTGCCTGCAGAGTGAGTTTCCCACGTCTTCACCAGAGACTTTTGCCAGAGGCTTCTGAGACGCAAGTTAACAATGCACACCTGGACGGTATCTCCAGGTGCAGTAGAGTGGTAATCTGGGAACCTCCTTACTCAGAATACTGCTACCTTCACACTCTCATAAGAATGCAGCTAGTTGAGAGCTGGCTTCTAGGCAAGCTTCCCTGTGAGAGCTGAGGACAGGGCAGAACCCTCCCGCATCCTGCCTGACTGTAGACGTACCTGCTAACCTCCTTATGTTAGTGGCTGGGATGGGTTGCGGGAAAAGCATGTGTAAGCATTGGGCCTGAACTCCCGTGTATCTGAGTTGAATACAGCGATTTCCAACATCCTTCTTCAATAGGAGTGTAGCTAGGTTCCAACTCCCATGTCCGAGTGGGTAGCAGACATCTGCCTCCCATGCATACACACTTCTGAGAGTTGAGCTTATGGCCTGTAACCCTACATCCTGCCTGCCGCTACCTTTCGCTTCCAAAAGGCCTAGGCTCGCTGCTTGACACAAGTGTTGGGAGAGGTAACTGGAATCTCCCGGCACACAAGACGAGTGCCTCCAAGCTCAATCAAGCGATTTCCTAGTAATTCCTGGGGTAGACTGGTGCTACATACTAAGTTCCATATGTGAGTATGTAGTTGAACGCCTTGTCCAAAAACATCTTACTTCTCAGAGTTGAGCTCACCCTCAGTCCCTCACAGTTCCACACTGCCTGCAGAGTGAGTTTCGCACGTCTTCACCAGAGACGTTTGCCAGAGGCTTCTGAGACGCAAGTTAACAATGCAGACCTGGAGAGTATCTCCAGGTCCAGTAGAGTGGTAACCTGGGAACCTCCTGTCTCAGAATCCTGCTACCTTCACCCTGCCATAAGAATGCAGCTAGTTGACAGCTGGCTTCAAGGCCTGCTTCCCTGTGAGAGCTAAGGACAGGGCACAACCCTCCCGCATCCTGCTTGACTGTAGAAGGAGCTGCTAACGTCCTCATGTTAGTGGCAGGGAAACGTTGTGAGAAAAGCATGTGGAATCGTTGTGCCTGAACCCACGTGTATCTGAGTTGAATACAGCGATTTCCAAAGTCCTTCTTCATCAGAGTGTAGATAGGTTCCCACTCGCATGTCCGAGTGGGTAGCAGACATCTGCCTCCCATGTATACACACTTCTGAGAGTTGAGCTTATGGCCTGTAAGCCTACCTCCTGCCTGTAGCTACCTTTCGCTTCCAAAAGGCCTAGGCTCGCTGCTTCACCGAACTGTTGGGAGAGGTAACTGGAATCTCCCGGCACACAAGACTAGTGCCACCAAGCTCAATCCAGCGATTTCCCAGTAATTCCTGGGGTAGACTGGTGCTACATACTAAGTTCCATATGTGAGAAGGTAGCTGAACGCCTTGTCCAAAATCATCTTACTGCTGAGAGTTGAGCTCACCCTCAGTCCCTCACAGTTCCACACTGCCTGCAGAGTGAGTTTCGCAAGTCTTCACCAGAGACGTTTGCCAGAGGCTTCTGAGACGCAAGTTAACAATGCAGACCTGGAGGGTATCTCCAGGTCCAGTAGAGTGGTAACCTGGGAACCTCCTGTCTCAGAATCCTGCTACCTTCACCCTGCCATAAGAATGCAGCTAGTTGACAGCTGGCTTCAAGGCCTGCTTCCCTGTGAGAGCTAAGGACAGGGCACAACCCTCCCGCATCCTGCTTGACTGTAGAAGGAGCTGCTAACGTCCTCACGTTAGTGGCAGGGAAACGTTGTGAGAAAAGCATGTGGAATCGTTGTGCCTGAACCCACGTGTATCTGAGTTGAATACAGCGATTTCCAAAGTCCTTCTTCATCAGAGTGTAGCTAGGTTCCCACTCGCATGTCCGAGTGGGTAGCAGACATCTGCCTCCCATGTATACACACTTCTGAGAGTTGAGCTTATGGCCTGTAAGCCTACCTCCTGCCTGCAGCTACCTTTCGCTTCCAAAAGGCCTAGGCTCGCTGCTTCACCGAAGTGTTCGGAGAGGTAACTGGAATCTCCCGGCACACAAGACTAGTGCCACCAAGCTCAATCCAGCGATTTCCCAGTAATTCCTGGGGTAGACTGGTGCTACATACTAAGTTCCATATGTGAGAAAGTAGCTGAACGCCTTGTCCAAAATCATCTTACTGCTGAGAGTTGAGCTCACCCTCGGTCCCTCACAGTTCCACACTGCCTGCAGAGTGAGTTTCCCACGTCTTCACCAGAGACTTTTGCCAGAGGCTTCTGAGACGCAAGTTAACAATGCACACCTGGACGGTATCTCCAGGTGCAGTAGAGTGGTAATCTGGGAACCTCCTTACTCAGAATACTGCTACCTTCACACTCTCATAAGAATGCAGCTAGTTGAGAGCTGGCTTCTAGGCAAGCTTCCCTGTGAGAGCTGAGGACAGGGCAGAACCCTCCCGCATCCTGCCTGAGTGTAGACGTACCTGCTAACCTCCTTATGTTAGTGGCTGGGATGGGTTGCGGGAAAAGCATGTGTAAGCATTGGGCCTGAACTCCCGTGTATCTGAGTTGAATACAGCGATTTCCAACATCCTTCTTCAATAGGAGTGTAGCTAGGTTCCAACTCCCATGTCCGAGTGGGTAGCAGACATCTGCCTCCCATGCATACACACTTCTGAGAGTTGAGCTTCTGGCCTGTAACCCTACATCCTGCCTGCCTCTACCTTTCGCTTCCAAAAGGCCTAGGCTCGCTGCTTGACGCAAGTGTTGGGAGAGGTAACTGGAATCTCCCGGCACACAAGACGAGTGCCTCCAAGCTCAATCAAGCGATTTCCTAGTAATTCCTGGGGTAGACTGGTGCTACATACTAAGTTCCATATGTGAGAAGGTAGCTGAACGCCTTGTCCAAAATCATCTTACTGCTGAGAGTTGAGCTCACCCTCAGTCCCTCACAGTTCCACACTGCCTGCAGAGTGAGTTTCGCACGTCTTCACCAGAGACGTTTGCCAGAGGCTTCTGAGACGCAAGTTAACAATGCAGACCTGGAGAGTATCTCCAGGTCCAGTAGAGTGGTAACCTGGGAACCTCCTGTCTCAGAATCCTGCTACCTTCACCCTGCCATAAGAATGCAGCTAGTTGACAGCTGGCTTCAAGGCCTGCTTCCCTGTGAGAGCTAAGGACAGGGCACAACCCTCCCGCATCCTGCTTGACTGTAGAAGGAGCTGCTAACGTCCTCATGTTAGTGGCAGGGAAACGTTGTGAGAAAAGCATGTGGAATCGTTGTGCCTGAACCCACGTGTATCTGAGTTGAATACAGCGATTTCCAAAGTCCTTCTTCATCAGAGTGTAGCTAGGTTCCCACTCGCATGTCCGAGTGGGTAGCAGACATCTGCCTCCCATGTATACACACTTCTGAGAGTTGAGCTTATGGCCTGTAAGCCTACCTCCTGCCTGCAGCTACCTTTCGCTTCCAAAAGGCCTAGGCTCGCTGCTTCACCGAAGTGTTCGGAGAGGTAACTGGAATCTCCCGGCACACAAGACTAGTGCCACCAAGCTCAATCCAGCGATTTCCCAGTAATTCCTGGGGTAGACTGGTGCTACATACTAAGTTCCATATGTGAGAAAGTAGCTGAACGCCTTGTCCAAAATCATCTTACTGCTGAGAGTTGAGCTCACCCTCGGTCCCTCACAGTTCCACACTGCCTGCAGAGTGAGTTTCCCACGTCTTCACCAGAGACTTTTGCCAGAGGCTTCTGAGACGCAAGTTAACAATGCACACCTGGACGGTATCTCCAGGTGCAGTAGAGTGGTAATCTGGGAACCTCCTTACTCAGAATACTGCTACCTTCACACTCTCATAAGAATGCAGCTAGTTGAGAGCTGGCTTCTAGGCAAGCTTCCCTGTGAGAGCTGAGGACAGGGCAGAACCCTCCCGCATCCTGCCTGACTGTAGACGTACCTGCTAACCTCCTTATGTTAGTGGCTGGGATGGGTTGCGGGAAAAGCATGTGTAAGCATTGGGCCTGAACTCCCGTGTATCTGAGTTGAATACAGCGATTTCCAACATCCTTCTTCAATAGGAGTGTAGCTAGGTTCCAACTCCCATGTCCGAGTGGGTAGCAGACATCTGCCTCCCATGCATACACACTTCTGAGAGTTGAGCTTCTGGCCTGTAACCCTACATCCTGCCTGCCGCTACCTTTCGCTTCCAAAAGGCCTAGGCTCGCTGCTTGACGCAAGTGTTGGGAGAGGTAACTGGAATCTCCCGGCACACAAGACGAGTGCCTCCAAGCTCAATCAAGCGATTTCCTAGTAATTCCTGGGGTAGACTGGTGCTACATACTAAGTTCCATACGTGAGTATGTAGTTGAACGCCTTGTCCAAAAACATCTTACTTCTCAGAGTTGAGCTCACCCTCAGTCCCTCACAGTTCCACACTGCCTGCAGAGTGAGTTTCGCACGTCTTCACCAGAGACGTTTGCCAGAGGCTTCTGAGACGCAAGTTAAAAATGCAGACCTGGAGGGTATCTCCAGGTCCAGTAGAGTGGTAACCTGGGAACCTCCTGTCTCAGAATCCTGCTACATTCACCCTGCCATAAGAATGCAGCTAGTTGACAGCTGGCTTCAAGGCCTGCTTCCCTGTGAGAGCTAAGGACAGGGCACAACCCTCCCGCATCCTGCTTGACTGTAGAAGGAGCTGCTAACGTCCTCATGTTAGTGGCAGGGAAACGTTGTGAGAAAAGCATGTGGAATCGTTGTGCCTGAACCCACGTGTATCTGAGTTGAATACAGCGATTTCCAAAGTCCTTCTTCATCAGAGTGTAGATAGGTTCCCACTCGCATGTCCGAGTGGGTAGCAGGCATCTGCCTCCCATGTATACACACTTCTGAGAGTTGAGCTTATGGCCTGTAAGCCTACCTCCTGCCTGTAGCTACCTTTCGCTTCCAAAAGGCCTAGGCTCGCTGCTTCACCGAAGTGTTCGGAGAGGTAACTGGAATCTCCCGGCACACAAGACTAGTGCCACCAAGCTCAATCCAGCGATTTCCCAGTAATTCCTGGGGTAGACTGGTGCTACATACTAAGTTCCATATGTGAGAAGGTAGCTGAACGCCTTGTCCAAAATCATCTTACTGCTGAGAGTTGAGCTCACCCTCAGTCCCTCACAGTTCCACACTGCCTGCAGAGTGAGTTTCGCACGTCTTCACCAGAGACGTTTGCCAGAGGCTTCTGAGACGCAAGTTAACAATGCAGACCTGGAGGGTATCTCCAGGTCCAGTAGAGTGGTAACCTGGGAACCTCCTGTCTCAGAATCCTGCTACCTTCACCCTGCCATAAGAATGCAGCTAGTTGACAGCTGGCTTCAAGGCCTGCTTCCCTGTGAGAGCTAAGGACAGGGCACAACCCTCCCGCATCCTGCTTGACTGTAGAAGGAGCTGCTAACGTCCTCATGTTAGTGGCAGGGAAACGTTGTGAGAAAAGCATGTGGAATCGTTGTGCCTGAACCCACGTGTATCTGAGTTGAATACAGCGATTTCCAAAGTCCTTCTTCATCAGAGTGTAGCTAGGTTCCCACTCGCATGTCCGAGTGGGTAGCAGACATCTGCCTCCCATGTATACACACTTCTGAGAGTTGAGCTTATGGCCTGTAAGCCTACCTCCTGCCTGCAGCTACCTTTCGCTTCCAAAAGGCCTAGGCTCGCTGCTTCACCGAAGTGTTCGGAGAGGTAACTGGAATCTCCCGGCACACAAGACTAGTGCCACCAAGCTCAATCCAGCGATTTCCCAGTAATTCCTGGGGTAGACTGGTGCTACATACTAAGTTCCATATGTGAGAAAGTAGCTGAACGCCTTGTCCAAAATCATCTTACTGCTGAGAGTTTAGCTCACCCTCGGTCCCTCACAGTTCCACACTGCCTGCAGAGTGAGTTTCCCACGTCTTCACCAGAGACTTTTGCCAGAGGCTTCTGAGACGCAAGTTAACAATGCACACCTGGACGGTATCTCCAGGTGCAGTAGAGTGGTAATCTGGGAACCTCCTTACTCAGAATACTGCTACCTTCACACTCTCATAAGAATGCAGCTAGTTGAGAGCTGGCTTCTAGGCAAGCTTCCCTGTGAGAGCTGAGGACAGGGCAGAACCCTCCCGCATCCTGCCTGACTGTAGACGTACCTGCTAACCTCCTTATATTAGTGGCTGGGATGGGTTGCGGGAAAAGCATGTGTAAGCATTGGGCCTGAACTCCCGTGTATCTGAGTTGAATACAGCGATTTCCAACATCCTTCTTCAATAGGAGTGTAGCTAGGTTCCAACTCCCATGTCCGAGTGGGTAGCAGACATCTGCCTCCAATGCATACACACTTCTGAGAGTTGAGCTTCTGGCCTGTAACCCTACATCCTGCCTGCCGCTACCTTTCGCTTCCAAAAGGCCTAGGCTCGCTGCTTGACGCAAGTGTTGGGAGAGGTAACTGGAATCTCCCGGCACACAAGACGAGTGCCTCCAAGCTCAATCAAGCGATTTCCTAGTAATTCCTGGGGTAGACTGGTGCTACATACTAAGTTCCATACGTGAGTATGTAGTTGAACGCCTTGTCCAAAAACATCTTACTTCTGAGAGTTGAGCTCACCCTCAGTCCCTCACAGTTCCACACTGCCTGCAGAGTGAGTTTCGCACGTCTTCACCAGAGACGTTTGCCAGAGGCTTCTGAGACGCAAGTTAACAATGCAGACCTGGAGGGTATCTCCAGGTCCAGTAGAGTGGTAACCTGGGAACCTCCTGTCTCAGAATCCTGCTACCTTCACCCTGCCATAAGAATGCAGCTAGTTGACAGCTGGCTTCAAGGCCTGCTTCCCTGTGAGAGCTAAGGACAGGGCACAACCCTCCCGCATCCTGCTTGACTGTAGAAGGCGCTGCTAACGTCCTCATGTTAGTGGCAGGGAAACGTTGTGAGAAAAGCATGTGGAATCGTTGTGCCTGAACCCACGTGTATCTGAGTTGAATACAGCGATTTCCAAAGTCCTTCTTCATCAGAGTGTAGCTAGGTTCCCACTCGCATGTCCGAGTGGGTAGCAGACATCTGCCTCCCATGTATACACACTTCTGAGAGTTGAGCTTATGGCCTGTAAGCCTACCTCCTGCCTGCAGCTACCTTTCGCTTCCAAAAGGCCTAGGCTCGCTGCTTCACCGAAGTGTTCGGAGAGGTAACTGGAATCTCCCGGCACACAAGACTAGTGCCACCAAGCTCAATCCAGCGATTTCCCAGTAATTCCTGGGGTAGACTGGTGCTACATACTAAGTTCCATATGTGAGAAAGTAGCTGAACGCCTTGTCCAAAATCATCTTACTGCTGAGAGTTGAGCTCACCCTCGGTCCCTCACAGTTCCACACTGCCTGCAGAGTGAGTTTCCCACGTCTTCACCAGAGACTTTTGCCAGAGGCTTCTGAGACGCAAGTTTACAATGCACACCTGGACGGTATCTCCAGGTGCAGTAGAGTGGTAATCTGGGAACCTCCTTACTCAGAATACTGCTACCTTCACACTCTCATAAGAATGCAGCTAGTTGAGAGCTGGCTTCTAGGCAAGCTTCCCTGTGAGAGCTGAGGACAGGGCAGAACCCTCCCGCATCCTGCCTGACTGTAGACGTACCTGCTAACCTCCTTATGTTAGTGGCTGGGATGGGTTGCAGGAAAAGCATGTGTAAGCATTGGGCCTGAACTCCCGTGTATCTGAGTTGAATACAGCGATTTCCAACATCCTTCTTCAATAGGAGTGTAGCTAGGTTCCAACTCCCATGTCCGAGTGGGTAGCAGACATCTGCCTCCCATGCATACACACTTCTGAGAGTTGAGCTTATGGCCTGTAACCCTACATCCTGCCTGCCGCTACCTTTCGCTTCCAAAAGGCCTAGGCTCGCTGCTTGACGCAAGTGTTGGCAGAGGTAACTGGAATCTCCCGGCACACAAGACGAGTGCCTCCAAGCTCAATCAAGCGATTTCCTAGTAATTCCTGGGGTAGACTGGTGCTACATACTAAGTTCCATACGTGAGTATGTAGTTGAACGCCTTGTCCAAAAACATCTTACTTCTGAGAGTTGAGCTCACCCTCAGTCCCTCACAGTTCCACACTGCCTGCAGAGTGAGTTTCGCACGTCTTCACCAGAGACGTTTGCCAGAGGCTTCTGAGACGCAAGTTAACAATGCAGACCTGGAGGGTATCTCCAGGTCCAGTAGAGTGGTAACCTGGGAACCTCCTGTCTCAGAATCCTGCTACCTTCACCCTGCCATAAGAATGCAGCTAGTTGACAGCTGGCTTCAAGGCCTGCTTCCCTGTGAGAGCTAAGGACAGGGCACAACCCTCCCGCATCCTGCTTGACTGTAGAAGGAGCTGCTAACGTCCTCATGTTAGTGGCAGGGAAACGTAGTGAGAAAAGCATGTGGAATCGTTGTGCCTGAACCCACGTGTATCTGAGTTGAATACAGCGATTTCCAAAGTCCTTCTTCATCAGAGTGTAGCTAGGTTTCCACTCGCATGTCCGAGTGGGTAGCAGACATCTGCCTCCCATGTATACACACTTCTGAGAGTTGAGCTTATGGCCTGTAAGCCTACCTCCTGCCTGTAGCTACCTTTCGCTTCCAAAAGGCCTAGGCTCGCTGCTTCACCGAAGTGTTGGGAGAGGTAACTGGAATCTCCCGGCACACAAGACTAGTGCCACCAAGCTCAATCCAGCGATTTCCCAGTAATTCCTGGGGTATACTGGTGCTACATACTAAGTTCCATATGTGAGAAGGTAGCTGAACGCCTTGTCCAAAATCATCTTACTGCTGAGAGTTGAGCTCACCCTCAGTCCCTCACAGTTCCACACTGCCTGCAGAGTGAGTTTCCCACGTCTTCACCAGAGACTTTTGCCAGAGGCTTCTGAGACGCAAGTTAACAATGCACACCTGGACGGTATCTCCAGGTGCAGTAGAGTGGTAATCTGGGAACCTCCTTACTCAGAATACTGCTACCTTCACACTGTCATAAGAATGCAGCTAGTTGAGAGCTGGCTTCTAGGCAAGCTTCCCTGTGAGAGCTGAGGACAGGGCAGAACCCTCCCGCATCCTGCCTGACTGTAGACGTACCTGCTAACCTCCTTATGTTAGTGGCTGGGATGGGTTGCGGGAAAAGCATGTGTAAGCATTGGGCCTGAACTCCCGTGTATCTGAGTTGAATACAGCGATTTCCAACATCCTTCTTCAATAGGAGTGTAGCTAGGTTCCTACTCCCATGTCCGAGTGGGCAGCAGACATCTGCCTCCCATGCATACACACTTCTGAGAGTTGAGCTTATGGCCTGTAACCCTACATCCTGCCTGCCGCTACCTTTCGCTTCCAAAAGGCCTAGGCTCGCTGCTTGACGCAAGTGTTGGGAGAGGTAACCGGAATCTCCCGGCACACACGACGAGTGCCTCCAAGCTCAATCAAGCGATTTCCTAGTAATTCCTGGGGTAGACTGGTGCTACATACTAAGTTCCATACGTGAGTATGTAGTTGAACGCCTTGTCCAAAAACATCTTACTTCTGAGAGTTGAGCTCACCCTCAGTCCCTCACAGTTCCACACTGCCTGCAGAGTGAGTTTCGCACGTCTTCACCAGAGACGTTTGCCAGAGGCTTCTGAGACGCAAGTTAACAATGCAGACCTGGAGGGTATCTCCAGGTCCAGTAGAGTGGTAACCTGGGAACCTCCTGTCTCAGAATCCTGCTACCTTCACACTGCCATAAGAATGCAGCTTGTTGACAGCTGGCTTCAAGGCCTGCTTCCCTGTGAGAGCTAAGGACAGGGCACAACCCTCCCGCATCCTGCTTGACTGTAGAAGGCGCTGCTAACGTCCTCATGTTAGTGGCAGGGAAACGTTGTGAGAAAAGCATGTGGAATCGTTGTGCCTGAACCCACGTGTATCTGAGTTGAATACAGCGATTTCCAAAGTCCTTCTTCATCAGAGTGTAGCTAGGTTCCCACTCGCATGTCCGAGTGGGTAGCAGACATCTGCCTCCCATGTATACACACTTCTGAGAGTTGAGCTTATGGCCTGTAAGCCTACCTCCTGCCTGCAGCTACCTTTCGCTTCCAAAAGGCCTAGGCTCGCTGCTTCACCGAAGTGTTCGGAGAGGTAACTGGAATCTCCCGGCACACAAGACTAGTGCCACCAAGCTCAATCCAGCGATTTCCCAGTAATTCCTGGGGTAGACTGGTGCTACATACTAAGTTCCATATGTGAGAAGGTAGCTGAACGCCTTGTCCAAAATCATCTTACTGCTGAGAGTTGAGCTCACCCTCAGTCCCTCACAGTTCCACACTGCCTGCAGAGTGAGTTTCCCACGTCTTCACCAGAGACTTTTGCCAGAGGCTTCTGAGACGCAAGTTAACAATGCACACCTGGACGGTATCTCCAGGTGCAGTAGAGTGGTAATCTGGGAACCTCCTTACTCAGAATACTGCTACCTTCACACTGTCATAAGAATGCAGCTAGTTGAGAGCTGGCTTCAAGGCCTGCTTCCCTGTGAGAGCTAAGGACAGGGCACAACCCTCCCGCATCCTGCTTGACTGAAGAAGGAGCTGCTAACGTCCTCATGTTAGTGGCAGGGAAACGTTGTGAGAAAAGCATGTGGAATCGTTGTGCCTGAACCCACGTGTATCTGAGTTGAATACAGCGATTTCCAAAGTCCTTCTTCATCAGAGTGTAGCTAGGTTCCCACTCGCATGTCCGAGTGGGTAGCAGACATCTGCCTCCCATGTATACACACTTCTGAGAGTTGAGCTTATGGCCTGTAAGCCTACCTCCTGCCTGCAGCTACCTTTCGCTTCCAAAAGGCCTAGGCTCGCTGCTTCACCGAAGTGTTGGGAGAGGTAACTGGAATCTCCCGGCACACAAGACTAGTGCCACCAAGCTCAATCCGGCGATTTCCCAGTAATTCCTGGGGTAGACTGGTGCTACATACTAAGTTCCATATGTGAGAAGGTAGCTGAACGCCTTGTCCAAAATCATCTTACTGCTGAGAGTTGAGCTCACCCTCAGTCCCTCACAGTTCCACACTGCCTGCAGAGTGAGTTTCCCACGTCTTCACCAGAGACTTTTGCCAGAGGCTTCTGAGACGCAAGTTAACAATGCACACCTGGACGGTATCTCCAGGTGCAGTAGAGTGGTAATCTGGGAACCTCCTTACTCAGAATACTGCTACCTTCACACTGTCATAAGAATGCAGCTAGTTGAGAGCTGGCTTCTAGGCAAGCTTCCCTGTGAGAGCTGAGGACAGGGCAGAACCCTCCCGCATCCTGCCTGACTGTAGACGTACCTGCTAACCTCCTTATGTTAGTGGCTGGGATGGGTTGAGGGAAAAGCATGTGTAAGCATTGGGCCTGAACTCCCGTGTATCTGAGTTGAATACCGCGATTTCCAACATCCTTCTTCAATAGGAGTGTAGCTAGGTTCCAACTCCCATGTCCGAGTGGGCAGCAGACATCTGCCTCCCATGCATACACACTTCTGAGAGTTGAGCTTATGGCCTGTAACCCTACATCCTGCCTGCCGCTACCTTTCGCTTCCAAAAGGCCTAGGCTCGCTGCTTGACGCAAGTGTTGGGAGAGGTAACTGGAATCTCCCGGCACACAAGACGAGTGCCTCCAAGCTCAATCAAGCGATTTCCTAGTAATTCCTGGGGTAGACTGGTGCTACATACTAAGTTCCATACGTGAGTATGTAGTTGAACGCCTTGTCCAAAAACATCTTACTTCTGAGAGTTGAGCTCACCCTCAGTCCCTCACAGTTCCACACTGCCTGCAGAGTGAGTTTCGCACGTCTTCACCAGAGACGTTTGCCAGAGGCTTCTGAGACGCAAGTTAACAATGCAGACCTGGAGGGTATCTCCAGGTCCAGTAGAGTGGTAACCTGGGAACCTCCTGTCTCAGAATCCTGCTACCTTCACCCTGCCATAAGAATGCAGCTAGGTGACAGCTGGCTTCAAGGCCTGCTTCCCTGTGAGAGCTAAGGACAGGGCACAACCCTCCCGCATCCTGCTTGACTGTAGAAGGAGCTGCTAACGTCCTCATGTTAGTGGCAGGGAAACGTTGTGAGAAAAGCATGTGGAATCGTTGTGCCTGAACCCACGTGTATCTGAGTTGAATACAGCGATTTCCAAAGTCCTTCTTCATCAGAGTGTAGCTAGGTTCCCACTCGCATGTCCGAGTGGGTAGCAGACATCTGCCTCCCATGTATACACACTTCTGAGAGTTGAGCTTATGGCCTGTAAGCCTACCTCCTGCCTGTAGCTACCTTTCGCTTCCAAAAGGCCTAGGCTCGCTGCTTCACCGAAGTGTTGGGGGAGGTAACTGGAATCTCCCGGCACACAAGACTAGTGCCACCAAGCTCAATCCAGCGATTTCCCAGTAATTCCTGGGGTAGACTGGTGCTACATACTAAGTTCCATATGTGAGAAGGTAGCTGAACGCCTTGTCCAAAATCATCTTACTGCTGAGAGTTGAGCTCACCCTCAGTCCCTCACAGTTCCACACTGCCTGCAGAGTGAGTTTCCCACGTCTTCACCAGAGACTTTTGCCAGAGGCTTCTGAGACGCAAGTTAACAATGCACACCTGGACGGTATCTCCAGGTGCAGTAGAGTGGTAATCTGGGAACCTCCTTACTCAGAATACTGCTACCTTCACACTGTCATAAGAATGCAGCTAGTTGAGAGCTGGCTTCTAGGCAAGCTTCCCTGTGAGAGCTGAGGACAGGGCAGAACCCTCCCGCATCCTGCCTGACTGTAGACGTACCTGCTAACCTCCTTATGTTAGTGGCTGGGATGGGTTGCGGGAAAAGCATGTGTAAGCATTGGGCCTGAACTCCCGTGTATCTGAGTTGAATAGAGCGATTTCCAACATCCTTCTTCAATAGGAGTGTAGCTAGGTTCCAACTCCCATGTCCGAGTGGGTAGCAGACATCTGCCTCCCATGCATACACACTTCTGAGAGTTTAGCTTCTGGCCTGTAACCCTACATCCTGCCTGCCGCTACCTTTCGCTTCCAAAAGGCCTAGGCTCGCTGCTTGACACAAGTGTTGGGAGAGGTAACTGGAATCTCCCGGCACACAAGACGAGTGCCTCCAAGCTCAATCAAGCGATTTCCTAGTAATTCCTGGGGTAGACTGGTGCTACATACTAAGTTCCATATGTGAGTATGTAGTTGAACGCCTTGTCCAAAAACATCTTACTTCTCAGAGTTGAGCTCACCCTCAGTCCCTCACAGTTCCACACTGCCTGCAGAGTGAGTTTCGCACGTCTTCACCAGAGACGTTTGCCAGAGGCTTCTGAGACGCAAGTTAACAATGCAGACCTGGAGGGTATCTCCAGGTCCAGTAGAGTGGTAACCTGGGAACCTCCTGTCTCAGAATCCTGCTACCTTCACCCTGCCATAAGAATGCAGCTTGTTGACAGCTGGCTTCAAGGCCTGCTTCCCTGTGAGAGCTAAGGACAGGGCACAACCCTCCCGCATCCTGCTTGACTGTAGAAGGCGCTGCTAACGTCCTCATGTTAGTGGCAGGGAAACGTTGTGAGAAAAGCATGTGGAATCGTTGTGCCTGAACCCACGTGTATCTGAGTTGAATACAGCGATTTCCAAAGTCCTTCTTCATCAGAGTGTAGATAGGTTCCCACTCGCATGTCCGAGTGGGTAGCAGACATCTGCCTCCCATGTATACACACTTCTGAGAGTTGAGCTTATGGCCTGTAAGCCTACCTCCTGCCTGCAGCTACCTTTCGCTTCCAAAAGGCCTAGGCTCGCTGCTTCATCGAAGTGTTCGGAGAGGTAACTGGAATCTCCCGGCACACAAGACTAGTGCCACCAAGCTCAATCCAGCGATTTCCCAGTAATTCCTGGGGTAGACTGGTGCTACATACTAAGTTCCATATGTGAGAAGGTAGCTGAACGCCTTGTCCAAAATCATCTTACTGCTGAGAGTTGAGCTCACCCTCAGTCCCTCACAGTTCCACACTGCCTGCAGAGTGAGTTTCCCACGTCTTCACCAGAGACTTTTGCCAGAGGCTTCTGAGACGCAAGTTAACAATGCACACCTGGACGGTATCTCCAGGTGCAGTAGAGTGGTAATCTGGGAACCTCCTTACTCAGAATACTGCTACCTTCACACTGTCATAAGAATGCAGCTAGTTGAGAGCTGGCTTCTAGGCAAGCTTCCCTGTGAGAGCTGAGGACAGGGCAGAACCCTCCCGCATCCTGCCTGACTGTAGACGTACCTGCTAACCTCCTTATGTTAGTGGCTGGGATGGGTTGCGGGAAAAGCATGTGTAAGCATTGGGCCTGAACTCCCGTGTATCTGAGTTGAATACAGCGATTTCCAACATCTTCTTCAATAGGAGTGTAGCTAGGTTCCAACTCCCATGTCCGAGTGGGCAGCAGACATCTGCCTCCAATGCATACACACTTCTGAGAGTTGAGCTTATGGCCTGTAACCCTACATCCTGCCTGCCGCTACCTTTCGCTTCCAAAAGGCCTAGGCTCGCTGCTTGACGCAAGTGTTGGGAGAGGTAACTGGAATCTCCCGGCACACAAGACGAGTGCCTCCAAGCTCAATCAAGCGATTTCCTAGTAATTCCTGGGGTAGACTGGTGCTACATACTAAGTTCCATACGTGAGTATGTAGTTGAACGCCTTGTCCAAAAACATCTTACTTCTCAGAGTTGAGCTCACCCTCAGTCCCTCACAGTTCCACACTGCCTGCAGAGTGAGTTTCGCACGTCTTCACCAGAGACGTTTGCCAGAGGCTTCTGAGACGCAAGTTAACAATGCAGACCTGGAGGGTGTCTCCAGGTCCAGTAGAGTGGTAACCTGGGAACCTCCTGTCTCAGAATACTGCTACCTTCACCCTGCCATAAGAATGCAGCTAGTTGACAGCTGGCTTCAAGGCCTGCTTCCCTGTGAGAGCTAAGGACAGGGCACAACCCTTCCGCATCCTGCTTGACTGTAGAAGGAGCTGCTAACGTCCTCATGTTAGTGGCAGGGAAACGTTGTGAGAAAAGCATGTGGAATCGTTGTGCCTGAACCCACGTGTATCTGAGTTGAATACAGCGATTTCCAAAGTCCTTCTTCATCAGAGTGTAGCTAGGTTCCCACTCGCATGTCCGAGTGGGTAGCAGACATCTGCCTCCCATGTATACACACTTCTGAGAGTTGAGCTTATGGCCTGTAAGCCTACCTCCTGCCTGCAGCTACCTTTCGCTTCCAAAAGGCCTAGGCTCGCTGCTTCACCGAAGTGTTGGGAGAGGTAACTGGAATCTCCCGGCACACAAGACTAGTGCCACCAAGCTCAATCCAGCGATTTCCCAGTAATTCCTGGGGTAGACTGGTGCTACATACTAAGTTCCATATGTGAGAAGGTAGCTGAACGCCTTGTCCAAAATCATCTTACTGCTGAGAGTTGAGCTCACTCTCAGTCCCTCACAGTTCCACACTGCCTGCAGAGTGAGTTTCCCACGTCTTCACCAGAGACTTTTGCCAGAGGCTTCTGAGACGCAAGTTAACAATGCACACCTGGACGGTATCTCCAGGTGCAGTAGAGTGGTAATCTGGGAACCTCCTTACTCAGAATACTGCTACCTTCACACTGTCATAAGAATGCTGCTAGTTGAGAGCTGGCTTCTAGGCAAGCTTCCCTGTGAGAGCTGAGGACAGGGCAGAACCCTCCCGCATCCTGCCTGACTGTAGACGTACCTGCTAACCTCCTTATGTTAGTGGCTGGGATGGGTTGCGGGAAAAGCATGTGTAAGCATTGGGCCTGAACTCCCGTGTATCTGAGTTGAATACAGCGATTTCCAACATCCTTCTTCAATAGGAGTGTAGCTAGGTTCCAACTCCCATGTCCGAGTGGGTAGCAGACATCTGCCTCCCATGCATACACACTTCTGAGAGTTGAGTTTCTGGCCTGTAACCCTACATCGTGCCTGCCGCTACCTTTCGCTTCCAAAAGGCCTAGGCTCGCTGCTTGACGCAAGTGTTGGGAGAGGTAACTGGAATCTCCCGGCACACAAGACGAGTGCCTCCAAGCTCAATCAAGCGATTTCCTAGTAATTCCTGGGGTAGACTGGTGCTACATACTAAGTTCCATACGTGAGTATGTAGTTGAACGCCTTGTCCAAAAACATCTTACTTCTGAGAGTTGAGCTCACCCTCAGTCCCTCACAGTTCCACACTGCCTGCAGAGTGAGTTTCGCACGTCTTCACCAGAGACGTTTGCCAGAGGCTTCTGAGACGCAAGTTAACAATGCAGACCTGGAGAGTATCTCCAGGTCCAGTAGAGTGGTAACCTGGGAACCTCCTGTCTCAGAATCCTGCTACCTTCACCCTGCCATAAGAATGCAGCTAGTTGACAGCTGGTTCAAGGCCTGCTTCCCTGTGAGAGCTAAGGACAGGGCACAACCCTCCCGCATCCTGCTTGACTGTAGAAGGAGCTGCTAACGTCCTCATGTTAGTGGCAGGGAAACGTTGTGAGAAAAGCATGTGGAATCGTTGTGCCTGAACCCACGTGTATCTGAGTTGAATACAGCGATTTCCAAAGTCCTTCTTCATCAGAGTGTAGATAGGTTCCCACTCGCATGTCCGAGTGGGTAGCAGACATCTGCCTCCCATGTATACACACTTCTGAGAGTTGAGCTTATGGCCTGTAAGCCTACCTCCTGCCTGTAGCTACCTTTCGCTTCCAAAAGGCCTAGGCTCGCTGCTTCACCGAAGTGTTGGGAGAGGTAACTGGAATCTCCCGGCACAGAAGACTAGTGCCACCAAGCTCAATCCAGCGATTTCCCAGTAATTCCTGGGGTAGACTGGTGCTACATACTAAGTTCCATATGTGAGAAGGTAGCTGAACGCCTTGTCCAAAATCATCTTACTGCTGAGAGTTGAGCTCACCCTCAGTCCCTCACAGTTCCACACTGCCTGCAGAGTGAGTTTCGCACGTCTTCACCAGAGACGTTTGCCAGAGGCTTCTGAGACGCAAGTTAACAATGCAGACCTGGAGGGTATCTCCAGGTCCAGTAGAGTGGTAACCTGGGAACCTCCTGTCTCAGAATCCTGCTACCTTCACCCTGCCATAAGAATGCAGCTAGTTGACAGCTGGCTTCAAGGCCTGCTTCCCTGTGAGAGCTAAGGACAGGGCACAACCCTCCCGCATCCTGCTTGACTGTAGAAGGAGCTGCTAACGTCCTCATGTTAGTGGCAGGGAAACGTTGTGAGAAAAGCATGTGGAATCGTTGTGCCTGAACCCACGTGTATCTGAGTTGAATACAGCGATTTCCAAAGTCCTTCTTCATCAGAGTGTAGCTAGGTTCCCACTCGCATGTCCGAGTGGGTAGCAGACATCTGCCTCCCATGTATACACACTTCTGAGAGTTGAGCTTATGGCCTGTAAGCCTACCTCCTGCCTGCAGCTACCTTTCGCTTCCAAAAGGCCTAGGCTCGCTGCTTCACCGAAGTGTTCGGAGAGGTAACTGGAATCTCCCGGCACACAAGACTAGTGCCACCAAGCTCAATCCAGCGATTTCCCAGTAATTCCTGGGGTAGACTGGTGCTACATACTAAGTTCCATATGTGAGAAAGTAGCTGAACGCCTTGTCCAAAATCATCTTACTGCTGAGAGTTGAGCTCACCCTCGGTCCCTCACAGTTCCACACTGCCTGCAGAGTGAGTTTCCCACGTCTTCACCAGAGACTTTTGCCAGAGGCTTCTGAGACGCAAGTTAACAATGCACACCTGGACGGTATCTCCAGGTGCAGTAGAGTGGTAATCTGGGAACCTCCTTACTCAGAATACTGCTACCTTCACACTGTCATAAGAATGCAGCTAGTTGAGAGCTGGCTTCTAGGCAAGCTTCCCTGTGAGAGCTGAGGACAGGGCAGAACCCTCCCGCATCCTGCCTGACTGTAGACGTACCTGCTAACCTCCTTATGTTAGTGGCTGGGATGGGTTGCGGGAAAAGCATGTGTAAGCTTTGGGCCTGAACTCCCGTGTATCTGAGTTGAATACAGCGATTTCCAACATCCTTCTTCAATAGGAGTGTAGCTAGGTTCCAACTCCCATGTCCGAGTGGGTAGCAGACATCTGCCTCCCATGCATACACACTTCTGAGAGTTGAGCTTATGGCCTGTAACCCTACATCCTGCCTGCCGCTACCTTTCGCTTCCAAAAGGCCTAGGCTCGCTGCTTGACGCAAGTGTTGGGAGAGGTAACTGGAATCTCCCGGCACACAAGACGAGTGCCTCCAAGCTCAATCAAGCGATTTCCTAGTAATTCCTGGGGTAGACTGGTGCTACATACTAAGTTCCATACGTGAGTATGTAGTTGAACGCCTTGTCCAAAAACATCTTACTTCTCAGAGTTGAGCTCACCCTCAGTCCCTCACAGTTCCACACTGCCTGCAGAGTGAGTTTCGCACGTCTTCACCAGAGACGTTTGCCAGAGGCTTCTGAGACGCAAGTTAACAATGCAGACCTGGAGGGTATCTCCAGGTCCAGTAGAGTGGTAACCTGGGAACCTCCTGTCTCAGAATCCTGCTACCTTCACCCTGCCATAAGAATGCAGCTAGTTGACAGCTGGCTTCAAGGCCTGCTTCCCTGTGAGAGCTAAGGACAGGGCACAACCCTCCCGCATCCTGCTTGACTGTAGAAGGCGCTGCTAACGTCCTCATGTTAGTGGCAGGGAAACGTTGTGAGAAAAGCATGTGGAATCGTTGTGCCTGAACCCACGTGTATCTGAGTTGAATACAGCGATTTCCAAAGTCCTTCTTCATCAGAGTGTAGCTAGGTTCCCACTCGCATGTCCGAGTGGGTAGCAGACATCTGCCTCCCATGTATACACACTTCTGAGAGTTGAGCTTATGGCCTGTAAGCCTACCTCCTGCCTGCAGCTACCTTTCGCTTCCAAAAGGCCTAGGCTCGCTGCTTCACCGAAGTGTTCGGAGAGGTAACTGGAATCTCCCGGCACACAAGACTAGTGCCACCAAGCTCAATCCAGCGATTTCCCAGTAATTCCTGGGGTAGACTGGTGCTACATACTAAGTTCCATATGTGAGAAGGTAGCTGAACGCCTTGTCCAAAATCATCTTACTGCTGAGAGTTGAGCTCACCCTCGGTCCCTCACAGTTCCACACTGCCTGCAGAGTGAGTTTCCCACGTCTTCACCAGAGACTTTTGCCAGAGGCTTCTGAGACGCAAGTTAACAATGCACACCTGGACGGTATCTCCAGGTGCAGTAGAGTGGTAATCTGGGAACCTCCTTACTCAGAATACTGCTACCTTCACACTCTCATAAGAATGCAGCTAGTTGAGAGCTGGCTTCTAGGCAAGCTTCCCTGTGAGAGCTGAGGACAGGGCAGAACCCTCCCGCATCCTGCCTGACTGTAGACGTACCTGCTAACCTCCTTATGTTAGTGGCTGGGATGGGTTGCGGGAAAAGCATGTGTAAGCATTGGGCCTGAACTCCCGTGTATCTGAGTTGAATACAGCGATTTCCAACATCCTTCTTAAATAGGAGTGTAGCTAGGTTCCAACTCCCATGTCCGAGTGGGTAGCAGACATCTGCCTCCCATGCATACACACTTCTGAGAGTTGAGCTTATGGCCTGTAACCCTACATCCTGCCTGCCGCTACCTTTCCCTTCCAAAAGGCCTAGGCTCGCTGCTTGACGCAAGTGTTGGGAGAGGTAACTGGAATCTCCCGGCACACAAGACGAGTGCCTCCAAGCTCAATCAAGCGATTTCCTAGTAATTCCTGGGGTAGACTGGTGCTACATACTAAGTTCCATACGTGAGTATGTAGTTGAACGCCTTGTCCAAAAACATCTTACTTCTCAGAGTTGAGCTCACCCTCAGTCCCTCACAGTTCCACACTGCCTGCAGAGTGAGTTTCGCACGTCTTCACCAGAGACGTTTGCCAGAGGCTTCTGAGACGCAAGTTAACAATGCAGACCTGGAGGGTATCTCCAGGTCCAGTAGAGTGGTAACCTGGGAACCTCCTGTCTCAGAATCCTGCTACCTTCACCCTGCCATAAGAATGCAGCTAGTTGACAGCTGGCTTCAAGGCCTGCTTCCCTGTGAGAGCTAAGGACAGGGCACAACCCTCCCGCATCCTGCTTGACTGTAGAAGGCGCTGCTAACGTCCTCATGTTAGTGGCACGGAAACGTTGTGAGAAAAGCATGTGGAATCGTTGTGCCTGAACCCACGTGTATCTGAGTTGAATACAGCGATTTCCAAAGTCCTTCTTCATCAGAGTGTAGCTAGGTTCCCACTCGCATGTCCGAGTGGGTAGCAGACATCTGCCTCCCATGTATACACACTTCTGAGAGTTGAGCTTATGGCCTGTAAGCCTACCTCCTGCCTGCAGCTACCTTTCGCTTCCAAAAGGCCTAGGCTCGCTGCTTCACCGAAGTGTTGGGAGAGGTAACTGGAATCTCCCGGCACACAAAACTAGTGCCACCAAGCTCAATCCAGCGATTTCCCAGTAATTCCTGGGGTAGACTGGTGCTACATACTAAGTTCCATATGTGAGAAAGTAGCTGAACGCCTTGTCCAAAATCATCTTACTGCTGAGAGTTGAGCTCACCCTCAGTCCCTCACAGTTCCACACTGCCTGCAGAGTGAGTTTCCCACGTCTTCACCAGAGACTTTTGCCAGAGGCTTCTGAGACGCAAGTTAACAATGCACACCTGGACGGTATCTCCAGGTGCAGTAGAGTGGTAATCTGGGAACCTCCTTACTCAGAATACTGCTACCTTCACACTCTCAAAAGAATGCAGCTAGTTGAGAGCTGGCTTCTAGGCAAGCTTCCCTGTGAGAGCTGAGGACAGGGCAGAACCCTCCCGCATCCTGCCTGACTGTAGACGTACCTGCTAACCTCCTTATGTTAGTGGCTGGGATGGGTTGCGGGAAAAGCATGTGTAAGCATTGGGCCTGAACTCCCGTGTATCTGAGTTGAATACAGCGATTTCCAACATCCTTCTTCAATAGGAGTGTAGCTAGGTTCCAACTCCCATGTCCGAGTGGGTAGCAGACATCTGCCTCCAATGCATACACACTTCTGAGAGTTGAGCTTATGGCCTGTAACCCTACATCCTGCCTGCCGCTACCTTTCGCTTCCAAAAGGCCTAGGCTCGCTGCTTGACGCAAGTGTTGGGAGAGGTAACTGGAATCTCCCGGCACAAAAGACGAGTGCCTCCAAGCTCAATCAAGCGATTTCCTAGTAATTCCTGGGGTAGACTGGTGCTACATACTAAGTTCCATACGTGAGTATGTAGTTGAACGCCTTGTCCAAAAACATCTTACTTCTGAGAGTTGAGCTCACCCTCAGTCCCTCACAGTTCCACACTGCCTGCAGAGTGAGTTTCGCACGTCTTCACCAGAGACGTTTGCCAGAGGCTTCTGAGACGCAAGTTAACAATGCAGACCTGGAGGGTATCTCCAGGTCCAGTAGAGTGGTAACCTGGGAACCTCCTGTCTCAGAATCCTGCTACCTTCACCCTGCCATAAGAATGCAGCTAGTTGACAGCTGGCTTCAAGGCCTGCTTCCCTGTGAGAGCTAAGGACAGGGCACAACCCTCCCGCATCCTGCTTGACTGTAGAAGGCGCTGCTAACGTCCTCATGTTAGTGGCAGGGAAACGTTGTGAGAAAAGCATGTGGAATCGTTGTGCCTGAACCCACGTGTATCTGAGTTGAATACAGCGATTTCCAAAGTCCTTCTTCATCAGAGTGTAGCTAGGTTCCCACTCGCATGTCCGAGTGGGTAGCAGACATCTGCCTCCCATGTATACACACTTCTGAGAGTTGAGCTTATGGCCTGTAAGCCTACCTCCTGCCTGCAGCTACATTTCGCTTCCAAAAGGCCTAGGCTCGCTGCTTCACCGAAGTGTTCGGAGAGGTAACTGGAATCTCCCGGCACACAAGACTAGTGCCACCAAGCTCAATCCAGCGATTTCCCAGTAATTCCTGGGGTAGACTGGTGCTACATACTAAGTTCCATATGTGAGAAAGTAGCTGAACGCCTTGTCCAAAATCATCTTACTGCTGAGAGTTGAGCTCACCCTCGGTCCCTCACAGTTCCACACTGCCTGCAGAGTGAGTTTCCCACGTCTTCACCAGAGACTTTTGCCAGAGGCTTCTGAGACGCAAGTTAACAATGCACACCTGGACGGTATCTCCAGGTGCAGTAGAGTGGTAATCTGGGAACCTCCTTACTCAGAATACTGCTACCTTCACACTCTCATAAGAATGCAGCTAGTTGAGAGCTGGCTTCTAGGCAAGCTTCCCTGTGAGAGCTGAGGACAGGGCAGAACCCTCCCGCATCCTGCCTGACTGTAGACGTACCTGCTAACCTCCTTATGTTAGTGGCTGAGATGTGTTGCGGGAAAAGCATGTGTAAGCATTGGGCCTGAACTCCCGTGTATCTGAGTTGAATACAGCGATTTCCAACATCCTTCTTCAATAGGAGTGTAGCTAGGTTCCAACTCCCATGTCCGAGTGGGTAGCAGACATCTGCCTCCAATGCATACACACTTCTGAGAGTTGAGCTTATGGCCTGTAACCCTACATCCTGCCTGCCTCTACCTTTCGCTTCCAAAAGGCCTAGGCTCGCTGCTTGACGCAAGTGTTGGGAGAGGTAACTGGAATCTCCCGGCACACAAGACGAGTGCCTCCAAGCTCAATCAAGCGATTTCCTAGTAATTCCTGGGGTAGACTGGTGCTACATACTAAGTTCCATACGTGAGTATGTAGTTGAACGCCTTGTCCAAAAACATCTTACTTCTCAGAGTTGAGCTCACCCTCAGTCCCTCACAGTTCCACACTGCCTGCAGAGTGAGTTTCGCACGTCTTCACCAGAGACGTTTGCCAGAGGCTTCTGAGACGCAAGTTAACAATGCAGACCTGGAGGGTATCTCCAGGTCCAGTAGAGTGGTAACCTGGGAGCCTCCTGTCTCAGAATCCTGCTACCTTCACCCTGCCATAAGAATGCAGCTTGTTGACAGCTGGCTTCAAGGCCTGCTTCCCTGTGAGAGCTAAGGACAGGGCACAACCCTCCCGCATCCTGCTTGACTGTAGAAGGCGCTGCTAACGTCCTCATGTTAGTGGCAGGGAAACGTTGTGAGAAAAGCATGTGGAATCGTTGTGCCTGAACCCACGTGTATCTGAGTTGAATACAGCGATTTCCAAAGTCCTTCTTCATCAGAGTGTAGCTAGGTTCCCACTCGCATGTCCGAGTGGGTAGCAGACATCTGCCTCCCATGTATACACACTTCTGAGAGTTGAGCTTATGGCCTGTAAGCCTACCTCCTGCCTGCAGCTACCTTTCGCTTCCAAAAGGCCTAGGCTCGCTGCTTCACCGAAGTGTTGGGAGAGGTAACTGGAATCTCCCGGCACACAAGACTAGTGCCACCAAGCTCAATCCAGCGATTTCCCAGTAATTCCTGGGGTAGACTGGTGCTACATACTAAGTTCCATATGTGAGAAGGTAGCTGAACGCCTTGTCCAAAATCATCTTACTGCTGAGAGTTGAGCTCACCCTCAGTCCCTCACAGTTCCACACTGCCTGCAGAGTGAGTTTCCCACGTCTTCACCAGAGACTTTTGCCAGAGGCTTCTGAGACGCAAGTTAACAATGCACACCTGGACGGTATCTCCAGGTGCAGTAGAGTGGTAATCTGGGAACCTCCTTACTCAGAATACTGCTACCTTCACACTGTCATAAGAATGCAGCTAGTTGAGAGCTGGCTTCAAGGCCTGCTTCCCTGTGAGAGCTAAGGACAGGGCACAACCCTCCCGCATCCTGCTTGACTGTAGAAGGAGCTGCTAACGTCCTCATGTTAGTGGCAGGGAAACGTTGTGAGAAAAGCATGTGGAATCGTTGTGCCTGAATCCACGTGTATCTGAGTTGAATACAGCGATTTCCAAAGTCCTTCTTCATCAGAGTGTAGCTAGGTTCCCACTCGCATGTCCGAGTGGGTAGCAGACATCTGCCTCCCATGTATACACACTTCTGAGAGTTGAGCTTATGGCCTGTAAGCCTACCTCCTGCCTGCAGCTACCTTTCGCTTCCAAAAGGCCTAGGCTCGCTGCTTCACCGAAGTGTTGGGAGAGGTAACTGGAATCTCCCGGCACACAAGACTAGTGCCACCAAGCTCAATCCGGCGATTTCCCAGTAATTCCTGGGGTAGACTGGTGCTACATACTAAGTTCCATATGTGAGAAGGTAGCTGAACGCCTTGTCCAAAATCATCTTACTGCTGAGAGTTGAGCTCACCCTCAGTCCCTCACAGTTCCACACTGCCTGCAGAGTGAGTTTCCCACGTCTTCACCAGAGACTTTTGCCAGAGGCTTCTGAGACGCAAGTTAACAATGCACATCTGGACGGTATCTCCAGGTGCAGTAGAGTGGTAATCTGGGAACCTCCTTACTCAGAATACTGCTACCTTCACACTGTCATAAGAATGCAGCTAGTTGAGAGCTGGCTTCTAGGCAAGCTTCCCTGTGAGAGCTGAGGACAGGGCAGAACCCTCCCGCATCCTGCCTGACTGTAGACGTACCTGCTAACCTCCTTATGTTAGTGGCTGGGATGGGTTGAGGGAAAAGCATGTGTAAGCATTGGGCCTGAACTCCCGTGTATCTGAGTTGAATACCGCGATTTCCAACATCCTTCTTCAATAGGAGTGTAGCTAGGTTCCAACTCCCATGTCCGAGTGGGCAGCAGACATCTGCCTCCCATGCATACACACTTCTGAGAGTTGAGCTTATGGCCTGTAACCCTACATCCTGCCTGCCGCTACCTTTCGCTTCCAAAAGGCCTAGGCTCGCTGCTTGACGCAAGTGTTGGGAGAGGTAACTGGAATCTCCCGGCACACAAGACGAGTGCCTCCAAGCTCAATCAAGCGATTTCCTAGTAATTCCTGGGGTAGACTGGTGCTACATACTAAGTTCCATACGTGAGTATGTAGTTGAACGCCTTGTCCAAAAACATCTTACTTCTGAGAGTTGAGCTCACCCTCAGTCCCTCACAGTTGCACACTGCCTGCAGAGTGAGTTTCGCACGTCTTCACCAGAGACGTTTGCCAGAGGCTTCTGAGACGCAAGTTAACAATGCAGACCTGGAGGGTATCTCCAGGTCCAGTAGAGTGGTAACCTGGGAACCTCCTGTCTCAGAATCCTGCTACCTTCACCCTGCCATAAGAATGCAGCTAGTTGACAGCTGGCTTCAAGGCCTGCTTAACTGTGAGAGCTAAGGACAGGGCACAACCCTCCCGCATCCTGCTTGACTGTAGAAGGAGCTGCTAACGTCCTCATGTTAGTGGCAGGGAAAGGTTGTGAGAAAAGCATGTGGAATCGTTGTGCCTGAACCCACGTGTATCTGAGTTGAATACAGCGATTTCCAAAGTCCTTCTTCATCAGAGTGTAGCTAGGTTCCCACTCGCATGTCCGAGTGGGTAGCAGACATCTGCCTCCCATGTATACACACTTCTGAGAGTTGAGCTTATGGCCTGTAAGCCTACCTCCTGCCTGTAGCTACCTTTCGCTTCCAAAAGGCCTAGGCTCGCTGCTTCACCGAACTGTTGGGAGAGGTAACTGGAATCTCCCGGCACACAAGACTAGTGCCACCAAGCTCAATCCAGCGATTTCCCAGTAATTCCTGGGGTAGACTGGTGCTACATACTAAGTTCCATATGTGAGAAGGTAGCTGAACGCCTTATCCAAAATCATCTTACTGCTGAGAGTTGAGCTCACCCTCAGTCCCTCACAGTTCCACACTGCCTGCAGAGTGAGTTTCCCACGTCTTCACCAGAGACTTTTGCCAGAGGCTTCTGAGACGCAAGTTAACAATGCACACCTGGACGGTATCTCCAGGTGCAGTAGAGTGGTAATCTGGGAACCTCCTTACTCAGAATACTGCTACCTTCACACTGTCATAAGAATGCAGCTAGTTGAGAGCTGGCTTCTAGGCAAGCTTCCCTGTGAGAGCTGAGGACAGGGCAGAACCCTCCCGCATCCTGCCTGACTGTAGACGTACCTGCTAACCTCCTTATGTTAGTGGCTGGGATGGGTTGCGGGAAAAGCATGTGTAAGCATTGGGCCTGAACTCCCGTGTATCTGAGTTGAATACAGCGATTTCCAACATCCTTCTTCAATAGGAGTGTAGCTAGGTTCCAACTCCCATGTCCGAGTGGGTAGCAGACATCTGCCTCCCATGCATACACACTTCTGAGAGTTGAGCTTCTGGCCTGTAACCCTACATCCTGCCTGCCGCTACCTTTCGCTTCCAAAAGGCCTAGGCTCGCTGCTTGACGCAAGTGTTGGGAGAGGTAACTGGAATCTCCCGGCACACAAGACGAGTGCCTCCAAGCTCAATCAAGCGATTTCCTAGTAATTCCTGTGGTAGACTGGTGCTACATACTAAGTTCCATACGTGAGTATGTAGTTGAACGCCTTGTCCAAAAACATCTTACTTCTCAGAGTTGAGCTCACCCTCAGTCCCTCACAGTTCCACACTGCCTGCAGAGTGAGTTTCGCACGTCTTCACCAGAGACGTTTGCCAGAGGCTTCTGAGACGCAAGTTAACAATGCAGACCTGGAGGGTATCTCCAGGTCCAGTAGAGTGGTAACCTGGGAACCTCCTGTCTCAGAATCCTGCTACCTTCACCCTGCCATAAGAATGCAGCTAGTTGACAGCTGGCTTCAAGGCCTGCTTCCCTGTGAGAGCTAAGGACAGGGCACAACCCTCCCGCATCCTGCTTGACTGTAGAAGGCGCTGCTAACGTCCTCATGTTAGTGGCAAGGAAACGTTGTGAGAAAAGCATGTGGAATCGTTGTGCCTGAACCCACGTGTATCTGAGTTGAATACAGCGATTTCCAAAGTCCTTCTTCATCAGAGTGTAGCTAGGTTCACACTCGCATGTCCGAGTGGGTAGCAGACATCTGCCTCCCATGTATACACACTTCTGAGAGTTGAGCTTATGGCCTGTAAGCCTACCTCCTGCCTGTAGCTACCTTTCGCTTCCAAAAGGCCTAGGCTCGCTGCTTCACCGAAGTGTTGGGAGAGGTAACTGGAATCTCCCGGCACACAAGACTAGTGCCACCAAGCTCAATCCAGCGATTTCCCAGTAATTCCTGGGGTAGACTGGTGCTACATACTAAGTTCCATATGTGAGAAGGTAGCTGAACGCCTTGTCCAAAATCATCTTACTGCTGAGAGTTGAGCTCACCCTCAGTCCCTCACAGTTCCACACTGCCTGCAGAGTGAGTTTCCCACGTCTTCACCAGAGACTTTTGCCAGAGGCTTCTGAGACGCAAGTTAACAATGCACACGTGGACGGTATCTCCAGGTGCAGTAGAGTGGTAATCTGGGAACCTCCTTACTCAGAATACTGCTACCTTCACACTGTCATAAGAATGCAGCTAGTTGAGAGCTGGCTTCTAGGCAAGCTTCCCTGTGAGAGCTGAGGACAGGGCAGAACCCTCCCGCATCCTGCCTGACTGTAGACGTACCTGCAAACCTCCTTATGTTAGTGGCTGGGATGGGTTGAGGGAAAAGCATGTGTAAGCATTGGGCCTGAACTCCCGTGTATCTGAGTTGAATACAGCGATTTCCAACATCCTTCTTCAATAGGAGTGTAGCTAGGTTCCAACTCCCATGTCCGAGTGGGCAGCAGACATCTGCCTCCCATGCATACACACTTCTGAGAGTTGAGCTTATGGCCTGTAACCCTACATCCTGCCTGCCGCTACCTTTCGCTTCCAAAAGGCCTAGGCTCGCTGCTTGACGCAAGTGTTGGGAGAGGTAACTGGAATCTCCCGGCACACAAGACGAGTGCCTCCAAGCTCAATCAAGCGATTTCCTAGTAATTCCTGGGGTAGACTGGTGCTACATACTAAGTTCCATACGTGAGTATGTAGTTGAACGCCTTGTCCAAAAACATCTTACTTCTCAGAGTTGAGCTCACCCTCAGTCCCTCACAGTTCCACACTGCCTGCAGAGTGAGTTTCGCACGTCTTCACCAGAGACGTTTGCCAGAGGCTTCTGAGACGCAAGTTAACAATGCAGACCTGGAGGGTATCTCCAGGTCCAGTAGAGTGGTAACCTGGGAACCTCCTGTCTCAGAATCCTGCTACCTTCACCCTGCCATAAGAATGCAGCTAGTTGACAGCTGGCTTCAAGGCCTGCTTCCCTGTGAGTGCTAAGGACAGGGCACAACCCTCCCGCATCCTGCTTGACTGTAGAAGGAGCTGCGAACGTCCTCATATTAGTGGCAGGGAAACGTTGTGAGAAAAGCATGTGGAATCGTTGTGCCTGAACCCACGTGTATCTGAGTTGAATACAGCGATTTCCAAAGTCCTTCTTCATCAGAGTGTAGCTAGGTTCCCACTCGCATGTCCGAGTGGGTAGCAGACATCTGCCTCCCATGTATACACACTTCTGAGAGTTGAGCTTATGGCCTGTAAGCCTACCTCCTGCCTGCAGCTACCTTTCGCTTCCAAAAGGCCTAGGCTCGCTGCTTCACCGAAGTGTTCGGAGAGGTAACTGGAATCTCCCGGCACACAAGACTAGTGCCACCAAGCTCAATCCAGCGATTTCCCAGTAATTCCTGGGGTAGACTGGTGCTACATACTAAGTTCCATATGTGAGAAGGTAGCTGAACGCCTTGTCCAAAATCATCTTACTGCTGAGAGTTGAGCTCACCCTCAGTCCCTCACAGTTCCACACTGCCTGCAGAGTGAGTTTCCCACGTCTTCACCAGAGACTTTTGCCAAAGGCTTCTGAGACGCAAGTTAACAATGCACACCTGGACGGTATCTCCAGGTGCAGTAGAGTGGTAATCTGGGAACCTCCTTACTCAGAATACTGCTACCTTCACACTGTCATAAGAATGCAGCTAGTTGAGAGCTGGCTTCTAGGCAAGCTTCCCTGTGAGAGCTGAGGACAGGGCAGAACCCTCCCGCATCCTGCCTGACTGTCGACGTACCTGCTAACCTCCTTATGTTAGTGGCTGGGATGGGTTGCGGGAAAAGCATGTGTAAGCATTGGGCCTGAACTCCCGTGTATCTGAGTTGAATACAGCGATTTCCAACATCCTTCTTCAATAGGAGTGTAGCTAGGTTCCAACTCCCATGTCCGAGTGGGTAGCAGACATCTGCCTCCCATGCATACACACTTCTGAGAGTTGAGCTTATGGCCTGTAACCCTATATCCTGCCTGCCGCTACCTTTCGCTTCCAAAAGGCCTAGGCTCGCTGCTTGACGCAAGTGTTGGGAGAGGTAACTGGAATCTCCCGGCACACAAGACGAGTGCCTCCAAGCTCAATCAAGCGATTTCCTAGTAATTCCTGGGGTAGACTGGTGCTACATACTAAGTTCCATACGTGAGTATGTAGTTGAACGCCTTGTCCAAAAACTTCTTACTTCTGAGAGTTGAGCTCACCCTCAGTCCCTCACAGTTCCACACTGCCTGCAGAGTGAGTTTCGCACGTCTTCACCAGAGACGTTTGCCAGAGGCTTCTGAGACGCAAGTTAACAATGCAGACCTGGAGGGTATCTCCAGGTCCAGTAGAGTGGTAACCTGGGAACCTCCTGTCTCAGAATCCTGCTACCTTCACCCTGCCATAAGAATGCAGCTAGTTGACAGCTGGCTTCAAGGCCTGCTTCCCTGTGAGAGCTAAGGACAGGGCACAACCCTCCCGCATCCTGCTTGACTGTAGAAGGAGCTGCTAACGTCCTCATGTTAGTGGCAGGGAAACGTTGTGAGAAAAGCATGTGGAATCGTTGTGCCTGAACCCACGTGTATCTGAGTTGAATACAGCGATTTCCAAAGTCCTTCTTCATCAGAGTGTAGCTAGGTTCCCACTCGCATGTCCGAGTGGGTAGCAGACATCTGCCTCCCATGTATACACACTTCTGAGAGTTGAGCTTATGGCCTGTAAGCCTACCTCCTGCCTGCAGCTACCTTTCGCTTCCAAAAGGCCTAGGCTCGCTGCTTCACCAAAGTGTTGGGAGAGGTAACTGGAATCTCCCGGCACACAAGACTAGTGCCACCAAGCTCAATCCAGCGATTTCCCAGTAATTCCTGGGGTAGACTGGTGCTACATACTAAGTTCCATATGTGAGAAGGTAGCTGAACGCCTTGTCCAAAATCATCTTACTGCTGAGAGTTGAGCTCACCCTCAGTCCCTCACAGTTCCACACTGCCTGCAGAGTGAGTTTCCCACGTCTTCACCAGAGACTTTTGCCAGAGGCTTCTGAGACGCAAGTTAACAATGCACACCTGGACGGTATCTCCAGGTGCAGTAGAGTGGTAATCTGGGAACCTCCTTACTCAGAATACTGCTACCTTCACACTGTCATAAGAATGCAGCTAGTTGAGAGCTGGCTTCAAGGCCTGCTTCCCTGTGAGAGCTAAGGACAGGGCACAACCCTCCCGCATCCTGCTTGACTGTAGAAGGAGCTGCTAACGTCCTCATGTTAGTGGCAGGGAAACGTTGTGAGAAAAGCATGTGGAATCGTTGTGCCTGAACCCACGTGTATCTGAGTTGAATACAGCGATTTCCAAAGTCCTTCTTCATCAGAGTGTAGCTAGGTTCCCACTCGCATGTCCGAGTGGGTAGCAGACATCTGCCTCCCATGTATACACACTTCTGAGAGTTGAGCTTATGGCCTGTAAGCCTACCTCCTGCCTGCAGCTACCTTTCGCGTCCAAAAGGTCTAGGCTCGCTGCTTCACCGAAGTGTTGGGAGAGGTAACTGGAATCTCCCGGCACACAAGACTAGTGCCACCAAGCTCAATCCGGCGATTTCCCAGTAATTCCTGGGGTAGACTGGTGCTACATACTAAGTTCCATATGTGAGAAGGTAGCTGAACGCCTTGTCCAAAATCATCTTACTGCTGAGAGTTGAGCTCACCCTCAGTCCCTCACAGTTCCACACTGCCTGCAGAGTGAGTTTCCCACGTCTTCACCAGAGACTTTTGCCAGAGGCTTCTGAGACGCAAGTTAACAATGCACACCTGGACGGTATCTCCAGGTGCAGTAGAGTGGTAATCTGGGAACCTCCTTACTCAGAATACTGCTACCTTCACACTGTCATAAGAATGCAGCTAGTTGAGAGCTGGCTTCTAGGCAAGCTTCCCTGTGAGAGCTGAGGACAGGGCAGAACCCTCCCGCATCCTGCCTGACTGTAGACGTACCTGCTAACCTCCTTATGTTAGTGGCTGGGATGGGTTGAGGGAAAAGCATGTGTAAGCATTGGGCCTGAACTCCTGTGTATCTGAGTTGAATACCGCGATTTCCAACATCCTTCTTCAATAGGAGTGTAGCTAGGTTCCAACTCCCATGTCCGAGTGGGCAGCAGACATCTGCCTCCCATGCATACACACTTCTGAGAGTTGAGCTTATGGCCTGTAACCCTACATCCTGCCTGCCGCTACCTTTCGCTTCCAAAAGGCCTAGGCTCGCTGCTTGACGCAAGTGTTGGGAGAGGTAACTGGAATCTCCCGGCACACAAGACGAGTGCCTCCAAGCTCAATCAAGCGATTTCCTAGTAATTCCTGGGGTAGACTGGTGCTACATACTAAGTTCCATACGTGAGTATGTAGTTGAACGCCTTGTCCAAAAACATCTTACTTCTGAGAGTTGAGCTCACCCTCAGTCCCTCACAGTTCCACACTGCCTGCAGAGTGAGTTTCGCACGTCTTCACCAGAGACGTTTGCCAGAGGCTTCTGAGACGCAAGTTAACAATGCAGACCTGGAGGGTATCTCCAGGTCCAGTAGAGTGGTAACCTGGGAACCTCCTGTCTCAGAATCCTGCTACCTTCACCCTGCCATAAGAATGCAGCTAGTTGACAGCTGGCTTCAAGGCCTGCTTAACTGTGAGAGCTAAGGACAGGGCACAACCCTCCCGCATCCTGCTTGACTGTAGAAGGAGCTGCTAACGTCCTCATGTTAGTGGCAGGGAAAGGTTGTGAGAAAAGCATGTGGAATCGTTGTGCCTGAACCCACGTGTATCTGAGTTGAATACAGCGATTTCCAAAGTCCTTCTTCATCAGAGTGTAGCTAGGTTCCCACTCGCATGTCCGAGTGGGTAGCAGACATCTGCCTCCCATGTATACACACTTCTGAGAGTTGAGCTTATGGCCTGTAAGCCTACCTCCTGCCTGTAGCTACCTTTCGCTTCCAAAAGGCCTAGGCTCGCTGCTTCACCGAAGTGTTGGGAGAGGTAACTGGAATCTCCCGGCACACAAGACTAGTGCCACCAAGCTCAATCCAGCGATTTCCCAGTAATTCCTGGGGTAGACTGGTGCTACATACTAAGTTCCATACGTGAGTATGTAGTTGAACTCCTTGTCCAAAAACATCTTACTTCTCAGAGTTGAGCTCACCCTCAGTCCCTCACAGTTCCACACTGCCTGCAGAGTGAGTTTCGCACGTCTTCACCAGAGACGTTTGCCAGAGGCTTCTGAGACGCAAGTTAACAATGCAGACCTGGAGGGTATCTCCAGGTCCAGTAGAGTGGTAACCTGGGAACCTCCTGTCTCAGAATCCTGCTACCTTCACCCTGCCATAAGAATGCAGCTTGTTGACAGCTGGCTTCAAGGCCTGCTTCCCTGTGAGAGCTAAGGACAGGGCACAACCCTCCCGCATCCTGCTTGACTGTAGAAGGCGCTGCTAACGTCCTCATGTTAGTGGCAGGGAAACGTTGTGAGAAAAGCATGTGGAATCGTTGTGCCTGAACCCACGTGTATCTGAGTTGAATACAGCGATTTCCAAAGTCCTTCTTCATCAGAGTGTAGCTAGGTTCCCACTCGCATGTCCGAGTGGGTAGCAGACATCTGCCTCCCATGTATACACACTTCTGAGAGTTGAGCTTATGGCCTGTAAGCCTACCTCCTGCCTGCAGCTACCTTTCGCTTCCAAAAGGCCTAGGCTCGCTGCTTCACCGAAGTGTTGGGAGAGGTAACTGGAATCTCCCGGCACACAAGACTAGTGCCACCAAGCTCAATCCAGCGATTTCCCAGTAATTCCTGGGGTAGACTGGTGCTACATACTAAGTTCCATATGTGAGAAGGTAGCTGAACGCCTTGTCCAAAATCATCTTACTGCTGAGAGTTGAGCTCACCCTCAGTCCCTCACAGTTCCACACTGCCTGCAGAGTGAGTTTCCCACGTCTTCACCAGAGACTTTTGCCAGAGGCTTCTGAGACGCAAGTTAACAATGCACACCTGGACGGTATCTCCAGGTGCAGTAGAGTGGTAATCTGGGAACCTCCTTACTCAGAATACTGCTACCTTCACACTGTCATAAGAATGCAGCTAGTTGAGAGCTGGCTTCTAGGCAAGCTTCCCTGTGAGAGCTGAGGACAGGGCAGAACCCTCCCGCATCCTGCCTGACTGTAGACGTACCTGCTAACCTCCTTATGTTAGTGGCTGGGATGGGTTGAGGGAAAAGCATGTGTAAGCATTGGGCCTGAACTCCCGTGTATCTGAGTTGAATACAGCGATTTCCAACATCCTTCTTCAATAGGAATGTAGCTAGGTTCCTACTCCCATGTCCGAGTGGGCAGCAGACATCTGCCTCCCATGCATACACACTTCTGAGAGTTGAGCTTATGGCCTGTAACCCTACATCCTGCCTGCCGCTACCTTTCGCTTCCAAAAGGCCTAGGCTCGCTGCTTGACGCAAGTGTTGGGAGAGGTATATGGAATCTCCCGGAACACAAGACGAGTGCCTCCAAGCTCAATCAAGCGATTTCCTAGTAATTCCTGGGGTAGACTGGTGCTACATGCTAAGTTCCATACGTGAGTAGGTAGTTGAACGCCTTGTCCAAAAACTTCTTACTTCTGAGAGTTGAGCTCACCCTCAGTCCCTCACAGTTCCACACTGCCTGCAGAGTGAGTTTCGCACGTCTTCACCAGAGACGTTTGCCAGAGGCTTCTGAGACGCAAGTTAACAATGCAGACCTGGAGGGTATCTCCAGGTCCAGTAGAGTGGTAACCTGGGAACCTCCTGTCTCAGAATCCTGCTACCTTCACCCTGCCATAAGAATGCAGCTAGTTGACAGCTGGCTTCAAGGCCTGCTTCCCTGTGAGAGCTAAGGACAGGGCACAACCCTCCCGCATCCTGCTTGACTGTAGAAGGAGCTGCTAACGTCCTCATGTTAGTGGCAGGGAAACGTTGTGAGAAAAGCATGTGGAATCGTTGTGCCTGAACCCACGTGTATCTGAGTTGAATACAGCGATTTCCAAAGTCCTTCTTCATCAGAGTGTAGCTAGGTTCCCACTCGCATGTCCGAGTGGGTAGCAGACATCTGCCTCCCATGTATACACACTTCTGAGAGTTGAGCTTATGGCCTGTAAGCCTACCTCCTGCCTGCAGCTACCTTTCGCTTCCAAAAGGCCTAGGCTCGCTGCTTCACCGAAGTGTTCGGAGAGGTAACTGGAATCTCCCGGCACACAAGACTAGTGCCACCAAGCTCAATCCAGCGATTTCCCAGTAATTCCTGGGGCAGACTGGTGCTACATACTAAGTTCCATATGTGAGAAGGTAGCTGAACGCCTTGTCCAAAATCATCTTACTGCTGAGAGTTGAGCTCACCCTCAGTCCCTCACAGTTCCACACTGCCTGCAGAGTGAGTTTCCCACGTCTTCACCAGAGACTTTTGCCAGAGGCTTCTGAGACGCAAGTTAACAATGCACACCTGGACGGTATCTCCAGGTGCAGTAGAGTGGTAATCTGGGAACCTCCTTACTCAGAATACTGCTACCTTCACACTGTCATAAGAATGCAGCTAGTTGAGAGCTGGCTTCTAGGCAAGCTTCCCTGTGAGAGCTGAGGACAGGGCAGAACCCTCCCGCATCCTGCCTGACTGTAGACGTACCTGCTAACCTCCTTATGTTAGTGGCTGGGATGGGTTGCGGGAAAAGCATGTGTAAGCATTGGGCCTGAACTCCCGTGTATCTGAGTTGAATACAGCGATTTCCAACATCCTTCTTCAATAGGAGTGTAGCTAGGTTCCAACTCCCATGTCCGAGTGGGTAGCAGACATCTGCCTCCCATGCATACACACTTCTGAGAGTTGAGCTTATGGCCTGTAACCCTACATCCTGCCTGCCGCTACCTTTCGCTTCCAAAAGGCCTAGGCTCGCTGCTTGACGCAAGTGTTGGGAGAGGTAACTGGAATCTCCCGGCACACAAGACGAGTGCCTCCAAGCTCAATCAAGCGATTTCCTAGTAATTCCTGGGGTAGACTGGTGCTACATACTAAGTTCCATACGTGAGTATGTAGTTGAACGCCTTGTCCAAAAACATCTTACTTCTCAGAGTTGAGCTCACCCTCAGTCCCTCACAGTTCCACACTGCCTGCAGAGTGAGTTTCGCACGTCTTCACCAGAGACGTTTGCCAGAGGCTTCTGAGACGCAAGTTAACAATGCAGACCTGGAGGGTATCTCCAGGTCCAGTAGAGTGGTAACCTGGGAACCTCCTGTCTCAGAATCCTGCTACCTTCACCCTGCCATAAGAATGCAGCTAGTTGACAGCTGGCTTCAAGGCCTGCTTCCTGTGAGAGCTAAGGACAGGGCACAACCCTCCCGCATCCTGCTTGACTGTAGAAGGCGCTGCTAACGTCCTCATGTTAGTGGCAGGGAAACGTTGTGAGAAAAGCATGTGGAATCGTTGTGCCTGAACCCACGTGTATCTGAGTTGAATACAGCGATTTCCAAAGTCCTTCTTCATCAGAGTGTAGCTAGGTTCCCACTCGCATGTCCGAGTGGGTAGCAGACATCTGCCTCCCATGTATACACACTTCTGAGAGTTGAGCTTATGGCCTGTAAGCCTACCTCCTGCCTGTAGCTACCTTTCGCTTCCAAAAGGCCTAGGCTCGCTGCTTCACCGAAGTGTTGGGAGAGGTAACTGGAATCTCCCGGCACACAAGACTAGTGCCACCAAGCTCAATCCAGCGATTTCCCAGTAATTCCTGGGGTAGACTGGTGCTACATACTAAGTTCCATATGTGAGAAGGTAGCTGAACGCCTTGTCCAAAATCATCTTACTGCTGAGAGTTGAGCTCACCCTCAGTCCCTCACAGTTCCACACTGCCTGCAGAGTGAGTTTCCCACGTCTTCACCAGAGACTTTTGCCAGAGGCTTCTGAGACGCAAGTTAACAATGCACACCTGGACGGTATCTCCAGGTGCAGTAGAGTGGTAATCTGGGAACCTCCTTACTCAGAATACTGCTACCTTCACACTGTCATAAGAATGCAGCTAGTTGAGAGCTGGCTTCTAGGCAAGCTTCCCTGTGAGAGCTGAGGACAGGGCAGAACCCTCCCGCATCCTGCCTGACTGTAGACGTACCTGCTAACCTCCTTATGTTAGTGGCTGGGATGGGTTGAGGGAAAAGCATGTGTAAGCATTGGGCCTGAACTCCCGTGTATCTGAGTTGAATACAGCGATTTCCAACATCCTTCTAAAATAGGAGTGTAGCTAGGTTCCAACTCCCATGTCCGAGTGGGCAGCAGACATCTGCCTCCCATGCATACACACTTCTGAGAGTTGAGCTTATGGCCTGTAACCCTACATCCTGCCTGCCGCTACCTTTCGCTTCCAAAAGGCCTAGGCTCGCTGCTTGACGCAAGTGTTGGGAGAGGTAACTGGAATCTCCCGGCACACAAGACGAGTGCCTCCAAGCTCAATCAATCGATTTCCTAGTAATTCCTGGGGTAGACTGGTGCTACATACTAAGTTCCATATGTGAGTATGTAGTTGAACGCCTTGTCCAAAAACATCTTACTTCTCAGAGTTGAGCTCACCCTCAGTCCCTCACAGTTCCACACTGCCTGCAGAGTGAGTTTCGCACGTCTTCACCAGAGACGTTTGCCAGAGGCTTCTGAGACGCAAGTTAACAATGCAGACCTGGAGGGTATCTCCAGGTCCAGTAGAGTGGTAACCTGGGAACCTCCTGTCTCAGAATCCTGCTACCTTCACCCTGCCATAAGAATGCAGCTAGTTGACAGCTGGCTTCAAGGCCTGCTTCCCTGTGAGAGCTAAGGACAGGGCACAACCCTCCCGCATCCTGCTTGACTGTAGAAGGCGCTGCTAACGTCCTCATGTTAGTGGCAGGGAAACGTTGTGAGAAAAGCATGTGGAATCGTTGTGCCTGAACCCACGTGTATCTGAGTTGAATACAGCGATTTCCAAAGTCCTTCTTCATCAGAGTGTAGCTAGGTTCCCACTCGCATGTCCGAGTGGGTAGCAGACATCTGCCTCCCATGTATACACACTTCTGAGAGTTGAGCTTATGGCCTGTAAGCCTACCTCCTGCCTGCAGCTACCTTTCGCTTCCAAAAGGCCTAGGCTCGCTGCTTCACCAAAGTGTTGGGAGAGGTAACAGGAATCTCCCGGCACACAAGACTAGTGCCACCAAGCTCAATCCAGCGATTTCCCAGTAATTCCTGGGGTAGACTGGTGCTACATACTAAGTTCCATATGTGAGAAGGTAGCTGAACGCCTTGTCCAAAATCATCTTACTGCTGAGAGTTGAGCTCACCCTCAGTCCCTCACAGTTCCACACTGCCTGCAGAGTGAGTTTCCCACGTCTTCACCAGAGACTTTTGCCAGAGGCTTCTGAGACGCAAGTTAACAATGCACACCTGGACGGTATCTCCAGGTGCAGTAGAGTGGTAATCTGGGAACCTCCTTACTCAGAATACTGCTACCTTCACACTGTCATAAGAATGCAGCTAGTTGAGAGCTGGCTTCTAGGCAAGCTTCCCTGTGAGAGCTGAGGACAGGGCAGAACCCTCCCGCATCCTGCCTGACTGTAGACGTACCTGCTAACCTCCTTATGTTAGTGGCTGGGATGGGTTGCGGGAAAAGCATGTGTAAGCATTGGGCCTGAACTCCCGTGTATCTGAGTTGAATACAGCGATTTCCAACATCCTTCTTCAATAGGAGTGTAGCTAGGTTCCAACTCCCATGTCCGAGTGGGTAGCAGACATCTGCCTCCCATGCATACACACTTCTGAGAGTTGAGCTTCTGGCCTGTAACCCTACATCCTGCCTGCCGCTACCTTTCGCTTCCAAAAGGCCTAGGCTCGCTGCTTGACGCAAGTGTTGGGAGAGGTAACTGGAATCTCCCGGCACACAAGACGAGTGCCTCCAAGCTCAATCAAGCGATTTCCTAGTAATTCCTGGGGTAGACTGGTGCTACATACTAAGTTCCATACGTGAGTATGTAGTTGAACGCCTTGTCCAAAAACATCTTACTTCTCAGAGTTGAGCTCACCCTCAGTCCCTCACAGTTCCACACTGCCTGCAGAGTGAGTTTCGCACGTCTTCACCAGAGACGTTTGCCAGAGGCTTCTGAGACGCAAGTTAACAATGCAGACCTGGAGGGTATCTCCAGGTCCAGTAGAGTGGTAACCTGGGAACCTCCTGTCTCAGAATCCTGCTACCTTCACCCTGCCATAAGAATGCAGCTTGTTGACAGCTGGCTTCAAGGCCTGCTTCCCTGTGAGAGCTAAGGACAGGGCACAACCCTCCCGCATCCTGCTTGACTGTAGAAGGCGCTGCTAACGTCCTCATGTTAGTGGCAGGGAAACGTTGTGAGAAAAGCATGTGGAATCGTTGTGCCTGAACCCACGTGTATCTGAGTTGAATACAGCGATTTCCAAAGTCCTTCTTCATCAGAGTGTAGCTAGGTTCCCACTCGCATGTCCGAGTGGGTAGCAGACATCTGCCTCCCATGTATACACACTTCTGAGAGTTGAGCTTATGGCCTGTAAGCCTACCTCCTGCCTGCAGCTACCTTTCGCTTCCAAAAGGCCTAGGCTCGCTGCTTCATCGAAGTGTTCGGAGAGGTAACTGGAATCTCCCGGCACACAAGACTAGTGCCACCAAGCTCAATCCAGCGATTTCCCAGTAATTCCTGGGGTAGACTGGTGCTACATACTAAGTTCCATATGTGAGAAGGTAGCTGAACGCCTTGTCCAAAATCATCTTACTGCTGAGAGTTGAGCTCACCCTCAGTCCCTCACAGTTCCACACTGCCTGCAGAGTGAGTTTCCCACGTCTTCACCAGAGACTTTTGCCAGAGGCTTCTGAGACGCAAGTTAACAATGCACACCTGGACGGTATCTCCAGGTGCAGTAGAGTGGTAATCTGGGAACCTCCTTACTCAGAATACTGCTACCTTCACACTGTCATAAGAATGCAGCTAGTTGAGAGCTGGCTTCTAGGCAAGCTTCCCTGTGAGAGCTGAGGACAAGGCAGAACCCTCCCGCATCCTGCCTGACTGTAGACGTACCTGCTAACCTCCTTATGTTAGTGGCTGGGATGGGTTGAGGGAAAAGCATGTGTAAGCATTGGGCCTGAACTCCCGTGTATCTGAGTTGAATACAGCGATTTCCAACATCCTTCTTCAATAGGAGTGTAGCTAGGTTCCAACTCCCATGTCCGAGTGGGTAGCAGACATCTGCCTCCCATGCATACACACTTCTGAGAGTTGAGCTTATGGCCTGTAACCCTACATCCTGCCTGCCGCTACCTTTCGCTTCCAAAAGGCCTAGGCTCGCTGCTTCACCGAAGTGTTGGGAGAGGTAACTGGAATCTCCCGGCACACAAGACGAGTGCCTCCAAGCTCAATCAAGCGATTTCCTAGTAATTCCTGGGGTAGACTGGTGCTACATACTAAGTTCCATACGTGAGTATGTAGTTGAACGCCTTGTCCAAAAACATCTTACTTCTCAGAGTTGAGCTCACCCTCAGTCCCTCAGAGTTCCACACTGCCTGCAGAGTGAGTTTCGCACGTCTTCACCAGAGACGTTTGCCAGAGGCTTCTGAGACGCAAGTTAACAATGCAGACCTGGAGGGTATCTCCAGGTCCAGTAGAGTGGTAACCTGGGAACCTCCTGTCTCAGAATCCTGCTACCTTCACCCTGCCATAAGAATGCAGCTAGTTGACAGCTGGCTTCAAGGCCTGCTTCCCTGTGAGAGCTAAGGACAGGGCACAACCCTCCCGCATCCTGCTTGACTGTAGAAGGCGCTGCTAACGTCCTCATGTTAGTGGCAGGGAAACGTTGTGAGAAAAGCATGTGGAATCGTTGTGCCTGAACCCACGTGTATCTGAGTTGAATACAGCGATTTCCAAAGTCCTTCTTCATCAGAGTGTAGCTAGGTTCCCACTCGCATGTCCGAGTGGGTAGCAGACATCTGCCTCCCATGTATACACACTTCTGAGAGTTGAGCTTATGGCCTGTAAGCCTACCTCCTGCCTGCAGCTACCTTTCGCTTCCAAAAGGCCTAGGCTCGCTGCTTCACCGAAGTGTTGGGAGAGGTAACTGGAATCTCCCGGCACACAAGACTAGTGCCACCAAGCTCAATCCAGCGATTTCCCAGTAATTCCTGGGGTAGACTGGTGCTACATACTAAGTTCCATATGTCAGAAGGTAGCTGAACGCCTTGTCCAAAATCATCTTACTGCTGAGAGTTGAGCTCACCCTCAGTCCCTCACAGTTCCACACTGCCTGCAGAGTGAGTTTCCCACGTCTTCACCAGAGACTTTTGCCAGAGGCTTCTGAGACGCAAGTTAACAATGCACACCTGGACGGTATCTCCAGGTGCAGTAGAGTGGTAATCTGGGAACCTCCTTACTCAGAATACTGCTACCTTCACACTGTCATAAGAATGCAGCTAGTTGAGAGCTGGCTTCTAGGCAAGCTTCCCTGTGAGAGCTGAGGACAGGGCAGAACCCTCCCGCATCCTGCCTGACTGTAGACGTACCTGCTAACCTCCTTATGTTAGTGGCTGGGATGGATTGCGGGAAAAGCATGTGTAAGCATTGGGCCTGAACTCCCGTGTATCTGAGTTGAATACAGCGATTTCCAACATCCTTCTTCAATAGGAGTGTAGCTAGGTTCCAACTCCCATGTCCGAGTGGGTAGCAGACATCTGCCTCCCATGCATACACACTTCTGAGAGTTGAGCTTCTGGCCTGTAACCCTACATCCTGCCTGCCGCTACCTTTCGCTTCCAAAAGGCCTAGGCTCGCTGCTTGACGCAAGTGTTGGGAGAGGTAACTGGAATCTCCCGGCACACAAGACGAGTGCCTCCAAGCTCAATCAAGCGATTTCCTAGTAATTCCTGGGGTAGACTGGTGCTACATACTAAGTTCCATACGTGAGTATGTAGTTGAACGCCTTGTCCAAAAACATCTTACTTCTGAGAGTTGAGCTCACCCTCAGTCCCTCACAGTTCCACACTGCCTGCAGAGTGAGTTTCGCACGTCTTCACCAGAGACGTTTGCCAGAGGCTTCTGAGACGCAAGTTAACAATGCAGACCTGGAGGGTATCTCCAGGTCCAGTAGAGTGGTAACCTGGGAACCTCCTGTCTCAGAATCCTGCTACCTTCACCCTGCCATAAGAATGCAGCTAGTTGACAGCTGGCTTCAAGGCCTGCTTCCCTGTGAGAGCTAAGGACAGGGCACAACCCTCCCGCATCCTGCTTGACTGTAGAAGGAGCTGCTAACGTCCTCATGTTAGTGGCAGGGAAACGTTGTGAGAAAAGCATGTGGAATCGTTGTGCCTGAACCCACGTGTATCTGAGTTGAATACAGCGATTTCCAAAGTCCTTCTTCATCAGAGTGTAGCTAGGTTCCCACTCGCATGTCCGAGTGGGTAGCAGACATCTGCCTCCCATGTATACACACTTCTGAGAGTTGAGCTTGTGGCCTGTAAGCCTACCTCCTGCCTGCAGCTACCTTTCGCTTCCAAAAGGCCTAGGCTCGCTGCTTCACCGAAGTGTTGGGAGAGGTAACTGGAATCTCCCGGCACACAAGACTAGTGCCACCAAGCTCAATCCAGCGATTTCCCAGTAATTCCTGGGGTAGACTGGTGCTACATACTAAGTTCCATATGTGAGAAGGTAGCTGAACGCCTTGTCCAAAATCATCTTACTGCTGAGAGTTGAGCTCACCCTCAGTCCCTCACAGTTCCACACTGCCTGCAGAGTGAGTTTCCCACGTCTTCACCAGAGACTTTTAGCAGAGGCTTCTGAGACGCAAGTTAACAATGCACACCTGGACGGTATCTCCAGGTGCAGTAGAGTGGTAATCTGGGAACCTCCTTACTCAGAATACTGCTACCTTCACACTGTCATAAGAATGCAGCTAGTTGAGAGCTGGCTTCTAGGCAAGCTTCCCTGTGAGAGCTGAGGACAGGGCAGAACCCTCCCGCATCCTGCCTGACTGTAGACGTACCTGCTAACCTCCTTATGTTAGTGGCTGGGATGGGTTGCGGGAAAAGCATGTGTAAGCATTGGGCCTGAACTCCCGTGTATCTGAGTTGAATACAGCGATTTCCAACATCCTTCTTCAATAGGAGTGTAGCTAGGTTCCAACTCCCATGTCCGAGTGGGTAGCAGACATCTGCCTCCCATGCATACACACTTCTGAGAGTTGAGCTTATGGCCTGTAACCCTACATCCTGCCTGCCGCTACCTTTCGCTTCCAAAAGGCCTAGGCTCGCTGCTTGACGCAAGTGTTGGGAGAGGTAACTGGAATCTCCCGGCACACAAGACGAGTGCCTCCAAGCTCAATCAAGCGATTTCCTAGTAATTCCTGGGGTAGACTGGTGCTACATACTAAGTTCCATACGAGAGTAGGTAGTTGAACGCCTTGTCCAAAAACATCTTACTTCTGAGAGTTGAGCTCACCCTTAGTCCCTCACAGTTCCACACTGCCTGCAGAGTGAGTTTCGCACGTCTTCACCAGAGACGTTTGCCAGAGGCTTCTGAGACGCAAGTTAACAATGCAGACCTGGAGGGTATCTCCAGGTGCAGTAGAGTGGTAACCTGGGAACCTCCTGTCTCAGAATACTGCTACCTTCACCCTGCCATAAGAATGCAGCTAGTTGACAGCTGGCTTCAAGGCCTGCTTCCCTGTGAGAGCTAAGGACAGGGCACAACCCTCCCGCATCCTGCTTGACTGTAGAAGGAGCTGCTAACGTCCTCATGTTAGTGGCAGGGAAACGTTGTGAGAAAAGCATGTGGAATCGTTGTGCCTGAACCCACGTGTATCTGAGTTGAATACAGCGATTTCCAAAGTCCTTCTTCATCAGAGTGTAGCTAGGTTCCCACTCGCATGTCCGAGTGGGTAGCAGACATCTGCCTCCCATGTATACACACTTCTGGAAGTTGAGCTTATGGCCTGTAAGCCTACCTCCTGCCTGCAGCTACCTTTCGCTTCCAAAAGGCCTAGGCTCGCTGCTTCACCGAAGTGTTGGGAGAGGTAACTGGAATCTCCCGGCACACAAGACTAGTGCCACCAAGCTCAATCCAGCGATTTCCCAGTAATTCCTGGGGTAGACTGGTGCTATATACTAAGTTCCATATGTGAGAAGGTAGCTGAACGCCTTGTCCAAAATCATCTTACTGCTGAGAGTTGAGCTCACCCTCAGTCCCTCACAGTTCCACACTGCCTGCAGAGTGAGTTTCCCACGTCTTCACCAGAGACTTTTGCCAGAGGCTTCTGAGACGCAAGTTAACAATGCACACCTGGACGGTATCTCCAGGTGCAGTAGAGTGGTAATCTGGGAACCTCCTTACTCAGAATACTGCTACCTTCACACTGTCATAAGAATGCAGCTAGTTGAGAGCTGGCTTCTAGGCAAGCTTCCCTGTGAGAGCTGAGGACAGGGCAGAACCCTCCCGCATCCTGCCTGACTGTAGACGTACCTGCTAACCTCCTTATGTTAGTGGCTGGGATGGGTTGCGGGAAAAGCATGTGTAAGCATTGGGCCTGAACTCCCGTGTATCTGAGTTGAATACAGCGATTTCCAACATCCTTCTTCAATAGGAGTGTAGCTAGGTTCCAACTCCCATGTCCGAGTGGGTAGCAGACATCTGCCTCCCATGCATACACACTTCTGAGAGTTGAGCTTCTGGCCTGTAACCCTACATCCTGCCTGCCGCTACCTTTCGCTTCCAAAAGGCCTAGGCTCGCTGCTTGACGCAAGTGTTGGGAGAGGTAACTGGAATCTCCCGGCACACAAGACGAGTGCCTCCAAGCTCAATCAAGCGATTTCCTAGTAATTCCTGGGGTAGACTGGTGCTACATACTAAGTTCCATACGTGAGTATGTAGTTGAACGCCTTGTCCAAAAACATCTTACTTCTGAGAGTTGAGCTCACCCTCAGTCCCTCACAGTTCCACACTGCCTGCAGAGTGAGTTTCGCACGTCTTCACCAGAGACGTTTGCCAGAGGCTTCTGAGACGCAAGTTAACAATGCAGACCTGGAGGGTATCTCCAGGTCCAGTAGAGTGGTAACCTGGGAACCTCCTGTCTCAGAATCCTGCTACCTTCACCCTGCCATAAGAATGCAGCTTGTTGACAGCTGGCTTCAAGGCCTGCTTCCCTGTGAGAGCTAAGGACAGGGCACAACCCTCCCGCATCCTGCTTGACTGTAGAAGGCGCTGCTAACGTCCTCATGTTAGTGGCAGGGAAACGTTGTGAGAAAAGCATGTGGAATCGTTGTGCCTGAACCCACGTGTATCTGAGTTGAATACAGCGATTTCCAAAGTCCTTCTTCATCAGAGTGTAGCTAGGTTCCCACTCGCATGTCCGAGTGGGTAGCAGACATCTGCCTCCCATGTATACACACTTCTGAGAGTTGAGCTTATGGCCTGTAAGCCTACCTCCTGCCTGCAGCTACCTTTCGCTTCCAAAAGGCCTAGGCTCGCTGCTTCATCGAAGTGTTCGGAGAGGTAACTGGAATCTCCCGGCACACAAGACTAGTGCCACCAAGCTCAATCCAGCGATTTCCCAGTAATTCCTGGGGTAGACTGGTGCTACATACTAAGTTCCATATGTGAGAAGGTAGCTGAACGCCTTGTCCAAAATCATCTTACTGCTGAGAGTTGAGCTCACCCTCAGTCCCTCACAGTTCCACACTGCCTGCAGAGTGAGTTTCCCACGTCTTCACCAGAGACTTTTGCCAGAGGCTTCTGAGACGCAAGTTAACAATGCACACCTGGACGGTATCTCCAGGTGCAGTAGAGTGGTAATCTGGGAACCTCCTTACTCAGAATACTGCTACCTTCACACTGTCATAAGAATGCAGCTAGTTGAGAGCTGGCTTCTAGGCAAGCTTCCCTGTGAGAGCTGAGGACAAGGCAGAACCCTCCCGCATCCTGCCTGACTGTAGACGTACCTGCTAACCTCCTTATGTTAGTGGCTGGGATGGGTTGAGGGAAAAGCATGTGTAAGCATTGGGCCTGAACTCCCGTGTATCTGAGTTGAATACAGCGATTTCCAACATCCTTCTTCAATAGGAGTGTAGCTAGGTTCCAACTCCCATGTCCGAGTGGGTAGCAGACATCTGCCTCCCATGCATACACACTTCTGAGAGTTGAGCTTATGGCCTGTAACCCTACATCCTGCCTGCCGCTACCTTTCGCTTCCAAAAGGCCTAGGCTCGCTGCTTCACCGAAGTGTTGGGAGAGGTAACTGGAATCTCCCGGCACACAAGACGAGTGCCTCCAAGCTCAATCAAGCGATTTCCTAGTAATTCCTGGGGTAGACTGGTGCTACATACTAAGTTCCATACGTGAGTATGTAGTTGAACGCCTTGTCCAAAAACATCTTACTTCTCAGAGTTGAGCTCACCCTCAGTCCCTCAGAGTTCCACACTGCCTGCAGAGTGAGTTTCGCACGTCTTCACCAGAGACGTTTGCCAGAGGCTTCTGAGACGCAAGTTAACAATGCAGACCTGGAGGGTATCTCCAGGTCCAGTAGAGTGGTAACCTGGGAACCTCCTGTCTCAGAATCCTGCTACATTCACCCTGCCATAAGAATGCAGCTAGTTGACAGCTGGCTTCAAGGCCTGCTTCCCTGTGAGAGCTAAGGACAGGGCACAACCCTCCCGCATCCTGCTTGACTGTAGAAGGCGCTGCTAACGTCCTCATGTTAGTGGCAGGGAAACGTTGTGAGAAAAGCATGTGGAATCGTTGTGCCTGAACCCACGTGTATCTGAGTTGAATACAGCGATTTCCAAAGTCCTTCTTCATCAGAGTGTAGCTAGGTTCCCACTCGCATGTCCGAGTGGGTAGCAGACATCTGCCTCCCATGTATACACACTTCTGAGAGTTGAGCTTATGGCCTGTAAGCCTACCTCCTGCCTGCAGCTACCTTTCGCTTCCAAAAGGCCTAGGCTCGCTGCTTCACCGAAGTGTTGGGAGAGGTAACTGGAATCTCCCGGCACACAAGACTAGTGCCACCAAGCTCAATCCAGCGATTTCCCAGTAATTCCTGGGGTAGACTGGTGCTACATACTAAGTTCCATATGTCAGAAGGTAGCTGAACGCCTTGTCCAAAATCATCTTACTGCTGAGAGTTGAGCTCACCCTCAGTCCCTCACAGTTCCACACTGCCTGCAGAGTGAGTTTCCCACGTCTTCACCAGAGACTTTTGCCAGAGGCTTCTGAGACGCAAGTTAACAATGCACACCTGGACGGTATCTCCAGGTGCAGTAGAGTGGTAATCTGGGAACCTCCTTACTCAGAATACTGCTACCTTCACACTGTCATAAGAATGCAGCTAGTTGAGAGCTGGCTTCTAGGCAAGCTTCCCTGTGAGAGCTGAGGACAGGGCAGAACCCTCCCGCATCCTGCCTGACTGTAGACGTACCTGCTAACCTCCTTATGTTAGTGGCTGGGATGGATTGCGGGAAAAGCATGTGTAAGCATTGGGCCTGAACTCCCGTGTATCTGAGTTGAATACAGCGATTTCCAACATCCTTCTTCAATAGGAGTGTAGCTAGGTTCCAACTCCCATGTCCGAGTGGGTAGCAGACATCTGCCTCCCATGCATACACACTTCTGAAAGTTGAGCTTCTGGCCTGTAACCCTACATCCTGCCTGCCGCTACCTTTCGCTTCCAAAAGGCCTAGGCTCGCTGCTTGACGCAAGTGTTGGGAGAGGTAACTGGAATCTCCCGGCACACAAGACGAGTGCCTCCAAGCTCAATCAAGCGATTTCCTAGTAATTCCTGGGGTAGACTGGTGCTACATACTAAGTTCCATACGTGAGTATGTAGTTGAACGCCTTGTCCAAAAACATCTTACTTCTGAGAGTTGAGCTCACCCTCAGTCCCTCACAGTTCCACACTGCCTGCAGAGTGAGTTTCGCACGTCTTCACCAGAGACGTTTGCCAGAGGCTTCTGAGACGCAAGTTAACAATGCAGACCTGGAGGGTATCTCCAGGTCCAGTAGAGTGGTAACCTGGGAACCTCCTGTCTCAGAATCCTGCTACCTTCACCCTGCCATAAGAATGCAGCTAGTTGACAGCTGGCTTCAAGGCCTGCTTCCCTGTGAGAGCTAAGGACAGGGCACAACCCTCCCGCATCCTGCTTGACTGTAGAAGGAGCTGCTAACGTCCTCATGTTAGTGGCAGGGAAACGTTGTGAGAAAAGCATGTGGAATCGTTGTGCCTGAACCCACGTGTATCTGAGTTGAATACAGCGATTTCCAAAGTCCTTCTTCATCAGAGTGTAGCTAGGTTCCCACTCGCATGTCCGAGTGGGTAGCAGACATCTGCCTCCCATGTATACACACTTCTGAGAGTTGAGCTTGTGGCCTGTAAGCCTACCTCCTGCCTGCAGCTACCTTTCGCTTCCAAAAGGCCTAGGCTCGCTGCTTCACCGAAGTGTTGGGAGAGGTAACTGGAATCTCCCGGCACACAAGACTAGTGCCACCAAGCTCAATCCAGCGATTTCCCAGTAATTCCTGGGGTAGACTGGTGCTACATACTAAGTTCCATATGTGAGAAGGTAGCTGAACGCCTTGTCCAAAATCATCTTACTGCTGAGAGTTGAGCTCACCCTCAGTCCCTCACAGTTCCACACTGCCTGCAGAGTGAGTTTCCCACGTCTTCACCAGAGACTTTTAGCAGAGGCTTCTGAGACGCAAGTTAACAATGCACACCTGGACGGTATCTCCAGGTGCAGTAGAGTGGTAATCTGGGAACCTCCTTACTCAGAATACTGCTACCTTCACACTGTCATAAGAATGCAGCTAGTTGAGAGCTGGCTTCTAGGCAAGCTTCCCTGTGAGAGCTGAGGACAGGGCAGAACCCTCCCGCATCCTGCCTGACTGTAGACGTACCTGCTAACCTCCTTATGTTAGTGGCTGGGATGGGTTGCGGGAAAAGCATGTGTAAGCATTGGGCCTGAACTCCCGTGTATCTGAGTTGAATACAGCGATTTCCAACATCCTTCTTCAATAGGAGTGTAGCTAGGTTCCAACTCCCATGTCCGAGTGGGTAGCAGACATCTGCCTCCCATGCATACACACTTCTGAGAGTTGAGCTTATGGCCTGTAACCCTACATCCTGCCTGCCGCTACCTTTCGCTTCCAAAAGGCCTAGGCTCGCTGCTTGACGCAAGTGTTGGGAGAGGTAACTGGAATCTCCCGGCACACAAGACGAGTGCCTCCAAGCTCAATCAAGCGATTTCCTAGTAATTCCTGGGGTAGACTGGTGCTACATACTAAGTTCCATACGAGAGTAGGTAGTTGAACGCCTTGTCCAAAAACATCTTACTTCTGAGAGTTGAGCTCACCCTTAGTCCCTCACAGTTCCACACTGCCTGCAGAGTGAGTTTCGCACGTCTTCACCAGAGACGTTTGCCAGAGGCTTCTGAGACGCAAGTTAACAATGCAGACCTGGAGGGTATCTCCAGGTCCAGTAGAGTGGTAACCTGGGAACCTCCTGTCTCAGAATACTGCTACCTTCACCCTGCCATAAGAATGCAGCTAGTTGACAGCTGGCTTCAAGGCCTGCTTCCCTGTGAGAGCTAAGGACAGGGCACAACCCTCCCGCATCCTGCTTGACTGTAGAAGGAGCTGCTAACGTCCTCATGTTAGTGGCAGGGAAACGTTGTGAGAAAAGCATGTGGAATCGTTGTGCCTGAACCCACGTGTATCTGAGTTGAATACAGCGATTTCCAAAGTCCTTCTTCATCAGAGTGTAGCTAGGTTCCCACTCGCATGTCCGAGTGGGTAGCAGACATCTGCCTCCCATGTATACACACTTCTGGAAGTTGAGCTTATGGCCTGTAAGCCTACCTCCTGCCTGCAGCTACCTTTCGCTTCCAAAAGGCCTAGGCTCGCTGCTTCACCGAAGTGTTGGGAGAGGTAACTGGAATCTCCCGGCACACAAGACTAGTGCCACCAAGCTCAATCCAGCGATTTCCCAGTAATTCCTGGGGTAGACTGGTGCTATATACTAAGTTCCATATGTGAGAAGGTAGCTGAACGCCTTGTCCAAAATCATCTTACTGCTGAGAGTTGAGCTCACCCTCAGTCCCTCACAGTTCCACACTGCCTGCAGAGTGAGTTTCCCACGTCTTCACCAGAGACTTTTGCCAGAGGCTTCTGAGACGCAAGTTAACAATGCACACCTGGACGGTATCTCCAGGTGCAGTAGAGTGGTAATCTGGGAACCTCCTTACTCAGAATACTGCTACCTTCACACTGTCATAAGAATGCAGCTAGTTGAGAGCTGGCTTCTAGGCAAGCTTCCCTGTGAGAGCTGAGGACAGGGCAGAACCCTCCCGCATCCTGCCTGACTGTAGACGTACCTGCTAACCTCCTTATGTTAGTGGCTGGGATGGGTTGCGGGAAAAGCATGTGTAAGCATTGGGCCTGAACTCCCGTGTATCTGAGTTGAATACAGCGATTTCCAACATCCTTCTTCAATAGGAGTGTAGCTAGGTTCCAACTCCCATGTCCGAGTGGGTAGCAGACATCTGCCTCCCATGCATACACACTTCTGAGAGTTGAGCTTATGGCCTGTAACCCTACATCCTGCCTGCCGCTACCTTTCGCTTCCAAAAGGCCTAGGCTCGCTGCTTGACGCAAGTGTTGGGAGAGGTAACTGGAATCTCCCGGCACACAAGACGAGTGCCTCCAAGCTCAATCAAGCGATTTCCTAGTAATTCCTGGGGTAGACTGGTGCTACATACTAAGTTCCATACGTGAGTATGTAGTTGAACGCCTTGTCCAAAAACATCTTACTTCTCAGAGTTGAGCTCACCCTCAGTCCCTCACAGTTCCACACTGCCTGCAGAGTGAGTTTTGCACGTCTTCACCAGAGACGTTTGCCAGAGGCTTCTGAGACGCAAGTTAACAATGCAGACCTGGAGGGTATCTCCAGGTCCAGTAGAGTGGTAACCTGGGAACCTCCTGTCTCAGAATCCTGCTACCTTCACCCTGCCATAAGAATGCAGCTTGTTGACAGCTGGCTTCAAGGCCTGCTTCCCTGTGAGAGCTAAGGACAGGGCACAACCCTCCCGCATCCTGCTTGACTGTAGAAGGCGCTGCTAACGTCCTCATGTTAGTGGCAGGGAAACGTTGTGAGAAAAGCATGTGGAATCGTTGTGCCTGAACCCACGTGTATCTGAGTTGAATACAGCGATTTCCAAAGTCCTTCTTCATCAGAGTGTAGCTAGGTTCCCACTCGCATGTCCGAGTGGGTAGCAGACATCTGCCTCCCATGTATACACACTTCTGAGAGTTGAGCTTATGGCCTGTAAGCCTACCTCCTGCCTGCAGCTACCTTTCGCTTCCAAAAGGCCTAGGCTCGCTGCTTCATCGAAGTGTTCGGAGAGGTAACTGGAATCTCCCGGCACACAAGACTAGTGCCACCAAGCTCAATCCAGCGATTTCCCAGTAATTCCTGGGGTAGACTGGTGCTACATACTAAGTTCCATATGTGAGAAGGTAGCTGAACGCCTTGTCCAAAATCATCTTACTGCTGAGAGTTGAGCTCACCCTCAGTCCCTCACAGTTCCACACTGCCTGCAGAGTGAGTTTCGCACGTCTTCACCAGAGACGTTTGCCAGAGGCTTCTGAGACGCAAGTTAACAATGCAGACCTGGAGGGTATCTCCAGGTCCAGTAGAGTGGTAACCTGGGAACCTCCTGTCTCAGAATACTGCTACCTTCACCCTGCCATAAGAATGCAGCTAGTTGACAGCTGGCTTCAAGGCCTGCTTCCCTGTGAGAGCTAAGGACAGGGCACAACCCTCCCGCATCCTGCTTGACTGTAGAAGGAGCTGCTAACGTCCTCATGTTAGTGGCAGGGAAACGTTGTGAGAAAAGCATGTGGAATCGTTGTGCCTGAACCCACGTGTATCTGAGTTGAATACAGCGATTTCCAAAGTCCTTCTTCATCAGAGTGTAGGTAGGTTCCCACTCGCATGTCCGAGTGGGTAGCAGACATCTGCCTCCCATGTATACACACTTCTGAGAGTTGAGCTTATGGCCTGTAAGCCTACCTCCTGCCTGCAGCTACCTTTCGCTTCCAAAAGGCCTAGGCTCGCTGCTTCACCGAAGTGTTGGGAGAGGTAACTGGAATCTCCCGGCACACAAGACTAGTGCCACCAAGCTCAATCCAGCGATTTCCCAGTAATTCCTGGGGTAGACTGGTGCTATATACTAAGTTCCATATGTGAGAAGGTAGCTGAACGCCTTGTCCAAAATCATCTTACTGCTGAGAGTTGAGCTCACCCTCAGTCCCTCACAGTTCCACACTGCCTGCAGAGTGAGTTTCCCACGTCTTCACCAGAGACTTTTGCCAGAGGCTTCTGAGACGCAAGTTAACAATGCACCCCTGGACGGTATCTCCAGGTGCAGTAGAGTGGTAATCTGGGAACCTCCTTACTCAGAATACTGCTACCTTCACACTGTCATAAGAATGCAGCTAGTTGAGAGCTGGCTTCTAGGCAAGCTTCCCTGTGAGAGCTGAGGACAGGGCAGAACCCTCCAGCATCCTGCCTGACTGTAGACGTACCTGCTAACCTCCTTATGTTAGTGGCTGGGATGGGTTGCGGGAAAAGCATGTGTAAGCATTGGGCCTGAACTCCCGTGTATCTGAGTTGAATACAGCGATTTCCAACATCCTTCTTCAATAGGAGTGTAGCTAGGTTCCAACTCCCATGTCCGAGTGGGTAGCAGACATCTGCCTCCCATGCATACACACTTCTGAGAGTTGAGCTTATGGCCTGTAACCCTACATCCTGCCTGCCGCTACCTTTCGCTTCCAAAAGGCCTAGGCTCGCTGCTTGACGCAAGTGTTGGGAGAGGTAACTGGAATCTCCCGGCACACAAGACGAGTGCCTCCAAGCTCAATCAAGCGATTTCCTAGTAATTCCTGGGGTAGACTGGTGCTACATACTAAGTTCCATACGTGAGTAGGTAGTTGAACGCCTTGTCCAAAAACATCTTACTTCTGAGAGTTGAGCTCACCCTCAGTCCCTCACAGTTCCACACTGCCTGCAGAGTGAGTTTCGCACGTCTTCACCAGAGACGTTTGCCAGAGGCTTCTGAGACGCAAGTTAACAATGCAGACCTGGAGGGTATCTCCAGGTCCAGTAGAGTGGTAACCTGGGAACCTCCTGTCTCAGAATACTGCTACCTTCACCCTGCCATAAGAATGCAGCTAGTTGACAGCTGGCTTCAAGGCCTGCTTCCCTGTGAGAGCTAAGGACAGGGCACAACCCTCCCGCATCCTGCTTGACTGTAGAAGGAGCTGCTAACGTCCTCATGTTAGTGGCAGGGAAACGTTGTGAGAAAAGCATGTGGAATCGTTGTGCCTGAACCCACGTGTATCTGAGTTGAATACAGCGATTTCCAAAGTCCTTCTTCATCAGAGTGTAGCTAGGTTCCCACTCGCATGTCCGAGTGGGTAGCAGACATCTGCCTCCCATGTATACACACTTCTGAGAGTTGAGCTTATGGCCTGTAAGCCTACCTCCTGCCTGCAGCTACCTTTCGCTTGCAAAAGGCCTAGGCTCGCTGCTTCACCGAAGTGTTGGGAGAGGTAACTGGAATCTCCCGGCACACAAGACTAGTGCCACCAAGCTCAATCCAGCGATTTCCCAGTAATTCCTGGGGTAGACTGGTGCTATATACTAAGTTCCATATGTGAGAAGGTAGCTGAACGCCTTGTCCAAAATCATCTTACTGCTGAGAGTTGAGCTCACCCTCAGTCCCTCACAGTTCCACACTGCCTGCAGAGTGAGTTTCCCACGTCTTCACCAGAGACTTTTGCCAGAGGCTTCTGAGACGCAAGTTAACAATGCACACCTGGACGGTATCTCCAGGTGCAGTAGAGTGGTAATCTGGGAACCTCCTTACTCAGAATACTGCTACCTTCACACTGTCATAAGAATGCAGCTAGTTGAGAGCTGGCGTCTAGGCAAGCTTCCCTGTGAGAGCTGAGGACAGGGCAGAACCCTCCCGCATCCTGCCTGACTGTAGACGTACCTGCTAACCTCCTTATGTTAGTGGCTGGGATGGGTTGCGGGAAAAGCATGTGTAAGCATTGGGCCTGAACTCCCGTGTATCTGAGTTGAATACAGCGATTTCCAACATCCTTCTTCAATAGGAGTGTAGCTAGGTTCCAACTCCCATGTCCGAGTGGGTAGCAGACATCTGCCTCCCATGCATACACACTTCTGAGAGTTGAGCTTATGGCCTGTAACCCTACATCCTGCCTGCCGCTACCTTTCGCTTCCAAAAGGCCTAGGCTCGCTGCTTGACGCAAGTGTTGGGAGAGGTAACTGGAATCTCCCGGCACACAAGACGAGTGCCTCCAAGCTCAATCAAGCGATTTCCTAGTAATTCCTGGGGTAGACTGGTGCTACATACTAAGTTCCATACGTGAGTATGTAGTTGAACGCCTTGTCCAAAAACATCTTACTTCTCAGAGTTGAGCTCACCCTCAGTCCCTCACAGTTCCACACTGCCTGCAGAGTGAGTTTCGCACGTCTTCACCAGAGACGTTTGCCAGAGGCTTCTGAGACGCAAGTTAACAATGCAGACCTGGAGGGTATCTCCAGGTCCAGTAGAGTGGTAACCTGGGAACCTCCTGTCTCAGAATCCTGCTACCTTCACCCTGCCATAAGAATGCAGCTTGTTGACAGCTGGCTTCAAGGCCTGCTTCCCTGTGAGAGCTAAGGACAGGGCACAACCCTCCCGCATCCTGCTTGACTGTAGAAGGCGCTGCTAACGTCCTCATGTTAGTGGCAGGGAAACGTTGTGAGAAAAGCATGTGGAATCGTTGTGCCTGAACCCACGTGTATCTGAGTTGAATACAGCGATTTCCAAAGTCCTTCTTCATCAGAGTGTAGCTAGGTTCCCACTCGCATGTCCGAGTGGGTAGCAGACATCTGCCTCCCATGTATACACACTTCTGAGAGTTGAGCTTATGGCCTGTAAGCCTTCCTCCTGCCTGCAGCTACCTTTCGCTTCCAAAAGGCCTAGGCTCGCTGCTTCACCGAAGTGTTGGGAGAGGTAACTGGAATCTCCCGGCACACAAGACTAGTGCCACCAAGCTCAATCCAGCGATTTCCCAGTAATTCCTGGGGTAGACTGGTGCTACATACTAAGTTCCATATGTGAGAAGGTAGCTGAACGCCTTGTCCAAAATCATCTTACTGCTGAGAGTTGAGCTCACCCTCAGTCCCTCACAGTTCCACACTGCCTGCAGAGTGAGTTTCCCACGTCTTCACCAGAGACTTTTGCCAGAGGCTTCTGAGACGCAAGTTAACAATGCACACCTGGACGGTATCTCCAGGTGCAGTAGAGTGGTAATCTGGGAACCTCCTTACTCAGAATACTGCTACCTTCACACTGTCATAAGAATGCAGCTAGTTGACAGCTGGCTTCTAGGCAAGCTTCCCTGTGAGAGCTGAGGACAGGGCAGAACCCTCCCGCATCCTGCCTGACTGTAGACGTACCTGCTAACCTCCTTATGTTAGTGGCTGCGATGGGTTGCGGGAAAAGCATGTGTAAGCATTGGGCCTGAACTCCCGTGTATCTGAGTTGAATACAGCGATTTCCAACATCCTTCTTCAATAGGAGTGTAGCTAGGTTCCTACTCCCATGTCCGAGTGGGCAGCAGACATCTGCCTCCCATGCATACACACTTCTGAGAGTTGAGCTTATGGCCTGTAACCCTACATCCTGCCTGCCGCTACCTTTCGCTTCCAAAAGGCCTAGGCTCGCTGCTTGACGCAAGTGTTGGGAGAGGTAACTGGAATCTCCCGGCACACAAGACGAGTGCCTCCAAGCTCAATCAAGCGATTTTCTAGTAATTCCTGGGGTAGACTGGTGCTACATACTAAGTTCCATACGTGAGTATGTAGTTGAACGCCTTGTCCAAAAACATCTTACTTCTGAGAGTTGAGCTCAGCCTCAGTCCCTCACAGTTCCACACTGCCTGCAGAGTGAGTTTCGCACGTCTTCACCAGAGACGTTTGCCAGAGGCTTCTGAGACGCAAGTTAACAATGCAGACCTGGAGGGTATCTCCAGGTCCAGTAGAGTGGTAACCTGGGAACCTCCTGTCTCAGAATCCTGCTACCTTCACCCTGCCATAAGAATGCAGCTAGTTGACAGCTGGCTTCAAGGCCTGCTTCCCTGTGAGAGCTAAGGACAGGGCACAACCCTCCCGCATCCTGCTTGACTGTAGAAGGCGCTGCTAACGTCCTCATGTTAGTGGCAGGGAAACGTTGTGAGAAAAGCATGTGGAATCGTTGTGCCTGAACCCACGTGTATCTGAGTTGAATACAGCGATTTCCAAAGTCCTTCTTCATCAGAGTGTAGCTAGGTTCCCACTCGCATGTCCGAGTGGGTAGCAGACTTCTGCCTCCCATGTATACACACTTCTGAGAGTTGAGCTTATGGCCTGTAAGCCTACCTCCTGCCTGCAGCTACCTTTCGCTTCCAAAAGGCCTAGGCTCGCTGCTTCACCGAAGTGTTGGGAGAGGTAACTGGAATCTCCCGGCACACAAGACTAGTGCCACCAAGCTCAATCCAGCGATTTCCCAGTAATTCCTGGGGTAGACTGGTGCTACATACTAAGTTCCATATGTGAGAAGGTAGCTGAACGCCTTGTCCAAAATCATCTTACTGCTGAGAGTTGAGCTCACCCTCAGTCCCTCACAGTTCCACACTGCCTGCAGAGTGAGTTTCCCACGTCTTCACCAGAGACTTTTGCCAGAGGCTTCTGAGACGCAAGTTAACAATGCACACCTGGACGGTATCTCCAGGTGCAGTAGAGTGGTAATCTGGGAACCTCCTTACTCAGAATACTGCTACCTTCACACTGTCATAAGAATGCAGCTAGTTGAGAGCTGGCTTCTAGGCAAGCTTCCCTGTGAGAGCTGAGGACAGGGCAGAACCCTCCCGCATCCTGCCTGACTGTAGACGTACCTGCTAACCTCCTTATGTTAGTGGCTGGGATGGGTTGCGGGAAAAGCATGTGTAAGCATTGGGCCTGAACTCCCGTGTATCTGAGTTGAATACAGCGATTTCCAACATCATTCTTCAATAGTAGTGTAGCTAGGTTCCAACTCCCATGTCCGAGTGGGCAGCAGACATCTGCCTCCCATGCATACACACTTCTGAGAGTTGAGCTTATGGCCTGTAACCCTACATCCTGCCTGCCGCTACCTTTCGCTTCCAAAAGGCCTAGGCTCGCTGCTTGACGCAAGTGTTGGGAGAGGTAACTGGAATCTCCCGGCACACAAGACGAGTGCCTCCAAGCTCAATCAAGCGATTTCCTAGTAATTCCTGGGGTAGACTGGTGCTACATACTAAGTTCCATACGTGAGTAGGTAGTTGAACGCCTTGTCCAAAAACATCTTACTTCTGAGAGTTGAGCTCACCCTCAGTCCCTCACAGTTCCACACTGCCTGCAGAGTGAGTTTCGCACGTCTTCACCAGAGACGTTTGCCAGAGGCTTCTGAGACGCAAGTTAACAATGCAGACCTGGAGGGTATCTCCAGGTCCAGTAGAGTGGTAACCTGGGAACCTCCTGTCTCAGAATCCTGCTACCTTCACCATGCCATAAGAATGCAGCTAGTTGACAGCTGGCTTCAAGGCCTGCTTCCCTGTGAGAGCTAAGGACAGGGCACAACCCTCCCGCATCCTGCTTGACTGTAGAAGGAGCTGCTAACGTCCTCATGTTAGTGGCAGGGAAACGTTGTTAGAAAAGCATGTGGAATCGTTGTGCCTGAACCCACGTGTATCTGAGTTGAATACAGCGATTTCCAAAGTCCTTCTTCATCAGAGTGTAGCTAGGTTCCCACTCGCATGTCCGAGTGGGTAGCAGACATCTGCCTCCCATGTATACACACTTCTGAGAGTTGAGCTTATGGCCTGTAAGCCTACCTCCTGCCTGCAGCTACCTTTCGCTTCCAAAAGGCCTAGGCTCGCTGCTTCACCGAAGTGTTGGGAGAGGTAACTGGAATCTCCCGGCACACAAGACTAGTGCCACCAAGCTCAATCCAGCGATTTCCCAGTAATTCCTGGGGTAGACTGGTGCTACATACTAAGTTCCATATGTGAGAAGGTAGCTGAACGCCTTGTCCAAAATCATCTTACTGCTGAGAGTTGAGCTCACCCTCAGTCCCTCACAGTTCCACACTGCCTGCAGAGTGAGTTTCCCACGTCTTCACCAGAGACTTTTGCCAGAGGCTTCTGAGACGCAAGTTAACAATGCACACCTGGACGGTATCTCCAGGTGCAGTAGAGTGGTAATCTGGGAACCTCCTTACTCAGAATACTGCTACCTTCACACTGTCATAAGAATGCAGCTAGTTGAGAGCTGGCTTCTAGGCAAGCTTCCCTGTGAGAGCTGAGGACAGGGCAGAACCCTCCCGCATCCTGCCTGACTGTAGACGTACCTGCTAACCTCCTTATGTTAGTGGCTGGGATGGGTTGCGGGAAAAGCATGTGTAAGCATTGGGCCTGAACTCCCGTGTATCTGAGTTGAATACAGCGATTGCCAACATCCTTCTTCAATAGGAGTGTAGCTAGGTTCCAACTCCCATGTCCGAGTGGGTAGCAGACATCTGCCTCCCATGCATACACACTTCTGAGAGTTGAGCTTATGGCCTGTAACCCTACATCCTGCCTGCCGCTACCTTTCGCTTCCAAAAGGCCTAGGCTCGCTGCTTGACGCAAGTGTTGGGAGAGGTAACTGGAATCTCCCGGCACACAGGACGAGTGCCTCCAAGCTCAATCAAGCGATTTCCTAGTAATTCCTGGGGTAGACTGGTGCTACATACTAAGTTCCATACGTGAGTATGTAGTTGAACGCCTTGTCCAAAAACATCTTACTTCTCAGATTTGAGCTCACCCTCAGTCCCTCACAGTTCCACACTGCCTGCAGAGTGAGTTTCGCACGTCTTCACCAGAGACGTTTGCCAGAGGCTTCTGAGACGCAAGTTAACAATGCAGACCTGGAGGGTATCTCCAGGTCCAGTAGAGTGGTAACCTGGGAACCTCCTGTCTCAGAATCCTGCTACCTTCACCCTGCCATAAGAATGCAGCTAGTTGACAGCTGGCTTCAAGGCCTGCTTCCCTGTGAGAGCTAAGGACAGGGCACAACCCTCCCGCATCCTGCTTGACTGTAGAAGGAGCTGCTAACGTCCTCATGTTAGTGGCAGGGAAAGGTTGTGAGAAAAGCATGTGGAATCGTTGTGCCTGAGCCCACGTGTATCTGAGTTGAATACAGCGATTTCCAAAGTCCTTCTTCATCAGAGTGTAGCTAGGTTCCCACTCGCATGTCCGAGTGGGTAGCAGACATCTGCCTCCCATGTATACACACTTCTGAGAGTTGAGCTTATGGCCTGTAAGCCTACCTCCTGCCTGTAGCTACCTTTCGCTTCCAAAAGGCCTAGGCTCGCTGCTTCACCGAAGTGTTGGGAGAGGTAACTGGAATCTCCGGCACACAAGGCTAGTGCCACCAAGCTCAATCCAGCGATTTCCCAGTAATTCCTGGGGTAGACTGGTGCTACATACTAAGTTCCATATGTCAGAAGGTAGCTGAACGCCTTGTCCAAAATCATCTTACTGCTGAGAGTTGAGCTCACCCTCAGTCCCTCACAGTTCCACACTGCCTGCAGAGTGAGTTTCCCACGTCTTCACCAGAGACTTTTGCCAGAGGCTTCTGAGACGCAAGTTAACAATGCACACCTGGACGGTGTCTCCAGGTGCAGTAGAGTGGTAATCTGGGAACCTCCTTACTCAGAATACTGCTACCTTCACACTGTCATAAGAATGCAGCTAGTTGAGGGCTGGCTTCTAGGCAAGCTTCCCTGTGAGAGCTGAGGACAGGGCAGAACCCTCCCGCATCCTGCCTGACTGTAGACGTACCTGCTAACCTCCTTATGTTAGTGGCTGGGATGGGTTGTGGGAAAAGCATGTGTAAGCATTGGGCCTGAACTCCCGTGTATCTGAGTTGAATACAGCGATTTCCAACATCCTTCTTCAATAGGAGTGTAGCTAGGTTCCAACTCCCATGTCCGAGTGGGCAGCAGACATCTGCCTCCCATGCATACACACTTCTGAGAGTTGAGCTTCTGGCCTGTAACCCTACATCCTGCCTGCCGCTACCTTTCGCTTCCAAAAGGCCTAGGCTCGCTGCTTGACGCAAGTGTTGGGAGAGGTAACTGGAATCTCCCGGCACACAAGACGAGTGCCTCCAAGCTCAATCAAGCGATTTCCTAGTAATTCCTGGGGTAGACTGGTGCTACATACTAAGTTCCATACGTGAGTATGTAGTTGAACGCCTTGTCCAAAAACATCTTACTTCTGAGAGTTGAGCTCACCCTCAGTCCCTCACAGTTCCACACTGCCTGCAGAGTGAGTTTCGCACGTCTTCACCAGAGACGTTTGCCAGAGGCTTCTGAGACGCAAGTTAACAATGCAGACCTGGAGGGTATCTCCAGGTCCAGTAGAGTGGTAACCTGGGAACCTCCTGTCTCAGAATCCTGCTACCTTCACCCTGCCATAAGAATGCAGCTAGTTGACAGCTGGCTTCAAGGCCTGCTTCCCTGTGAGAGCTAAGGACAGGGCACAACCCTCCCGCATCCTGCTTGACTGTAGAAGGAGCTGCTAACGTCCTCATGTTAGTGGCAGGGAAACGTTGTGAGAAAAGCATGTGGAATCGTTGTGCCTGAACCCACGTGTATCTGAGTTGAATACAGCGATTTCCAAAGTCCTTCTTCATCAGAGTGTAGCTAGGTTCCCACTCGCATGTCCGAGTGGGTAGCAGACATCTGCCTCCCATGTATACACACTTCTGAGAGTTGAGCTTATGGCCTGTAAGCCTACCTCCTGCCTGTAGCTACCTTTCGCTTCCAAAAGGCCTAGGCTCGCTGCTTCACCGAAGTGTTGGGAGAGGTAACTGGAATCTCCCGGCACACAAGACTAGTGCCACCAAGCTCAATCCAGCGATTTCCCAGTAATTCCTGGGGTAGACTGGTGCTACATACTAAGTTCCATATGTCAGAAGGTAGCTGAACGCCTTGTCCAAAATCATCTTACTGCTGAGAGTTGAGCTCACCCTCAGTCCCTCACAGTTCCACACTGCCTGCAGAGTGAGTTTCCCACGTCTTCACCAGAGACTTTTGCCAGAGGCTTCTGAGACGCAAGTTAACAATGCACACCTGGACGGTGTCTCCAGGTGCAGTAGAGTGGTAATCTGGGAACCTCCTTACTCAGAATACTGCTACCTTCACACTGTCATAAGAATGCAGCTAGTTGAGAGCTGGCTTCTAGGCAAGCTTCCCTGTGAGAGCTGAGGACAGGGCAGAACCCTCCCGCATCCTGCCTGACTGTAGACGTACCTGCTAACCTCCTTATGTTAGTGGCTGGGATGGGTTGCGGGAAAAGCATGTGTAAGCATTGGGCCTGAACTCCCGTGTATCTGAGTTGAATACAGCGATTTCCAACATCCTTCTTCAATAGGAGTGTAGCTAGGTTCCAACTCCCATGTCCGAGTGGGTAGCAGACATCTGCCTCCCATGCATACACACTTCTGAGAGTTGAGCTTCTGGCCTGTAACCCTACATCCTGCCTGCCGCTACCTTTCGCTTCCAAAAGGCCTAGGCTCGCTGCTTGACGCAAGTGTTAGGAGAGGTAACTGGAATCTCCCGGCACACAAGACGAGTGCCTCCAAGCTCAATCAAGCGATTTCCTAGTAATTCCTGGGGTAGACTGGTGCTACATACTAAGTTCCATACGTGAGTATGTAGTTGAACGCCTTGTCCAAAAACATCTTACTTCTCAGAGTTGAGCTCACCCTCAGTCCCTCACAGTTCCACACTGCCTGCAGAGTGAGTTTCGCACGTCTTCACCAGAGACGTTTGCCAGAGGCTTCTGAGACGCAAGTTAACAATGCAGACCTGGAGGGTATCTCCAGGTCCAGTAGAGTGGTAACCTGGGAACCTCCTGTCTCAGAATCCTGCTACCTTCACCCTGCCATAAGAATGCAGCTTGTTGACAGCTGGCTTCAAGGCCTGCTTCCCTGTGAGAGCTAAGGACAGGGCACAACCCTCCCGCATCCTGCTTGACTGTAGAAGGCGCTGCTAACGTCCTCATGTTAGTGGCAGGGAAACGTTGTGAGAAAAGCATGTGGAATCGTTGTGCCTGAACCCACGTGTATCTGAGTTGAATACAGCGATTTCCAAAGTCCTTCTTCATCAGAGTGTAGCTAGGTTCCCACTCGCATGTCCGAGTGGGTAGCAGACATCTGCCTCCCATGTATACACACTTCTGAGAGTTGAGCTTATGGCCTGTAAGCCTACCTCCTGCCTGCAGCTACCTTTCGCTTCCAAAAGGCCTAGGCTCGCTGCTTCATCGAAGTGTTCGGAGAGGTAACTGGAATCTCCCGGCACACAAGACTAGTGCCACCAAGCTCAATCCAGCGATTTCCCAGTAATTCCTGGGGTAGACTGGTGCTACATACTAAGTTCCATATGTGAGAAGGTAGCTGAACGCCTTGTCCAAAATCATCTTACTGCTGAGAGTTGAGCTCACCCTCAGTCCCTCACAGTTCCACACTGCCTGCAGAGTGAGTTTCCCACGTCTTCACCAGAGACTTTTGCCAGAGGCTTCTGAGACGCAAGTTAACAATGCACACCTGGACGGTATCTCCAGGTGCAGTAGAGTGGTAATCTGGGAACCTCCTTACTCAGAATACTGCTACCTTCACACTGTCATAAGAATGCAGCTAGTTGAGAGCTGGCTTCTAGGCAAGCTTCCCTGTGAGAGCTGAGGACAGGGCAGAACCCTCCCGCATCCTGCCTGACTGTAGACGTACCTGCTAACCTCCTTATGTTAGTGGCTGGGATGGGTTGCGGGAAAAGCATGTGTAAGCATTGGGCCTGAACTCCCGTGTATCTGAGTTGAATACAGCGATTTCCAACATCCTTCTTCAATAGGAGTGTAGCTAGGTTCCAACTCCCATGTCCGAGTGGGTAGCAGACATCTGCCTCCCATGCATACACACTTCTGAGAGTTGAGCTTCTGGCCTGTAACCCTACATCCTGCCTGCCGCTACCTTTCGCTTCCAAAAGGCCTAGGCTCGCTGCTTGACGCAAGTGTTGGGAGAGGTAACTGGAATCTCCCGGCACACAAGACGAGTGCCTCCAAGCTCAATCAAGCGATTTCCTAGTAATTCCTGGGGTAGACTGGTGCTACATACTAAGTTCCATACGTGAGTAGGTAGTTGAACGCCTTGTCCAAAAACATCTTACTTCTGAGAGTTGAGCTCACCCTCAGTCCCTCACAGTTCCACACTGCCTGCAGAGTGAGTTTCGCACGTCTTCACCAGAGACGTTTGCCAGAGGCTTCTGAGACGCAAGTTAACAATGCAGACCTGGAGGGTATCTCCAGGTCCAGTAGAGTGGTAATCTGGGAACCTCCTGTCTCAGAATCCTGCTACCTTCACCCTGCCATAAGAATGCAGCTTGTTGACAGCTGGCTTCAAGGCCTGCTTCCCTGTGAGAGCTAAGGACAGGGCACAACCCTCCCGCATCCTGCTTGACTGTAGAAGGCGCTGCTAACGTCCTCATGTTAGTGGCAGGGAAACGTTGTGAGAAAAGCATGTGGAATCGTTGTGCCTGAACCCACGTGTATCTGAGTTGAATACAGCGATTTCCAAAGTCCTTCTTCATCAGAGTGTTGCTAGGTTCCCACTCGCATGTCCGAGTGGGTAGCAGACATCTGCCTCCCATGTATACACACTTCTGAGAGTTGAGCTTATGGCCTGTAAGCCTACCTCCTGCCTGTAGCTACCTTTCGCTTCCAAAAGGCCTAGGCTGCTGCTTCACCGAAGTGTTGGGAGAGGTAACTGGAATCTCCCGGCACACAAGACTAGTGCCACCAAGCTCAATCCAGCGATTTCCCAGTAATTCCTGGGGTAGACTGGTGCTACATACTAAGTTCCATATGTCAGAAGGTAGCTGAACGCCTTGTCCAAAATCATCTTACTGCTGAGAGTTGAGCTCACCCTCAGTCCCTCACAGTTCCACACTGCCTGCAGAGTGAGTTTCGCACGTCTTCACCAGAGACTTTTGCCAGAGGCTTCTGAGACGCAAGTTAACAATGCACACCTGGACGGTATCTCCAGGTGCAGTAGAGTGGTAATCTGGGAACCTCCTTACTCAGAATACTGCTACCTTCACACTGTCATAAGAATGCAGCTAGTTGAGAGCTGGCTTCTAGGCAAGCTTCCCTGTGAGAGCTGAGGACAGGGCAGAACCCTCCCGCATCCTGCCTGACTGTAGACGTACCTGCTAACCTCCTTATGTTAGTGGCTGGGATGGGTTGCGGGAAAAGCATGTGTAAGCATTGGGCCTGAACTCCCGTGTATCTGAGTTGAATACAGCGATTTCCAACATCCTTCTTCAATAGGAGTGTAGCTAGGTTCCAACTCCCATGTCCGAGTGGGTAGCAGACATCTGCCTCCCATGCATACACACTTCTGAGAGTTGAGCTTATGGCCTGTAACCCTACATCCTGCCTGCCGCTACCTTTCGCTTCCAAAAGGCCTAGGCTCGCTGCTTGACGCAAGTGTTGGGAGAGGTAACTGGAATCTCCCGGCACACAAGACGAGTGCCTCCAAGCTCAATCAAGCGATTTCCTAGTAATTCCTGGGGTAGACTGGTGCTACATACTAAGTTCCATACGTGAGTATGTAGTTGAACGCCTTGTCCAAAAACATCTTACTTCTCAGAGTTGAGCTCACCCTCAGTCCCTCACAGTTCCACACTGCCTGCAGAGTGAGTTTCGCACGTCTTCACCAGAGACGTTTGCCAGAGGCTTCTGAGACGCAAGTTAACAATGCAGACCTGGAGGGTATCTCCAGGTCCAGTAGAGTGGTAACCTGGGAACCTCCTGTCTCAGAATCCTGCTACCTTCACCCTGCCATAAGAATGCAGCTAGTTGACAGCTGGCTTCAAGGCCTGCTTCCCTGTGAGAGCTAAGGACAGGGCACAACCCTCCCGCATCCTGCTTGACTGTAGAAGGAGCTGCTAACGTCCTCATGTTAGTGGCAGGGAAACGTAGTGAGAAAAGCATGTGGAATCGTTGTGCCTGAACCCACGTGTATCTGAGTTGAATACAGCGATTTCCAAAGTCCTTCTTCATCAGAGTGTAGCTAGGTTCCCACTCGCATGTCCGAGTGGGTAGCAGACATCTGCCTCCCATGTATACACACTTCTGAGAGTTGAGCTTATGGCCTGTAAGCCTACCTCCTGCCTGCAGCTACCTTTCGCTTCCAAAAGGCCTAGGCTCGCTGCTTCACCGAAGTGTTGGGAGAGGTAACTGGAATCTCCGGCACACAAGACTAGTGCCACCAAGCTCAATCCAGCGATTTCCCAGTAATTCCTGGGGTAGACTGGTGCTACATACTAAGTTCCATATGTGAGAAGGTAGCTGAACGCCTTGTCCAAAATCATCTTACTGCTGAGAGTTGAGCTCACCCTCAGTCCCTCACAGTTCCACACTGCCTGCAGAGTGAGTTTCCCACGTCTTCACCAGAGACTTTTGCCAGAGGCTTCTGAGACGCAAGTTAACAATGCACACCTGGACGGTATCTCCAGGTGCAGTAGAGTGGTAATCTGGGAACCTCCTTACTCAGAATACTGCTACCTTCACACTGTCATAAGAATGCAGCTAGTTGAGAGCTGGCTTCTAGGCAAGCTTCCCTGTGAGAGCTGAGGACAGGGCAGAACCCTCCCGCATCCTGCCTGACTGTAGACGTACCTGCTAACCTCCTTATGTTAGTGGCTGGGATGGGTTGCGGGAAAAGCATGTGTAAGCATTGGGCCTGAACTCCCGTGTATCTGAGTTGAATACAGCGATTTCCAACATCCTTCTTCAATAGGAGTGTAGCTAGGTTCCAACTCCCATGTCCGAGTGGGTAGCAGACATCTGCCTCCCATGCATACACACTTCTGAGAGTTGAGCTTATGGCCTGTAACCCTACATCCTGCCTGCCGCTACCTTTCGCTTCCAAAAGGCCTAGGCTCGCTGCTTGACGCAAGTGTTGGGAGAGGTAACTGGAATCTCCCGGCACACAAGACGAGTGCCTCCAAGCTCAATCAAGCGATTTCCTAGTAATTCCTGGGGTAGACTGGTGCTACATACTAAGTTCCATACGTGAGTATGTAGTTGAACGCCTTGTCCAAAAACATCTTACTTCTGAGAGTTGAGCTCACCCTCAGTCCCTCACAGTTCCACACTGCCTGCAGAGTGAGTTTCGCACGTCTTCACCAGAGACGTTTGCCAGAGGCTTCTGAGACGCAAGTTAACAATGCAGACCTGGAGGGTATCTCCAGGTCCAGTAGAGTGGTAACCTGGGAACCTCCTGTCTCAGAATCCTGCTACCTTCACCCTGCCATAAGAATGCAGCTAGTTGACAGCTGGCTTCAAGGCCTGCTTCCCTGTGAGAGCTAAGGACAGGGCACAACCCTCCCGCATCCTGCTTGACTGTAGAAGGAGCTGCTAACGTCCTCATATTAGTGGCAGGGAAACGTTGTGAGAAAAGCATGTGGAATCGTTGTGCCTGAACCCACGTGTATCTGAGTTGAATACAGCGATTTCCAAAGTCCTTCTTCATCAGAGTGTAGCTAGGTTCCCACTCGCATGTCCGAGTGGGTAGCAGACATCTGCCTCCCATGTATACACACTTCTGTGAGTTGAAATTATGGCCTGTAAGCCTACCGCCTGCCTGCAGCTACCTTTAGCTTCCAAAAGGCCTAGGCTCGCTGCTTCACCGAAGTGTTCGGAGAGGTAACTGGAATCTCCCGGCACACAAGAGTAGTGCCACCAAGCTCAATCCAGCGATTTCCCAGTAATTCCTGGGGTAGACTGGTGCTACATACTAAGTTCCATATGTGAGAAAGTAGCTGAACGCCTTGTCCAAAATCATCTTACTGCTGAGAGTTGAGCTCACCCTCAGTCCCTCACAGTTCCACACTGCCTGCAGAGTGAGTTTCCCACGTCTTCACCAGAGACTTTTGCCAGAGGCTTCTGAGACGCAAGTTAACAATGCACACCTGGACGGTATCTCCAGGTGCAGTAGAGTGGTAATCTGGGAACCTCCTTAATCAGAATACTGCTACCTTCACACTGTCATAAGAATGCAGCTAGTTGAGAGCTGGCTTCTAGGCAAGCTTCCCTGTGAGAGCTGAGGACAGGGCAGAACCCTCCCGCATCCTGCCTGACTGTAGACGTACCTGCTAACCTCCTTATGTTAGTGGCTGGGATGAGTTGCGGGAAAAGCATGTGTAAGCATTGGGCCTGAACTCCCGTGTATCTGAGTTGAATACAGCGATTTCCAACATCCTTCTTCAATAGGAGTGTAGCTAGGTTCCAACTCCCATGTCCGAGTGGGTAGCAGACATCTGCCTCCCATGCATACACACTTCTGAGAGTTGAGCTTCTGGCCTGTAACCCTACATCCTGCCTGCCGCTACCTTTCGCTTCCAAAAGGCCTAGGCTCGCTGCTTGACGCAAGTGTTGGGAGAGGTAACTGGAATCTCCCGGCACACAAGACGAGTGCCTCCAAGCTCAATCAAGCGATTTCCTAGTAATTCCTGGGGTAGACTGGTGCTACATACTAAGTTCCATACGTGAGTATGTAGTTGAACGCCTTGTCCAAAAACTTCTTACTTCTGAGAGTTGAGCTCACCCTCAGTCCCTCACAGTTCCACACTGCCTGCAGAGTGAGTTTCGCACGTCTTCACCAGAGACGTTTGCCAGAGGCTTCTGAGACGCAAGTTAACAATGCAGACCTGGAGGGTATCTCCAGGTCCAGTAGAGTGGTAACCTGGGAACCTCCTGTCTCAGAATCCTGCTACCTTCACCCTGCCATAAGAATGCAGCTAGTTGACAGCTGGCTTCAAGGCCTGCTTCCCTGTGAGAGCTAAGGACAGGGCACAACCCTCCCGCATCCTGCTTGACTGTAGAAGGCGCTGCTAACGTCCTCATGTTAGTGGCAGGGAAACGTTGTGAGAAAAGCATGTGGAATCGTTGTGCCTGAACCCACGTGTATCTGAGTTGAATACAGCGATTTCCAAAGTCCTTCTTCATCAGAGTGTAGCTAGGTTCCCACTCGCATGTCCGAGTGGGTAGCAGACATCTGCCTCCCATGTATACACACTTCTGAGAGTTGAGCTTATGGCCTGTAAGCCTACCTCCTGCCTGTAGCTACCTTTCGCTTCCAAAAGGCCTAGGCTCGCTGCTTCACCGAAGTGTTGGGAGAGGTAACTGGAATCTCCCGGCACACAAGACTAGTGCCACCAAGCTCAATCCAGCGATTTCCCAGTAATTCCTGGGGTAGACTGGTGCTACATACTAAGTTCCATATGTCAGAAGGTAGCTGAACGCCTTGTCCAAAATCATCTTACTGCTGAGAGTTGAGCTCACCCTCAGTCCCTCACAGTTCCACACTGCCTGCAGAGTGAGTTTCCCACGTCTTCACCAGAGACTTTTGCCAGAGGCTTCTGAGACGCAAGTTAACAATGCACACCTGGACGGTATCTCCAGGTGCAGTAGAGTGGTAATCTGGGAACCTCCTTACTCAGAATACTGCTACCTTCACACTGTCATAAGAATGCAGCTAGTTGAGAGCTGGCTTCTAGGCAAGCTTCCCTGTGAGAGCTGAGGACAGGGCAGAACCCTCCCGCATCCTGCCTGTCTGTAGACGTACCTGCTAACCTCCTTATGTTAGTGGCTGGGATGGGTTGCGGGAAAAGCATGTGTAAGCATTGGGCCTGAACTCCCGTGTATCTGAGTTGAATACAGCGATTTCCAACATCCTTCTTCAATAGGAGTGTAGCTAGGTTCCAACTCCCATGTCCGAGTGGGTAGCAGACATCTGCCTCCCATGCATACACACTTCTGAGAGTTGAGCTTATGGCCTGTAACCCTACATCCTGCCTGCCGCTACCTTTCGCTTCCAAAAGGCCTAGGCTCGCTGCTTGACGCAAGTGTTGGGAGAGGTAACTGGAATCTCCCGGCACACAAGACGAGTGCCTCCAAGCTCAATCAAGCGATTTCCTAGTAATTCCTGGGGTAGACTGGTGCTACATACTAAGTTCCATACGTGAGTATGTAGTTGAACGCCTTGTCCAAAAACATCTTACTTCTCAGAGTTGAGCTCACCCTCAGTCCCTCACAGTTCCACACTGCCTGCAGAGTGAGTTTCGCACGTATTCACCAGAGACGTTTGCCAGAGGCTTCTGAGACGCAAGTTAACAATGCAGACCTGGAGGGTATCTCCAGGTCCAGTAGAGTGGTAACCTGGGAACCTCCTGTCTCAGAATCCTGCTACCTTCACCCTGCCATAAGAATGCAGCTTGTTGACAGCTGGCTTCAAGGCCTGCTTCCCTGTGAGAGCTAAGGACAGGGCACAACCCTCCCGCATCCTGCTTGACTGTAGAAGGCGCTGCTAACATCCTCATGTTAGTGGCAGGGAAACGTTGTGAGAAAAGCATGCGGAATCGTTGTGCCTGAACCCACGTGTATCTGAGTTGAATACAGCGATTTCCAAAGTCCTTCTTCATCAGAGTGTAGCTAGGTTCCCACTCGCATGTCCGAGTGGGTAGCAGACATCTGCCTCCCATGTATACACACTTCTGAGAGTTGAGCTTATGGCCTGTAAGCCTACCTCCTGCCTGCAGCTACCTTTCGCTTCCAAAAGGCCTAGGCTCGCTGCTTCACCGAAGTTTTGGGAGAGGTAACTGGAATCTCCCGGCACACAAGACTAGTGCCACCAAGCTCAATCCAGCGATTTCCCAGTAATTCCTGGGGTAGACTGGTGCTACATACTAAGTTCCATATGTGAGAAGGTAGCTGAACGCCTTGTCCAAAATCATCTTACTGCTGAGAGTTGAGCTCACCCTCAGTCCCTCACAGTTCCACACTGCCTGCAGAGTGAGTTTCCCACGTCTTCACCAGAGACTTTTGCCAGAGGCTTCTGAGACGCAAGTTAACAATGCACACCTGGACGGTATCTCCAGGTGCAGTAGAGTGGTAATCTGGGAACCTCCTTACTCAGAATACTGCTACCTTCACACTGTCATAAGAATGCAGCTAGTTGAGAGCTGGCTTCAAGGCCTGATTCCCTGTGAGAGCTAAGGACAGGGCACAACCCTCCCGCATCCTGCTTGACTGTAGAAGGAGCTGCTAACGTCCTCATGTTAGTGGCAGGGAAAGGTTGTGAGAAAAGCATGTGGAATCGTTGTGCCTGAACCCACGTGTATCTGAGTTGAATACAGCGATTTCCAAAGTCCTTCTTCATCAGAGTGTAGCTAGGTTCCCACTCGCATGTCCGAGTGGGTAGCAGACATCTGCCTCCCATGTATACACACTTCTGAGAGTTGAGCTTATGGCCTGTAAGCCTACTTCCTGCCTGCAGCTACCTTTCGCTTCCAAAAGGTCTAGGCTCGCTGCTTCACCGAAGTGTTGGGAGAGGTAACTGGAATCTCCCGGCACACAAGACTAGTGCCACCAAGCTCAATCCAGCGATTTCCCAGTAATTCCTGGGGTAGACTGGTGCTACATACTAAGTTCCATATGTGAGAAGGTAGCTGAACGCCTTGTCCAAAATCATCTTACTGCTGAGAGTTGAGCTCACCCTCAGTCCCTCACAGTTCCACACTGCCTGCAGAGTGAGTTTCCCACGTCTTCACCAGAGACTTTTGCTAGAGGCTTCTGAGACGCAAGTTAACAATGCACACCTGGACGGTATCTCCAGGTGCAGTAGAGTGGTAATCTGGGAACCTCCTTACTCAGAATACTGCTACCTTCACACTGTCATAAGAATGCAGCTAGTTGAGAGCTGGCTTCTAGGCAAGCTTCCCTGTGAGAGCTGAGGACAGGGCAGAACCCTCCCGCATCCTGCCTGACTGTAGACGTACCTGCTAACCTCCTTATGTTAGTGGCTGGGATGGGTTGCGGGAAACGCATGTGTAAGCATTGGGCCTGAACTCCCGTGTATCTGAGTTGAATACAGCGATTTCCAACATCCTTCTAAAATAGGAGTGTAGCTAGGTTCCAACTCCCATGTCCGAGTGGGCAGCAGACATCTGCCTCCCATGCATACACACTTCTGAGAGTTGAGCTTATGGCCTGTAACCCTACATCCTGCCTGCCGCTACCTTTCGCTTCCAAAAGGCCTAGGCTCGCTGCTTGACGCAAGTGTTGGGAGAGGTAACTGGAATCTCCCGGCACACAAGACGAGTGCCTCCAAGCTCAATCAAGCGATTTCCTAGTAATTCCTGGGGTAGACTGTTGCTACATACTAAGTTCCATACGTTAGTAGGTAGTTGAACGCCTTGTCCAAAAACATCTTACTTCTCAGAGTTGAGCTCACCCTCAGTCCCTCACAGTTCCACACTGCCTGCAGAGTGAGTTTCGCACGTCTTTACCAGAGAGGTTTGCCAGAGGCTTCTGAGACGCAAGTTAACAATGCAGACCTGGAGGGTATCTCCAGGTCCAGTAGAGTGGTAACCTGGGAACCTCCTGTCTCAGAATCCTGCTACCTTCACCCTGCCATAAGAATGCAGCTTGTTGACAGCTGGCTTCAAGGCCTGCTTCCCTGTGAGAGCTAAGGACAGGGCACAACCCTCCCGCATCCTGCTTGACTGTAGAAGGCGCTGCTAACGTCCTCATGTTAGTGGCAGGGAAACGTTGTGAGAAAAGCATGTGGAATCGTTGTGCCTGAACCCACGTGTATCTGAGTTGAATACAGCGATTTCCAAAGTCCTTCTTCATCAGAGTGTAGCTAGGTTCCCACTCGCATGTCCGAGTGGGTAGCAGACATCTGCCTCCCATGTATACACACTTCTGAGAGTTGAGCTTATGGCCTGTAAGCCTACCTCCTGCCTGTAGCTACCTTTCGCTTCCAAAAGGCCTAGGCTCGCTGCTTCACCGAAGTGTTGGGAGAGGTAACTGGAATCTCCCGGCACACAAGACTAGTGCCACCAAGCTCAATCCAGCGATTTCCCAGTAATTCCTGGGGTAGACTGGTGCTACATACTAAGTTCCATATGTGAGAAGGTAGCTGAACGCCTTGTCCAAAATCATCTTACTGCTGAGAGTTGAGCTCACCCTCAGTCCCTCACAGTTCCACACTGCCTGCAGAGTGAGTTTCCCACGTCTTCACCAGAGACTTTTGCCAGAGGCTTCTGAGACGCAAGTTAACAATGCACACCTGGACGGTATCTCCAGGTGCAGTAGAGTGGTAATCTGGGAACCTCCTTACTCAGAATACTGCTACCTTCACACTGTCATAAGAATGCAGCTAGTTGAGAGCTGGCTTCTAGGCAATCTTCCCTGTGAGAGCTGAGGACAGGGCAGAACCCTCCCGCATCCTGCCTGACTGTAGACGTACCTGCTAACCTCCTTATGTTAGTGGCTGGGATGGGTTGCGGGAAACGCATGTGTAAGCATTGGGCCTGAACTCCCGTGTATCTGAGTTGAATACAGCGATTTCCAACATCCTTCTAAAATAGGAGTGTAGCTAGGTTCCAACTCCCATGTCCGAGTGGGCAACAGACATCTGCCTCCCATGCATACACACTTCTGAGAGTTGAGCTTATGGCCTGTAACCCTACATCCTGCCTGCCGCTACCTTTCGCTTCCAAAAGGCCTAGGCTCGCTGCTTGACGCAAGTGTTGGGAGAGGTAACTGGAATCTCCCGGCACACAAGACGAGTGCCTCCAAGCTCAATCAAGCGATTTCCTAGTAATTCCTGGGGTAGACTGGTGCTACATACTAAGTTCCATACGTGAGTAGGTAGTTGAACGCCTTGTCCAAAAACATCTTACTTCTCAGAGTTGAGCTCACCCTCAGTCCCTCACAGTTCCACACTGCCTGCAGAGTGAGTTTCGCACGTCTTCACCAGAGAGGTTTGCCAGAGGCTTCTGAGACGCAAGTTAACAATGCAGACCTGGAGGGTATCTCCAGGTCCAGTAGAGTGGTAACCTGGGAACCTCCTGTCTCAGAATCCTGCTACCTTCACCCTGCCATAAGAATGCAGCTTGTTGACAGCTGGCTTCAAGGCCTGCTTCCCTGTGAGAGCTAAGGACAGGGCACAACCCTCCCGCATCCTGCTTGACTGTAGAAGGCGCTGCTAACGTCCTCATGTTAGTGGCAGGGAAAGGTTGTGAGAAAAGCATGTGGAATCGTTGTGCCTGAACCCACGTGTATCTGAGTTGAATACAGCGATTTCCAAAGTCCTTCTTCATCAGAGTGTAGCTAGGTTCCCACTCGCATGTCCGAGTGGGTAGCAGACATCTGCCTCCCATGTATACACACTTCTGAGAGTTGAGCTTATGGCCTGTAAGCCTACCTCCTGCCTGCAGCTACCTTTCGCTTCCAAAATGCCTAGGCTCGCTGCTTCACCGAAGTGTTTGGAGAGGTAACTGGAATCTCCCGGCACACAAGACTAGTGCCACCAAGCTCAATCCAGCGATTTCCCAGTAATTCCTGGGGTAGACTGGTGCTACATACTAAGTTCCATATGTGAGAAGGTAGCTGAACGCCTTGTCCAAAATCATCTTACTGCTGAGAGTTGAGCTCACCCTCAGTCCCTCACAGTTCCACACTGCCTGCAGAGTGAGTTTCCCACGTCTTCACCAGAGACTTTTGCCAGAGGCTTCTGAGACGCAAGTTAACAATGCACACCTGGACGGTATCTCCAGGTGCAGTAGAGTGGTAATCTGGGAACCTCCTTACTCAGAATACTGCTACCTTCACACTGTCATAAGAATGCAGCTAGTTGAGAGCTGGCTTCTAGGCAAGCTTCCCTGTGAGAGCTGAGGACAGGGCAGAACCCTCCCGCATCCTGCCTGACTGTAGACGTACCTGCTAACCTCCTTATGTTAGTGGCTGGGATGGGTTGCGGGAAAAGCATGTGTAAGCATTGGGCCTGAACTCCCGTGTATCTGAGTTGAATACAGCGATTTCCAACATCCTTCTTCAATAGGAGTGTAGCTAGGTTCCTACTCCCATGTCCGAGTGGGCAGCAGACATCTGCCTCCCATGCATACACACTTCTGAGAGTTGAGCTTATGGCCTGTAACCCTACATCCTACCTGCCGCTACCTTTCGCTTCCAAAAGGCCTAGGCTCGCTGCTTGACGCAAGTGTTGGGAGAGGTAACTGGAATCTCCCGGCACACAAGACGAGTGCCTCCAAGCTCAATCAAGCGATTTCCTAGTAATTCCTGGGGTAGACTGGTGCTACATACTAAGTTCCATATGTGAGTATGTAGTTGAACGCCTTGTCCAAAAACATCTTACTTCTGAGAGTTGAGCTCACCCTCAGTCCCTCACAGTTCCACACTGCCTGCAGAGTGAGTTTCGCACGTCTTCACCAGAGACGTTTGCCAGAGGCTTCTGAGACGCAAGTTAACAATGCAGACCTGGAGGGTATCTCCAGGTCCAGTAGAGTGGTAACCTGGGAACCTCCTGTCTCAGAATCCTGCTACCTTCACCCTGCCATAAGAATGCAGCTAGTTGACAGCTGGCTTCAAGGCCTGCTTCCCTGTGAGAGCTAAGGACAGGGCACAACCCTCCCGCATCCTGCTTGACTGTAGAAGGAGCTGCTAACGTCCTCATGTTAGTGGCAGGGAAACGTTGTGAGAAAAGCATGTGGAATCGTTGTGCCTGAACCCACGTGTATCTGAGTTGAATACAGCGATTTCCAAAGTCCTTCTTCATCAGAGTGTAGCTAGGTTCCCACTCGCATGTCCGAGTGGGTAGCAGACATCTGCCTCCCATGTATACACACTTCTGAGAGTTGAACTTATGGCCTGTAAGCCTACCTCCTGCCTGCAGCTACCTTTCGCTTCCAAAAGGCCTAGGCTCGCTGCTTCACCGAAGTGTTGGGAGAGGTAACTGGAATCTCCCGGCACACAAGACTAGTGCCACCAAGCTCAATCCAGCGATTTCCCAGTAATTCCTGGGGTAGACTGGTGCTACATACTAAGTTCCATATGTGAGAAGGTAGCTGAACGCCTTGTCCAAAATCATCTTACTGCTGAGAGTTGAGCTCACCCTCAGTCCCTCACAGTTCCACACTGCCTGCAGAGTGAGTTTCCCACGTCTTCACCAGAGACTTTTGCCAGAGGCTTCTGAGACGCAAGTTAACAATGCACACCTGGACGGTATCTCCAGGTGCAGTAGAGTGGTAATCTGGGAACCTCCTTACTCAGAATACTGCTACCTTCACACTGTCATAAGAATGCAGCTAGTTGAGAGCTGGCTTCTAGGCAAGCTTCCCTGTGAGATCTGAGGACAGGGCAGAACCCTCCCGCATCCTGCCTGACTGTAGACGTACCTGCTAACCTCCTTATGTTAGTGGCTGGGATGGGTTGCGGGAAAAGCATGTGTAAGCATTGGGCCTGAACTCCCGTGTATCTGAGTTGAATACAGCGATTTCCAACATCCTTCTTCAATAGGAGTGTAGCTAGGTTCCAACTCCCATGTCCGAGTGGGTAGCAGACATCTGCCTCCCATGCATACACACTTCTGAGAGTTGAGCTTATGGCCTGTAACCCTACATCCTGCCTGCCGCTACCTTTCGCTTCCAAAAGGCCTAGGCTCGCTGCTTGACGCAAGTGTTGGGAGAGGTAACTGGAATCTCCCGGCACACAAGACGAGTGCCTCCAAGCTCAATCAAGCGATTTCCTAGTAAGTCCTGGGGTAGACTGGTGCTACATACTAAGTTCCATACGTGAGTATGTAGTTGAACGCCTTGTCCAAAAACATCTTACTTCTCAGAGTTGAGCTCACCCTCAGTCCCTCAGAGTTCCACACTGCCTGCAGAGTGAGTTTCGCACGTCTTCACCAGAGACGTTTGCCAGAGGCTTCTGAGACGCAAGTTAACAATGCAGACCTGGAGGGTATCTCCAGGTCCAGTAGAGTGGTAACCTGGGAACCTCCTGTCTCAGAATCCTGCTACCTTCACCCTGCCATAAGAATGCAGCTTGTTGACAGCTGGCTTCAAGGCCTGCTTCCCTGTGAGAGCTAAGGACAGGGCACAACCCTCCCGCATCCTGCTTGACTGTAGAAGGCGCTGCTAACGTCCTCATGTTAGTGGCAGGGAAACGTTGTGAGAAAAGCATGTGGAATCGTTGTGCCTGAACCCACGTGTATCTGAGTTGAATACAGCGATTTCCAAAGTCCTTCTTCATCAGAGTGTAGCTAGGTTCCCACTCGCATGTCCGAGTGGGTAGCAGACATCTGCCTCCCATGTATACACACTTCTGAGAGTTGAGCTTATGGACTGTAAGCCTACCTCCTGCCTGCAGCTACCTTTCGCTTCCAAAAGGCCTAGGCTCGCTGCTTCACCGAAGTGTTGGGAGAGGTAACTGGAATCTCCCGGCACACAAGACTAGTGCCACCAAGCTCAATCCAGCGATTTCCCAGTAATTCCTGGGGTAGACTGGTGCTACATACTAAGTTCCATATGTGAGAAGGTAGCTGAACGCCTTGTCCAAAATCATCTTACTGCTGAGAGTTGAGCTCACCCTCAGTCCCTCACAGTTCCACACTGCAAGCAGAGTGAGTTTCCCACGTCTTCACCAGAGACTTTTGCCAGAGGCTTCTGAGACGCAAGTTAACAATGCACACCTGGACGGTATCTCCAGGTGCAGTAGAGTGGTAATCTGGGAACCTCCTGTCTCAGAATACTGCTACCTTCACACTGTCATAAGAATGCAGCTAGTTGAGAGCTGGCTTCAAGGCCTGCTTCCCTGTGAGAGCTAAGGACAGGGCACAACCCTCCCGCATCCTGCTTGACTGTAGAAGGAGCTGCTAACGTCCTCATGTTAGTGGCAGGGAAACGTTGTGAGAAAAGCATGTGGAATCATTGTGCCTGAACCCACGTGTATCTGAGTTGAATACAGCGATTTCCAAAGTCCTTCTTCATCAGAGTGTAGCTAGGTTCCCACTCGCATGTCCGAGTGGGTAGCAGACATCTGCCTCCCATGTATACACACTTCTCAGAGTTGAGCTTATGGCCTGTAAGCCTACCTCCTGCCTGCAGCTACCTTTCGCTTCCAAAAGGTCTAGGCTCCCTGCTTCACCGAAGTGTTGGGAGAGGTAACTGGAATCTCCCGGCACACAAGACTAGTGCCACCAAGCTCAATCCAGCGATTTCCCAGTAATTCCTGGGGTAGACTGGTGCTACATACTAAGTTCCATATGTGAGAAGGTAGCTGAACGCCTTGTCCAAAATCATCTTACTGCTGAGAGTTGAGCTCACCCTCAGACCCTCACAGTTCCACACTGCCTGCAGAGTGAGTTTCCCACGTCTTCACCAGAGACTTTTGCCAGAGGCTTCTGAGACGCAAGTTAACAATGCAGACCTGGACGGTATCTCCAGGTGCAGTAGAGTGGTAATCTGGGAACCTCCTTACTCAGAATACTGCTACCTTCACACTGTCATAAGAATGCAGCTAGTTGAGAGCTGGCTTCTAGGCAAGCTTCCCTGTGAGAGCTGAGGACAGGGCAGAACCCTCCCGCATCCTGCCTGACTGTAGACGTACCTGCTAACCTCCTTATGTTAGTGGCTGGGATGGGTTGAGGGAAAAGCATGTGTAAGCATTGGGCCTGAACTCCCGTGTATCTGAGTTGAATACAGCGATTTCCAACATCCTTCTTCAATAGGAGTGTAGCTAGGTTCCAACTCCCATGTCCGAGTGGGCAGCAGACATCTGCCTCCCATGCATACACACTTCTGAGAGTTGAGCTTATGGCCTGTAACCCTACATCCTGCCTGCCGCTACCTTTCGCTTCCAAAAAGCCTAGGCTCGCTGCTTGACGCAAGTGTTGGGAGAGGTAACTGGAATCTCCCGGCACACAAGACGAGTGCCTCCAAGCTCAATCAAGCGATTTCCTAGTAATTCCTGGGGTAGACTGGTGCTACATACTAAGTTCCATACGTGAGTATGTAGTTGAACGCCTTGTCCAAAAACATCTTACTTCTGAGAGTTGAGCTCACCCTCAGTCCCTCACAGTTCCACACTGCCTGCAGAGTGAGTTTCGCACGTCTTCACCAGAGACGTTTGCCAGAGGCTTCTGAGACGCAAGTTAACAATGCAGACCTGGAGGGTATCTCCAGGTCCAGTAGAGTGGTAACCTGGGAACCTCCTGTCTCAGAATCCTGCTACCTTCACCCTGCCATAAGAATGCAGCTAGTTGACAGCTGGCTTCAAGGCCTGCTTCCCTGTGAGAGCTAAGGACAGGGCACAACCCTCCCGCATCCTGCTTGACTGTAGAAGGAGCTGCTAACGTCCTCATGTTAGTGGCAGGGAAAGGTTGTGAGAAAAGCATGTGGAATCGTTGTGCCTGAACCCACGTGTATCTGAGTTGAATACAGCGATTTCCAAAGTCCTTCTTCATCAGAGTGTAGCTAGGTTCCCACTCGCATGTCCGAGTGGGTAGCAGACATCTGCCTCCCATGTATACACACTTCTGAGAGTTGAGCTTATGGCCTGTAAGCCTACCTCCTGCCTGTAGCTACCTTTCGCTTCCAAAAGGCCTAGGCTCGCTGCTTCACCGAAGTGTTGGGAGAGGTAACTGGAATCTCCCGGCACACAAGACTAGTGCCACCAAGCTCAATCCAGCGATTTCCCAGTAATTCCTGGGGTAGACAGGTGCTACATACTAAGTTCCATATGTGAGAAGGTAGCTGAACGCCTTGTCCAAAATCATCTTACTGCTGAGAGTTGAGCTCACCCTCAGTCCCTCACAGTTCCACACTGCCTGCAGAGTGAGTTTCCCACGTCTTCACCAGAGACTTTTACCAGAGGCTTCTGAGACGCAAGTTAACAATGCACACCTGGACGGTATCTCCAGGTGCAGTAGAGTGGTAATCTGGGAACCTCCTTACTCAGAATACTGCTACCTTCACACTGTCATAAGAATGCAGCTAGTTGAGAGCTGGCTTCTAGGCAAGCTTCCCTGTGAGAGCTGAGGACAGGGCAGAACCCTCCCGCATCCTGCCTGACTGTAGACGTACCTGCTAACCTCCTTATGTTAGTGGCTGGGATGGGTTGCGGGAAAAGCATGTGTAAGCATTGGGCCTGAACTCCCGTGTATCTGAGTTGAATACAGCGATTTCCAACGTCCTTCTAAAATAGGAGTGTAGCTAGGTTCCAACTCCCATGTCCGAGTGGGCAGCAGACATCTGCCTCCCATGCATACACACTTCTGAGAGTTGAGCTTATGGCCTGTAACCCTACATCCTGCCTGCCGCTACCTTTCGCTTCCAAAAGGCCTAGGCTCGCTGCTTGACGCAAGTGTTGGGAGAGGTAACTGGAATCTCCCGGCACACAAGACGAGTGCCTCCAAGCTCAATCAAGCGATTTCCTAGTAATTCCTGGGGTAGACTGGTGCTACATACTAAGTTCCATACGTGAGTATGTAGTTGAACGCCTTGTCCAAAAACATCTTACTTCTCAGAGTTGAGCTCACCCTCAGTCCCTCACAGTTCCACACTGCCTGCAGAGTGAGTTTCGCACGTCTTCTCCAGAGACGTTTGCCAGAGGCTTCTGAGACGCAAGTTAACAATGCAGACCTGGAGGGTATCTCCAGGTCCAGTAGAGTGGTAACCTGGGAACCTCCTGTCTCAGAATCCTGCTACCTTCACCCTGCCATAAGAATGCAGCTAGTTGACAGCTGGCTTCAAGGCCTGCTTCCCTGTGAGAGCTAAGGACAGGGCACAACCCTCCCGCATCCTGCTTGACTGTAGAAGGAGCTGCTAACGTCCTCATGTTAGTGGCAGGGAAAGGTTGTGAGAAAAGCATGTGGAATCGTTGTGCCTGAACCCACGTGTATCTGAGTTGAATACAGCGATTTCCAAAGTCCTTCTTCATCAGAGTGTAGCTAGGTTCCCACTCGCATGTCCGAGTGGGTAGCAGACATCTGCCTCCCATGTATACACACTTCTGAGAGTTGAGCTTATGGCCTGTAAGCCTACCTCCTGCCTGCAGCTACCTTTCGCTTCCAAAAGGCCTAGGCTCGCTGCTTCACCAAAGTGTTGGGAGAGGTAACTGGAATCTCCCGGCACACAAGACTAGTGCCACCAAGCTCAATCCAGCGATTTCCCAGTAATTCCTGGGGTAGACTGGTGCTACATACTAAGTTCCATATGTGAGAAGGTAGCTGAGCGCCTTGTCCAAAATCATCTTACTGCTGAGAGTTGAGCTCACCCTCAGACCCTCACAGTTCCACACTGCCTGCAGAGTGAGTTTCCCACGTCTTCACCAGAGACTTTTGCCAGAGGCTTCTGAGACGCAAGTTAACAATGCAGACCTGGACGGTATCTCCAGGTGCAGTAGAGTGGTAATCTGGGAACCTCCTTACTCAGAATACTGCTACCTTCACACTGTCATAAGAATGCAGCTAGTTGAGAGCCGGCTTCTAGGCAAGCTTCCCTGTGAGAGCTGAGGACAGGGCAGAACCCTCCCGCATCCTGCCTGACTGTAGACGTACCTGCTAACCTCCTTATGTTAGTGGCTGGGATGGGTTGCGGGAAAAGCATGTGTAAGCATTGGGCCTGAACTCCCGTGTATCTGAGTTGAATACAGCGATTTCCAACGTCCTTCTAAAATAGGAGTGTAGCTAGGTTCCAACTCCCATGTCCGAGTGGGCAGCAGACATCTGCCTCCCATGCATACACACTTCTGAGAGTTGAGCTTATGGCCTGTAACCCTACATCCTGCCTGCCGCTACCTTTCGCTTCCAAAAGGCCTAGGCTCGCTGCTTGACGCAAGTGTTGGGAGAGGTAACTGGAATCTCCCGGCACACAAGACGAGTGCCTCCAAGCTCAATCAAGCGATTTCCTAGTAATTCCTGGGGTAGACTGGTGCTACATACTAAGTTCCATACGTGAGTATGTAGTTGAACGCCTTGTCCAAAAACATCTTACTTCTCAGAGTTGAGCTCACCCTCAGTCCCTCACAGTTCCACACTGCCTGCAGAGTGAGTTTCGCACGTCTTCACCAGAGACGTTTGCCAGAGGCTTCTGAGACGCAAGTTAACAATGCAGACCTGGAGGGTATCTCCAGGTCCAGTAGAGTGGTAACCTGGGAACCTCCTGTCTCAGAATCCTGCTACCTTCACCCTGCCATAAGAATGCAGCTAGTTGACAGCTGGCTTCAAGGCCTGCTTCCCTGTGAGAGCTAAGGACAGGGCACAACCCTCCCGCATCCTGCTTGACTGTAGAAGGAGCTGCTAACGTCCTCATGTTAGTGGCAGGGAAAGGTTGTGAGAAAAGCATGTGGAATCGTTGTGCCTGAACCCACGTGTATCTGAGTTGAATACAGCGATTTCCAAAGTCCTTCTTCATCAGAGTGTAGCTAGGTTCCCACTCGCATGTCCGAGTGGGTAGCAGACATCTGCCTCCCATGTATACACACTTCTGAGAGTTGAGCTTATGGCCTGTAAGCCTACCTCCTGCCTGCAGCTACCTTTCGCTTCCAAAAGGCCTAGGCTCGCTGCTTCACCAAAGTGTTGGGAGAGGTAACTGGAATCTCCCGGCACACAAGACTAGTGCCACCAAGCTCAATCCAGCGATTTCCCAGTAATTCCTGGGGTAGACTGGTGCTACATACTAAGTTCCATATGTGAGAAGGTAGCTGAACGCCTTGTCCAAAATCATCTTACTGCTGAGAGTTGAGCTCACCCTCAGTCCCTCACAGTTCCACACTGCCTGCAGAGTGAGTTTCCCACGTCTTCACCAGAGACTTTTGCCAGAGGCTTCTGAGACGCAAGTTAACAATGCACACCTGGACGGTATCTCCAGGTGCAGTAGAGTGGTAATCTGGGAACCTCCTTACTCAGAATACTGCTACCTTCACACTGTCATAAGAATGCAGCTAGTTGAGAGCTGGCTTCTAGGCAAGCTTCCCTGTGAGAGCTGAGGACAGGGCAGAACCCTCCCGCATCCTGCCTGACTGTAGACGTACCTGCTAACCTCCTTATGTTAGTGGCTGGGATGGGTTGCGGGAAAAGCATGTGTAAGCATTGGGCCTGAACTCCCGTGTATCTGAGTTGAATACAGCGATTTCCAACATCCTTCTTCAATAGGAGTGTAGCTAGGTTCCAACTCCCATGTCCGAGTGGGTAGCAGACATCTGCCTCCCATGCATACACACTTCTGAGAGTTGAGCTTATGGCCTGTAACCCTACATCCTGCCTGCCGCTACCTTTCGCTTCCAAAAGGCCTAGGCTCGCTGCTTGACGCAAGTGTTGGGAGAGGTAACTGGAATCTCCCGGCACACAAGACGAGTGCCTCCAAGCTCAATCAAGCGATTTCCTAGTAATTCCTGGGGTAGACTGGTGCTACATACTAAGTTCCATACGTGAGTATGTAGTTGAACGCCTTGTCCAAAAACATCTTACTTCTCAGAGTTGAGCTCACCCTCAGTCCCTCACAGTTCCACACTGCCTGCAGAGTGAGTTTCGCACGTCTTCTCCAGAGACGTTTGCCAGAGGCTTCTGAGACGCAAGTTAACAATGCAGACCTGCAGGGTATCTCCAGGTCCAGTAGAGTGGTAACCTGGGAACCTCCTTTATCAGAATACTGCTAATTTCATCCTGCCATAAGAATGCAGCTTGTTGACAGCTGGCTTCAAGGCCTGCTTCCCTGTGAGAGCTAAGGACAGGGCACAACCCTCCCGCATCCTGCTTGACTGTAGAAGGCGCTGCTAACGTCCTCATGTTAGTGGCAGGGAAACGTTGTGAGAAAAGCATGTGGAATCGTTGTGCCTGAACCCACGTGTATCTGAGTTGAATACAGCGATTTCCAAAGTCCTTCTTCATCAGAGTGTAGCTAGGTTCCCACTCGCATGTCCGAGTGGGCAGCAGACATCTGCCTCCCATGTATACACACTTCTGAGAGTTGAGCTTATGGCCTGTAACCCTACATCCTGCCTGCCGCTACCTTTCGCTTCCAAAAGGCCTAGGCTCGCTGCTTGACGCAAGTGTTGGCAGAGGTAACTGGAATCTCCCGGCACACAAGACGAGTGCCTCCAAGCTCAATCAAGCGATTTCCTAGTAATTCCTGGGGTAGACTGGTGCTACATACTAAGTTCCATACGTGAGTATGTAGTTGAACGCCTTGTCCAAAAACATCTTACTTCTGAGAGTTGAGCTCACCCTCAGTCCCTCACAGTTCCACACTGCCTGCAGAGTGAGTTTCGCACGTCTTCACCAGAGACGTTTGCCAGAGGCTTCTGAGACGCAAGTTAACAATGCAGACCTGGAGGGTATCTCCAGGTCCAGTAGAGTGGTAACCTGGGAACCTCCTGTCTCAGAATCCTGCTACCTTCACCCTGCCATAAGAATGCAGCTAGTTGACAGCTGGCTTCAAGGCCTGCTTCCCTGTGAGAGCTAAGGACAGGGCACAACCCTCCCGCATCCTGCTTGACTGTAGAAGGAGCTGCTAACGTCCTCATGTTAGTGGCAGGGAAAGGTTGTGAGAAAAGCATGTGGAATCGTTGTGCCTGAACCCACGTGTATCTGAGTTGAATACAGCGATTTCCAAAGTCCTTCTTCATCAGAGTGTAGCTAGGTTCCCACTCGCATGTCCGAGTGGGTAGCAGACATCTGCCTCCCATGTATACACACTTCTGAGAGTTGAGCTTATGGCCTGTAAGCCTACCTCCTGCCTGTAGCTACCTTTCGCTTCCAAAAGGCCTAGGCTCGCTGCTTCACCGAAGTGTTGGGAGAGGTAACTGGAATCTCCCGGCACACAAGACTAGTGCCACCAAGCTCAATCCAGCGATTTCCCAGTAATTCCTGGGGTAGACAGGTGCTACATACTAAGTTCCATATGTGAGAAGGTAGCTGAACGCCTTGTCCAAAATCATCTTACTGCTGAGAGTTGAGCTCACCCTCAGTCCCTCACAGTTCCACACTGCCTGCAGAGTGAGTTTCCCACGTCTTCACCAGAGACTTTTACCAGAGGCTTCTGAGACGCAAGTTAACAATGCACACCTGGACGGTATCTCCAGGTGCAGTAGAGTGGTAATCTGGGAACCTCCTTACTCAGAATACTGCTACCTTCACACTGTCATAAGAATGCAGCTAGTTGAGAGCTGGCTTCTAGGCAAGCTTCCCTGTGAGAGCTGAGGACAGGGCAGAACCCTCCCGCATCCTGCCTGACTGTAGACGTACCTGCTAACCTCCTTATGTTAGTGGCTGGGATGGGTTGCGGGAAAAGCATGTGTAAGCATTGGGCCTGAACTCCCGTGTATCTGAGTTGAATACAGCGATTTCCAACGTCCTTCTAAAATAGGAGTGTAGCTAGGTTCCAACTCCCATGTCCGAGTGGGCAGCAGACATCTGCCTCCCATGCATACACACTTCTGAGAGTTGAGCTTATGGCCTGTAACCCTACATCCTGCCTGCCGCTACCTTTCGCTTCCAAAAGGCCTAGGCTCGCTGCTTGACGCAAGTGTTGGGAGAGGTAACTGGAATCTCCCGGCACACAAGACGAGTGCCTCCAAGCTCAATCAAGCGATTTCCTAGTAATTCCTGGGGTAGACTGGTGCTACATACTAAGTTCCATACGTGAGTATGTAGTTGAACGCCTTGTCCAAAAACATCTTACTTCTCAGAGTTGAGCTCACCCTCAGTCCCTCACAGTTCCACACTGCCTGCAGAGTGAGTTTCGCACGTCTTCTCCAGAGACGTTTGCCAGAGGCTTCTGAGACGCAAGTTAACAATGCAGACCTGGAGGGTATCTCCAGGTCCAGTAGAGTGGTAACCTGGGAACCTCCTGTCTCAGAATCCTGCTACCTTCACCCTGCCATAAGAATGCAGCTAGTTGACAGCTGGCTTCAAGGCCTGCTTCCCTGTGAGAGCTAAGGACAGGGCACAACCCTCCCGCATCCTGCTTGACTGTAGAAGGAGCTGCTAACGTCCTCATGTTAGTGGCAGGGAAAGGTTGTGAGAAAAGCATGTGGAATCGTTGTGCCTGAACCCACGTGTATCTGAGTTGAATACAGCGATTTCCAAAGTCCTTCTTCATCAGAGTGTAGCTAGGTTCCCACTCGCATGTCCGAGTGGGTAGCAGACATCTGCCTCCCATGTATACACACTTCTGAGAGTTGAGCTTATGGCCTGTAAGCCTACCTCCTGCCTGCAGCTACCTTTCGCTTCCAAAAGGCCTAGGCTCGCTGCTTCACCAAAGTGTTGGGAGAGGTAACTGGAATCTCCCGGCACACAAGACTAGTGCCACCAAGCTCAATCCAGCGATTTCCCAGTAATTCCTGGGGTAGACTGGTGCTACATACTAAGTTCCATATGTGAGAAGGTAGCTGAGCGCCTTGTCCAAAATCATCTTACTGCTGAGAGTTGAGCTCACCCTCAGACCCTCACAGTTCCACACTGCCTGCAGAGTGAGTTTCCCACGTCTTCACCAGAGACTTTTGCCAGAGGCTTCTGAGACGCAAGTTAACAATGCAGACCTGGACGGTATCTCCAGGTGCAGTAGAGTGGTAATCTGGGAACCTCCTTACTCAGAATACTGCTACCTTCACACTGTCATAAGAATGCAGCTAGTTGAGAGCCGGCTTCTAGGCAAGCTTCCCTGTGAGAGCTGAGGACAGGGCAGAACCCTCCCGCATCCTGCCTGACTGTAGACGTACCTGCTAACCTCCTTATGTTAGTGGCTGGGATGGGTTGCGGGAAAAGCATGTGTAAGCATTGGGCCTGAACTCCCGTGTATCTGAGTTGAATACAGCGATTTCCAACGTCCTTCTAAAATAGGAGTGTAGCTAGGTTCCAACTCCCATGTCCGAGTGGGCAGCAGACATCTGCCTCCCATGCATACACACTTCTGAGAGTTGAGCTTATGGCCTGTAACCCTACATCCTGCCTGCCGCTACCTTTCGCTTCCAAAAGGCCTAGGCTCGCTGCTTGACGCAAGTGTTGGGAGAGGTAACTGGAATCTCCCGGCACACAAGACGAGTGCCTCCAAGCTCAATCAAGCGATTTCCTAGTAATTCCTGGGGTAGACTGGTGCTACATACTAAGTTCCATACGTGAGTATGTAGTTGAACGCCTTGTCCAAAAACATCTTACTTCTCAGAGTTGAGCTCACCCTCAGTCCCTCACAGTTCCACACTGCCTGCAGAGTGAGTTTCGCACGTCTTCACCAGAGACGTTTGCCAGAGGCTTCTGAGACGCAAGTTAACAATGCAGACCTGGAGGGTATCTCCAGGTCCAGTAGAGTGGTAACCTGGGAACCTCCTGTCTCAGAATCCTGCTACCTTCACCCTGCCATAAGAATGCAGCTAGTTGACAGCTGGCTTCAAGGCCTGCTTCCCTGTGAGAGCTAAGGACAGGGCACAACCCTCCCGCATCCTGCTTGACTGTAGAAGGAGCTGCTAACGTCCTCATGTTAGTGGCAGGGAAAGGTTGTGAGAAAAGCATGTGGAATCGTTGTGCCTGAACCCACGTGTATCTGAGTTGAATACAGCGATTTCCAAAGTCCTTCTTCATCAGAGTGTAGCTAGGTTCCCACTCGCATGTCCGAGTGGGTAGCAGACATCTGCCTCCCATGTATACACACTTCTGAGAGTTGAGCTTATGGCCTGTAAGCCTACCTCCTGCCTGCAGCTACCTTTCGCTTCCAAAAGGCCTAGGCTCGCTGCTTCACCAAAGTGTTGGGAGAGGTAACTGGAATCTCCCGGCACACAAGACTAGTGCCACCAAGCTCAATCCAGCGATTTCCCAGTAATTCCTGGGGTAGACTGGTGCTACATACTAAGTTCCATATGTGAGAAGGTAGCTGAACGCCTTGTCCAAAATCATCTTACTGCTGAGAGTTGAGCTCACCCTCAGTCCCTCACAGTTCCACACTGCCTGCAGAGTGAGTTTCCCACGTCTTCACCAGAGACTTTTGCCAGAGGCTTCTGAGACGCAAGTTAACAATGCACACCTGGACGGTATCTCCAGGTGCAGTAGAGTGGTAATCTGGGAACCTCCTTACTCAGAATACTGCTACCTTCACACTGTCATAAGAATGCAGCTAGTTGAGAGCTGGCTTCTAGGCAAGCTTCCCTGTGAGATCTGAGGACAGGGCAGAACCCTCCCGCATCCTGCCTGACTGTAGACGTACCTGCTAACCTCCTTATGTTAGTGGCTGGGATGGGTTGCGGGAAAAGCATGTGTAAGCATTGGGCCTGAACTCCCGTGTATCTGAGTTGAATACAGCGATTTCCAACATCCTTCTTCAATAGGAGTGTAGCTAGGTTCCAACTCCCATGTCCGAGTGGGTAGCAGACATCTGCCTCCCATGCATACACACTTCTGAGAGTTGAGCTTATGGCCTGTAACCCTACATCCTGCCTGCCGCTACCTTTCGCTTCCAAAAGGCCTAGGCTCGCTGCTTGACGCAAGTGTTGGGAGAGGTAACTGGAATCTCCCGGCACACAAGACGAGTGCCTCCAAGCTCAATCAAGCGATTTCCTAGTAATTCCTGGGGTAGACTGGTGCTACATACTAAGTTCCATACGTGAGTATGTAGTTGAACGCCTTGTCCAAAAACATCTTACTTCTCAGAGTTGAGCTCACCCTCAGTCCCTCACAGTTCCACACTGCCTGCAGAGTGAGTTTCGCACGTCTTCTCCAGAGACGTTTGCCAGAGGCTTCTGAGACGCAAGTTAACAATGCAGACCTGCAGGGTATCTCCAGGTCCAGTAGAGTGGTAACCTGGGAACCTCCTTTATCAGAATACTGCTAATTTCATCCTGCCATAAGAATGCAGCTTGTTGACAGCTGGCTTCAAGGCCTGCTTCCCTGTGAGAGCTAAGGACAGGGCACAACCCTCCCGCATCCTGCTTGACTGTAGAAGGCGCTGCTAACGTCCTCATGTTAGTGGCAGGGAAACGTTGTGAGAAAAGCATGTGGAATCGTTGTGCCTGAACCCACGTGTATCTGAGTTGAATACAGCGATTTCCAAAGTCCTTCTTCATCAGAGTGTAGCTAGGTTCCCACTCGCATGTCCGAGTGGGCAGCAGACATCTGCCTCCCATGTATACACACTTCTGAGAGTTGAGCTTATGGCCTGTAACCCTACATCCTGCCTGCCGCTACCTTTCGCTTCCAAAAGGCCTAGGCTCGCTGCTTGACGCAAGTGTTGGCAGAGGTAACTGGAATCTCCCGGCACACAAGACGAGTGCCTCCAAGCTCAATCAAGCGATTTCCTAGTAATTCCTGGGGTAGACTGGTGCTACATACTAAGTTCCATACGTGAGTATGTAGTTGAACGCCTTGTCCAAAAACATCTTACTTCTGAGAGTTGAGCTCACCCTCAGTCCCTCACAGTTCCACACTGCCTGCAGAGTGAGTTTCGCACGTCTTCACCAGAGACGTTTGCCAGAGGCTTCTGAGACGCAAGTTAACAATGCAGACCTGGAGGGTATCTCCAGGTCCAGTAGAGTGGTAACCTGGGAACCTCCTGTCTCAGAATCCTGCTACCTTCACCCTGCCATAAGAATGCAGCTAGTTGACAGCTGGCTTCAAGGCCTGCTTCCCTGTGAGAGCTAAGGACAGGGCACAACCCTCCCGCATCCTGCTTGACTGTAGAAGGAGCTGCTAACGTCCTCATGTTAGTGGCAGGGAAAGGTTGTGAGAAAAGCATGTGGAATCGTTGTGCCTGAACCCACGTGTATCTGAGTTGAATACAGCGATTTCCAAAGTCCTTCTTCATCAGAGTGTAGCTAGGTTCCCACTCGCATGTCCGAGTGGGTAGCAGACATCTGCCTCCCATGTATACACACTTCTGAGAGTTGAGCTTATGGCCTGTAAGCCTACCTCCTGCCTGTAGCTACCTTTCGCTTCCAAAAGGCCTAGGCTCGCTGCTTCACCGAAGTGTTGGGAGAGGTAACTGGAATCTCCCGGCACACAAGACTAGTGCCACCAAGCTCAATCCAGCGATTTCCCAGTAATTCCTGGGGTAGACTGGTGCTACATACTAAGTTCCATATGTGAGAAGGTAGCTGAACGCCTTGTCCAAAATCATCTTACTGCTGAGAGTTGAGCTCACCCTCAGTCCCTCACAGTTCCACACTGCCTGCAGAGTGAGTTTCCCACGTCTTCACCAGAGACTTTTGCCAGAGGCTTCTGAGACGCAAGTTAACAATGCACACCTGGACGGTATCTCCAGGTGCAGTAGAGTGGTAATCTGGGAACCTCCTTACTCAGAATACTGCTACCTTCACACTGTCATAAGAATGCAGCTAGTTGAGAGCTGGCTTCTAGGCAAGCTTCCCTGTGAGAGCTGAGGACAGGGCAGAACCCTCCCGCATCCTGCCTGACTGTAGACGTACCTGCTAACCTCCTTATGTTAGTGGCTGGGATGGGTTGAGGGAAAAGCATGTGTAAGCATTGGGCCTGAACTCCCGTGTATCTGAGTTGAATACAGCGATTTCCAACATCCTTCTTCAATAGGAGTGTAGCTAGGTTCCAACTCCCATGTCCGAGTGGGCAGCAGACATCTGCCTCCCATGCATACACACTTCTGAGAGTTGAGCTTATGGCCTGTAACCCTACATCCTGCCTGCCGCTACCTTTCGCTTCCAAAAAGCCTAGGCTCGCTGCTTGACGCAAGTGTTGGGAGAGGTAACTGGAATCTCCCGGCACACAAGACGAGTGCCTCCAAGCTCAATCAAGCGATTTCCTAGTAATTCCTGGGGTAGACTGGTGCTACATACTAAGTTCCATACGTGAGTATGTAGTTGAACGCCTTGTCCAAAAACATCTTACTTCTGAGAGTTGAGCTCACCCTCAGTCCCTCACAGTTCCACACTGCCTGCAGAGTGAGTTTCGCACGTCTTCACCAGAGACGTTTGCCAGAGGCTTCTGAGACGCAAGTTAACAATGCAGACCTGGAGGGTATCTCCAGGTCCAGTAGAGTGGTAACCAGGGAACCTCCTGTCTCAGAATCCTGCTACCTTCACCCTGCCATAAGAATGCAGCTAGTTGACAGCTGGCTTCAAGGCCTGCTTCCCTGTGAGAGCTAAGGACAGGGCACAACCCTCCCGCATCCTGCTTGACTGTAGAAGGAGCTGCTAACGTCCTCATGTTAGTGGCAGGGAAAGGTTGTGAGAAAAGCATGTGGAATCGTTGTGCCTGAACCCACGTGTATCTGAGTTGAATACAGCGATTTCCAAAGTCCTTCTTCATCAGAGTGTAGCTAGGTTCCCACTCGCATGTCCGAGTGGGTAGCAGACATCTGCCTCCCATGTATACACACTTCTGAGAGTTGAGCTTATGGCCTGTAAGCCTACCTCCTGCCTGTAGCTACCTTTCGCTTCCAAAAGGCCTAGGCTCGCTGCTTCACCGAAGTGTTGGGAGAGGTAACTGGAATCTCCCGGCACACAAGACTAGTGCCACCAAGCTCAATCCAGCGATTTCCCAGTAATTCCTGGGGTAGACAGGTGCTACATACTAAGTTCCATATGTGAGAAAGTAGCTGAACGCCTTGTCCAAAATCATCTTACTGCTGAGAGTTGAGCTCACCCTCAGTCCCTCACAGTTCCACACTGCCTGCAGAGTGAGTTTCCCACGTCTTCACCAGAGACTTTTACCAGAGGCTTCTGAGACGCAAGTTAACAATGCACACCTGGACGGTATCTCCAGGTGCAGTAGAGTGGTAATCTGGGAACCTCCTTACTCAGAATACTGCTACCTTCACACTGTCATAAGAATGCAGCTAGTTGAGAGCTGGCTTCTAGGCAAGCTTCCCTGTGAGAGCTGAGGACAGGGCAGAACCCTCCCGCATCCTGCCTGACTGTAGACGTACCTGCTAACCTCCTTATGTTAGTGGCTGGGATGGGTTGCGGGAAAAGCATGTGTAAGCATTGGGCCTGAACTCCCGTGTATCTGAGTTGAATACAGCGATTTCCAACGTCCTTCTAAAATAGGAGTGTAGCTAGGTTCCAACTCCCATGTCCGAGTGGGCAGCAGACATCTGCCTCCCATGCATACACACTTCTGAGAGTTGAGCTTATGGCCTGTAACCCTACATCCTGCCTGCCGCTACCTTTCGCTTCCAAAAGGCCTAGGCTCGCTGCTTGACGCAAGTGTTGGGAGAGGTAACTGGAATCTCCCGGCACACAAGACGAGTGCCTCCAAGCTCAATCAAGCGATTTCCTAGTAATTCCTGGGGTAGACTGGTGCTACATACTAAGTTCCATACGTGAGTATGTAGTTGAACGCCTTGTCCAAAAACATCTTACTTCTGAGAGTTGAGCTCACCCTCAGTCCCTCACAGTTCCACACTGCCTGCAGAGTGAGTTTTGCACGTCTTCACCAGAGACGTTTGCCAGAGGCTTCTGAGACGCAAGTTAACAATGCAGACCTGGAGGGTATCTCCAGGTCCAGTAGAGTGGTAACCTGGGAACCTCCTGTCTCAGAATCCTGCTACCTTCACCCTGCCATAAGAATGCAGCTAGTTGACAGCTGGCTTCAAGGCCTGCTTCCCTGTGAGAGCTAAGGACAGGGCACAACCCTCCCGCATCCTGCTTGACTGTAGAAGGAGCTGCTAACGTCCTCATGTTAGTGGCAGGGAAAGGTTGTGAGAAAAGCATGTGGAATCGTTGTGCCTGAACCCACGTGTATCTGAGTTGAATACAGCGATTTCCAAAGTCCTTCTTCATCAGAGTGTAGCTAGGTTCCCACTCGCATGTCCGAGTGGGTAGCAGACATCTGCCTCCCATGTATACACACTTCTGAGAGTTGAGCTTATGGCCTGTAAGCCTACCTCCTGCCTGCAGCTACCTTTCGCTTCCAAAAGGCCTAGGCTCGCTGCTTCACCAAAGTGTTGGGAGAGGTAACTGGAATCTCCCGGCACACAAGACTAGTGCCACCAAGCTCAATCCAGCGATTTCCCAGTAATTCCTGGGGTAGACTGGTGCTACATACTAAGTTCCATATGTGAGAAGGTAGCTGAACGCCTTGTCCAAAATCATCTTACTGCTGAGAGTTGAGCTCACCCTCAGTCCCTCACAGTTCCACACTGCCTGCAGAGTGAGTTTCCCACGTCTTCACCAGAGACTTTTGCCAGAGGCTTCTGAGACGCAAGTTAACAATGCACACCTGGACGGTATCTCCAGGTGCAGTAGAGTGGTAATCTGGGAACCTCCTTACTCAGAATACTGCTACCTTCACACTGTCATAAGAATGCAGCTAGTTGAGAGCTGGCTTCTAGGCAAGCTTCCCTGTGAGAGCTGAGGACAGGGCAGAACCCTCCCGCATCCTGCCTGACTGTAGACGTACCTGCTAACCTCCTTATGTTAGTGGCTGGGATGGGTTGCGGGAAAAGCATGTGTAAGCATTGGGCCTGAACTCCCGTGTATCTGAGTTGAATACAGCGATTTCCAACATCCTTCTTCAATAGGAGTGTAGCTAGGTTCCAACTCCCATGTCCGAGTGGGTAGCAGACATCTGCCTCCCATGCATACACACTTCTGAGAGTTGAGCTTATGGCCTGTAACCCTACATCCTGCCTGCCGCTACCTTTCGCTTCCAAAAGGCCTAGGCTCGCTGCTTGACGCAAGTGTTGGCAGAGGTAACTGGAATCTCCCGGCACACAAGACGAGTGCCTCCAAGCTCAATCAAGCGATTTCCTAGTAATTCCTGGGGTAGACTGGTGCTACATACTAATTTCCATACGTGAGTATGTAGTTGAACGCCTTGTCCAAAAACATCTTACTTCTGAGAGTTGAGCTCACCCTCAGTCCCTCACAGTTCCACACTGCCTGCAGAGTGAGTTTCCCACGTCTTCACCAGAGACGTTTGCCAGAGGCTTCTGAGACGCAAGTTAACAATGCAGACCTGGAGGGTATCTCCAGGTCCAGTAGAGTGGTAACCTGGGAACCTCCTGTCTCAGAATCCTGCTACCTTCACCCTGCCATAAGAATGCAGCTTGTTGACAGCTGGCTTCAAGGCCTGCTTCCCTGTGAGAGCTAAGGACAGGGCACAACCCTCCCGCATCCTGCTTGACTGTAGAAGGCGCTGCTAACGTCCTCATGTTAGTGGCAGGGAAACGTTGTGAGAAAAGCATGTGGAATCGTTGTGCCTGAACCCACGTGTATCTGAGTTGAATACAGCGATTTCCAAAGTCCTTCTTCATCAGAGTGTAGCTAGGTTCCCACTCGCATGTCCGAGTGGGTAGCAGACATCTGCCTCCCATGTATACACACTTCTGAGAGTTGAGCTTATGGCCTGTAAGCCTACCTCCTGCCTGCAGCTACCTTTCGCTTCCAAAAGGCCTAGGCTCGCTGCTTCACCGAAGTGTTCGGAGAGGTAACTGGAATCTCCCGGCACACAAGACTAGTGCCACCAAGCTCAATCCAGCGATTTCCCAGTAATTCCTGGGGTAGACTGGTGCTACATACTAAGTTCCATATGTGAGAAGGTAGCTGAACGCCTTGTCCAAAATCATCTTACTGCTGAGAGTTGAGCTCACCCTCAGTCCCTCACAGTTCCACACTGCAAGCAGAGTGAGTTTCCCACGTCTTCACCAGAGACTTTTGCCAGAGGCTTCTGAGACGCAAGTTAACAATGCACACCTGGACGGTATCTCCAGGTGCAGTAGAGTGGTAATCTGGGAACCTCCTGTCTCAGAATACTGCTACCTTCACACTGTCATAAGAATGCAGCTAGTTGAGAGCTGGCTTCAAGGCCTGCTTCCCTGTGAGAGCTAAGGACAGGGCACAACCCTCCCGCATCCTGCTTGACTGTAGAAGGAGCTGCTAACGTCCTCATGTTCGTGGCATGGAAACGTTGTGAGAAAAGCATGTGGAATCGTTGTGCCTGAACCCACGTGTATCTGAGTTGAATACAGCGATTTCCAAAGTCCTTCTTCATCAGAGTGTAGCTAGGTTCCCACTCGCATGTCCGAGTGGGTAGCAGACATCTGCCTCCCATGTATACACACTTCTGAGAGTTGAGCTTATGGCCTGTAAGCCTACCTCCTGCCTGCAGCTACCTTTCGCTTCCAAAAGGCCTAGGCTCGCTGCTTCACCGAAGTGTTGGGAGAGGTAACTGGAATCTCCCGGCACACAAGACTAGTGCCACCAAGCTCAATCCAGCGATTTCCCAGTAATTCCTGGGGTAGACTGGTGCTACATACTAAGTTCCATATGTGAGAAGGTAGCTGAACGCCTTGTCCAAAATCATCTTACTGCTGAGAGTTGAGCTCACCCTCAGTCCCTCACAGTTCCACACTGCCTGCAGAGTGAGTTTCCCACGTCTTCACCAGAGACTTTTGCCAGAGGCTTCTGAGACGCAAGTTAACAATGCACACCTGGACGGTATCTCCAGGTGCAGTAGAGTGGTAATCTGGGAACCTCCTTACTCAGAATACTGCTACCTTCACACTGTCATAAGAATGCAGCTAGTTGAGAGCTGGCTTCTAGGCAAGCTTCCCTGTGAGAGCTGAGGACAGGGCAGAACCCTCCCGCATCCTGCCTGACTGTAGACGTACCTGCTAACCTCCTTATGTTAGTGGCTGGGATGGGTTGAGGGAAAAGCATGTGTAAGCATTGGGCCTGAACTCCCGTGTATCTGAGTTGAATACAGCGATTTCCAACATCCTTCTTCAATAGGAGTGTAGCTAGGTTCCAACTCCCATGTCCGAGTGGGCAGCAGACATCTGCCTCCCATGCATACACACTTCTGAGAGTTGAGCTTATGGCCTGTAACCCTACATCCTGCCTGCCGCTACCTTTCGCTTCCAAAAGGCCTAGGCTCGCTGCTTGACGCAAGTGTTGGGAGAGGTAACTGGAATCTCCCGGCACACAAGACGAGTGCCTCCAAGCTCAATCAAGCGATTTCCTAGTAATTCCTGGGGTAGACTGGTGCTACATACTAAGTTCCATACGTGAGTATGTAGTTGAACGCCTTGTCCAAAAACATCTTACTTCTCAGAGTTGAGCTCACCCTCAGTCCCTCACAGTTCCACACTGCCTGCAGAGTGAGTTTCGCACGTCTTCACCAGAGACGTTTGCCAGAGGCTTCTGAGACGCAAGTTAACAATGCAGACCTGGAGGGTATCTCCAGGTCCAGTAGAGTGGTAACCTGGGAACCTCCTGTCTCAGAATCCTGCTACCTTCACCCTGCCATAAGAATGCAGCTAGTTGACAGCTGGCTTCAAGGCCTGCTTCCCTGTGAGAGCTAAGGACAGGGCACAACCCTCCCGCATCCTGCTTGACTGTAGAAGGAGCTGCTAACGTCCTCATGTTAGTGGCAGGGAAAGGTTGTGAGAAAAGCGTGTGGAATCGTTGTGCCTGAACCCACGTGTATCTGAGTTGAATACAGCGATTTCCAAAGTCCTTCTTCATCAGAGTGTAGCTAGGTTCCCACTCGCATGTCCGAGTGGGTAGCAGACATCTGCCTCCCATGTATACACACTTCTGAGAGTTGAGCTTATGGCCTGTAAGCCTACCTCCTGCCTGTAGCTACCTTTCGCTTCCAAAAGGCCTAGGCTCGCTGCTTCACCGAAGTGTTGGGAGAGGTAACTGGAATCTCCCGGCACACAAGACTAGTGCCACCAAGCTCAATCCAGCGATTTCCCAGTAATTCCTGGGGTAGACTGGTGCTACATACTAAGTTCCATATGTGAGAAGGTAGCTGAACGCCTTGTCCAAAATCATCTTACTGCTGAGAGTTGAGCTCACCCTCAGTCCCTCACAGTTCCACACTGCCTGCAGAGTGAGTTTCCCACGTCTTCACCAGAGACTTTTAGCAGAGGCTTCTGAGACGCAAGTTAACAATGCACACCTGGACGGTATCTCCAGGTGCAGTAGAGTGGTAATCTGGGAACCTCCTTACTCAGAATACTGCTACCTTCACACTGTCATAAGAATGCAGCTAGTTGAGAGCTGGCTTCTAGGCAAGCTTCCCTGTGAGAGCTGAGGACAGGGCAGAACCCTCCCGCATCCTGCCTGACTGTAGACGTACCTGCTAACCTCCTTATGTTAGTGGCTGGGATGGGTTGCGGGAAAAGCATGTGTAAGCATTGGGAATGAACTCCCGTGTATCTGAGTTGAATACAGCGATTTCCAACATCCTTCTTCAATAGGAGTGTAGCTAGGTTCCAACTCCCATGTCCGAGTGGGCAGCAGACATCTGCCTCCCATGCATACACACTTCTGAGAGTTGAGCTTATGGCCTGTAACCCTACATCCTGCCTGCCGCTACCTTTCGCTTCCAAAAAGCCTAGGCTCGCTGCTTGACGCAAGTGTTGGGAGAGGTAACTGGAATCTCCCGGCACACAAGACGAGTGCCTCCAAGCTCAATCAAGCGATTTCCTAGTAATTCCTGGGGTAGACTGGTGCTACATACTAAGTTCCATACGTGAGTATGTAGTTGAACGCCTTGTCCAAAAACATCTTACTTCTGAGAGTTGAGCTCACCCTCAGTCCCTCACAGTTCCACACTGCCTGCAGAGTGAGTTTCGCACGTCTTCACCAGAGACGTTTGCCAGAGGCTTCTGAGACGCAAGTTAACAATGCAGACCTGGAGGGTATCTCCAGGTCCAGTAGAGTGGTAACCTGGGAACCTCCTGTCTCAGAATCCTGCTACCTTCACCCTGCCATAAGAATGCAGCTAGTTGACAGCTGGCTTCAAGGCCTGCTTCCCTGTGAGAGCTAAGGACAGGGCACAACCCTCCCGCATCCTGCTTGACTGTAGAAGGAGCTGCTAACGTCCTCATGTTAGTGGCAGGGAAAGGTTGTGAGAAAAGCATGTGGAATCGTTGTGCCTGAACCCACGTGTATCTGAGTTGAATACAGCGATTTCCAAAGTCCTTCTTCATCAGAGTGTAGCTAGGTTCCCACTCGCATGTCCGAGTGGGTAGCAGACATCTGCCTCCCATGTATACACACTTCTGAGAGTTGAGCTTATGGCCTGTAAGCCTACCTCCTGCCTGTAGCTACCTTTCGCTTCCAAAAGGCCTAGGCTCGCTGCTTCACCGAAGTGTTGGGAGAGGTAACTGGAATCTCCCGGCACACAAGACTAGTGCCACCAAGCTCAATCCAGCGATTTCCCAGTAATTCCTGGGGTAGACAGGTGCTACATACTAAGTTCCATATGTGAGAAGGTAGCTGAACGCCTTGTCCAAAATCATCTTACTGCTGAGAGTTGAGCTCACCCTCAGTCCCTCACAGTTCCACACTGCCTGCAGAGTGAGTTTCCCACGTCTTCACCAGAGACTTTTGCCAGAGGCTTCTGAGACGCAAGTTGACAATGCACACCTGGACGGTATCTCCAGGTGCAGTAGAGTGGTAATCTGGGAACCTCCTTACTCAGAATACTGCTACCTTCACACTGTCATAAGAATGCAGCTAGTTGAGAGCTGGCTTCTAGGCAAGCTTCCCTGTTAGAGCTGAGGACAGGGCAGAACCCTCCCGCATCCTGCCTGACTGTAGACGTACCTGCTAACCTCCTTATGTTAGTGGCTGGGATGGGTTGCGCGAAAAGCATGTGTAAGCATTGGGCCTGAACTCCCGTGTATCTGAGTTGAATACAGCGATTTCCAACGTCCTTCTAAAATAGGAGTGTAGCTAGGTTCCAACTCCCATGTCCGAGTGGGCAGCAGACATCTGCCTCCCATGCATACACACTTCTGAGAGTTGAGCTTATGGCCTGTAACCCTACATCCTGCCTGCCGCTACCTTTCGCTTCCAAAAGGCCTAGGCTCGCTGCTTGACGCAAGTGTTGGGAGAGGTAACTGGAATCTCCCGGCACACAAGACGAGTGCCTCCAAGCTCAATCAAGCGATTTCCTAGTAATTCCTGGGGTAGACTGGTGCTACATACTAAGTTCCATACGTGAGTATGTAGTTGAACGCCTTGTCCAAAAACATCTTACTTCTCAGAGTTGAGCTCACCCTCAGTCCCTCACAGTTCCACACTGCCTGCAGAGTGAGTTTTGCACGTCTTCACCAGAGACGTTTGCCAGAGGCTTCTGAGACGCAAGTTAACAATGCAGACCTGGAGGGTATCTCCAGGTCCAGTAGAGTGGTAACCTGGGAACCTCCTGTCTCAGAATCCTGCTACCTTCACCCTGCCATAAGAATGCAGCTAGTTGACAGCTGGCTTCAAGGCCTGCTTCCCTGTGAGAGCTAAGGACAGGGCACAACCCTCCCGCATCCTGCTTGACTGTAGAAGGAGCTGCTAACGTCCTCATGTTAGTGGCAGGGAAAGGTTGTGAGAAAAGCATGTGGAATCGTTGTGCCTGAACCCACGTGTATCTGAGTTGAATACAGCGATTTCCAAAGTCCTTCTTCATCAGAGTGTAGCTAGGTTCCCACTCGCATGTCCGAGTGGGTAGCAGACATCTGCCTCCCATGTATACACACTTCTGAGAGTTGAGCTTATGGCCTGTAAGCCTACCTCCTGCCTGCAGCTACCTTTCGCTTCCAAAAGGCCTAGGCTCGCTGCTTCACCAAAGTGTTGGGAGAGGTAACTGGAATCTCCCGGCACACAAGACTAGTGCCACCAAGCTCAATCCAGCGATTTCCCAGTAATTCCTGGGGTAGACTGGTGCTACATACTAAGTTCCATATGTGAGAAGGTAGCTGAACGCCTTGTCCAAAATCATCTTACTGCTGAGAGTTGAGCTCACCCTCAGTCCCTCACAGTTCCACACTGCCTGCAGAGTGAGTTTCCCACGTCTTCACCAGAGACTTTTAGCAGAGGCTTCTGAGACGCAAGTTAACAATGCACACCTGGACGGTATCTCCAGGTGCAGTAGAGTGGTAATCTGGGAACCTCCTTACTCAGAATACTGCTACCTTCACACTGTCATAAGAATGCAGCTAGTTGAGAGCTGGCTTCTAGGCAAGCTTCCCTGTGAGAGCTGAGGACAGGGCAGAACCCTCCCGCATCCTGCCTGACTGTAGACGTACCTGCTAACCTCCTTATGTTAGTGGCTGGGATGGGTTGCGGGAAAAGCATGTGTAAGCATTGGGCCTGAACTCCCGTGTATCTGAGTTGAATACAGCGATTTCCAACATCCTTCTTCAATAGGAGTGTAGCTAGGTTCCAACTCCCATGTCCGAGTGGGTAGCAGACATCTGCCTCCCATGCATACACACTTCTGAGAGTTGAGCTTATGGCCTGTAACCCTACATCCTGCCTGCCGCTACCTTTCGCTTCCAAAAGGCCTAGGCTCGCTGCTTGACGCAAGTGTTGGGAGAGGTAACTGGAATCTCCCGGCACACAAGACGAGTGCCTCCAAGCTCAATCAAGCGATTTCCTAGTAATTCCTGGGGTAGACTGGTGCTACATACTAAGTTCCATACGTGAGTATGTAGTTGAACGCCTTGTCCAAAAACATCTTACTTCTCAGAGTTGAGCTCACCCTCAGTCCCTCACAGTTCCACACTGCCTGCAGAGTGAGTTTCGCACGTCTTCTCCAGAGACGTTTGCCAGAGGCTTCTGAGACGCAAGTTAACAATGCAGACCTGCAGGGTATCTCCAGGTCCAGTAGAGTGGTAACCTGGGAACCTCCTTTCTCAGAATACTGCTACTTTCACCCTGCCATAAGAATGCAGCTTGTTGACAGCTGGCTTCAAGGCCTGCTTCCCTGTGAGAGCTAAGGACAGGGCACAACCCTCCCGCATCCTGCTTGACTGTAGAAGGCGCTGCTAACGTCCTCATGTTAGTGGCAGGGAAACGTTGTGAGAAAAGCATGTGGAATCGTTGTGCCTGAACCCACGTGTATCTGAGTTGAATACAGCGATTTCCAAAGTCCTTCTTCATCAGAGTGTAGCTAGGTTCCCACTCGCATGTCCGAGTGGGCAGCAGACATCTGCCTCCCATGTATACACACTTCTGAGAGTTGAGCTTATGGCCTGTAACCCTACATCCTGCCTGCCGCTACCTTTCGCTTCCAAAAGGCCTAGGCTCGCTGCTTGACGCAAGTGTTGGCAGAGGTAACTGGAATCTCCCGGCACACAAGACGAGTGCCTCCAAGCTCAATCAAGCGATTTCCTAGTAATTCCTGGGGTAGACTGGTGCTACATACTAAGTTCCATACGTGAGTATGTAGTTGAACGCCTTGTCCAAAAACATCTTACTTCTGAGAGTTGAGCTCACCCTCAGTCCCTCACAGTTCCACACTGCCTGCAGAGTGAGTTTCGCACGTCTTCACCAGAGACGTTTGCCAGAGGCTTCTGAGACGCAAGTTAACAATGCAGACCTGGAGGGTATCTCCAGGTCCAGTAGAGTGGTAACCTGGGAACCTCCTGTCTCAGAATCCTGCTACCTTCACCCTGCCATAAGAATGCAGCTAGTTGACAGCTGGCTTCAAGGCCTGCTTCCCTGTGAGAGCTAAGGACAGGGCACAACCCTCCCGCATCCTGCTTGACTGTAGAAGGAGCTGCTAACGTCCTCATGTTAGTGGCAGGGAAACGTTGTGAGAAAAGCATGTGGAATCGTTGTGCCTGAACCCACGTGTATCTGAGTTGAATACAGCGATTTCCAAAGTCCTTCTTCATCAGAGTGTAGCTAGGTTCCCACTCGCATGTCCGAGTGGGTAGCAGACATCTGCCTCCCATGTATACACACTTCTGAGAGTTGAGCTTATGGCCTGTAAGCCTACCTCCTGCCTGCAGCTACCTTTCGCTTCCAAAAGGCCTAGGCTCGCTGCTTCACCGAAGTGTTGGGAGAGGTAACTGGAATCTCCCGGCACACAAGACTAGTGCCACCAAGCTCAATCCAGCGATTTCCCAGTAATTCCTGGGGTAGACTGGTGCTACATACTAAGTTCCATATGTGAGAAGGTAGCTGAACGCCTTGTCCAAAATCATCTTACTGCTGAGAGTTGAGCTCACCCTCAGTCCCTCACAGTTCCACACTGCCTGCAGAGTGAGTTTCCCACGTCTTCACCAGAGACTTTTGCCAGAGGCTTCTGAGACGCAAGTTAACAATGCACACCTGGACGGTATCTCCAGGTGCAGTAGAGTGGTAATCTGGGAACCTCCTTACTCAGAATACTGCTACCTTCACACTGTCATAAGAATGCAGCTAGTTGAGAGCTGGCTTCTAGGCAAGCTTCCCTGTGAGAGCTGAGGACAGGGCAGAACCCTCCCGCATCCTGCCTGACTGTAGACGTACCTGCTAACCTCCTTATGTTAGTGGCTGGGATGGGTTGAGGGAAAAGCATGTGTAAGCATTGGGCCTGAACTCCCGTGTATCTGAGTTGAATACAGCGATTTCCAACATCCTTCTTCAATAGGAGTGTAGCTAGGTTCCAACTCCCATGTCCGAGTGGGCAGCAGACATCTGCCTCCCATGCATACACACTTCTGAGAGTTGAGCTTATGGCCTGTAACCCTACATCCTGCCTGCCGCTACCTTTCGCTTCCAAAAAGCCTAGGCTCGCTGCTTGACGCAAGTGTTGGGAGAGGTAACTGGAATCTCCCGGCACACAAGACGAGTGCCTCCAAGCTCAATCAAGCGATTTCCTAGTAATTCCTGGGGTAGACTGGTGCTACATACTAAGTTCCATACGTGAGTATGTAGTTGAACGCCTTGTCCAAAAACATCTTACTTCTGAGAGTTGAGCTCACCCTCAGTCCCTCACAGTTCCACACTGCCTGCAGAGTGAGTTTCGCACGTCTTCACCAGAGACGTTTGCCAGAGGCTTCTGAGACGCAAGTTAACAATGCAGACCTGGAGGGTATCTCCAGGTCCAGTAGAGTGGTAACCTGGGAACCTCCTGTCTCAGAATCCTGCTACCTTCACCCTGCCATAAGAATGCAGCTAGTTGACAGCTGGCTTCAAGGCCTGCTTCCCTGTGAGAGCTAAGGACAGGGCACAACCCTCCCGCATCCTGCTTGACTGTAGAAGGAGCTGCTAACGTCCTCATGTTAGTGGCAGGGAAAGGTTGTGAGAAAAGCATGTGGAATCGTTGTGCCTGAACCCACGTGTATCTGAGTTGAATACAGCGATTTCCAAAGTCCTTCTTCATCAGAGTGTAGCTAGGTTCCCACTCGCATGTCCGAGTGGGTAGCAGACATCTGCCTCCCATGTATACACACTTCTGAGAGTTGAGCTTATGGCCTGTAAGCCTACCTCCTGCCTGTAGCTACATTTCGCTTCCAAAAGGCCTAGGCTCGCTGCTTCACCGAAGTGTTGGGAGAGGTAACTGGAATCTCCCGGCACACAAGACTAGTGCCACCAAGCTCAATCCAGCGATTTCCCAGTAATTCCTGGGGTAGACAGGTGCTACATACTAAGTTCCATATGTGAGAAAGTAGCTGAACGCCTTGTCCAAAATCATCTTACTGCTGAGAGTTGAGCTCACCCTCAGTCCCTCACAGTTCCACACTGCCTGCAGAGTGAGTTTCCCACGTCTTCACCAGAGACTTTTACCAGAGGCTTCTGAGACGCAAGTTAACAATGCACACCTGGACGGTATCTCCAGGTGCAGTAGAGTGGTAATCTGGGAACCTCCTTACTCAGAATACTGCTACCTTCACACTGTCATAAGAATGCAGCTAGTTGAGAGCTGGCTTCTAGGCAAGCTTCCCTGTGAGAGCTGAGGACAGGGCAGAACCCTCCCGCATCCTGCCTGACTGTAGACGTACCTGCTAACCTCCTTATGTTAGTGGCTGGGATGGGTTGCGGGAAAAGCATGTGTAAGCATTGGGCCTGAACTCCCGTGTATCTGAGTTGAATACAGCGATTTCCAACGTCCTTCTAAAATAGGAGTGTAGCTAGGTTCCAACTCCCATGTCCGAGTGGGCAGCAGACATCTGCCTCCCATGCATACACACTTCTGAGAGTTGAGCTTATGGCCTGTAACCCTACATCCTGCCTGCCGCTACCTTTCGCTTCCAAAAGGCCTAGGCTCGCTGCTTGACGCAAGTGTTGGGAGAGGTAACTGGAATCTCCCGGCACACAAGACGAGTGCCTCCAAGCTCAATCAAGCGATTTCCTAGTAAATCCTGGGGTAGACTGGTGCTACATACTAAGTTCCATACGTGAGTATGTAGTTGAACGCCTTGTCCAAAAACATCTTACTTCTGAGAGTTGAGCTCACCCTCAGTCCCTCACAGTTCCACACTGCCTGCAGAGTGAGTTTTGCACGTCTTCACCAGAGACGTTTGCCAGAGGCTTCTGAGACGCAAGTTAACAATGCAGACCTGGAGGGTATCTCCAGGTCCAGTAGAGTGGTAACCTGGGAACCTCCTGTCTCAGAATCCTGCTACCTTCACCCTGCCATAAGAATGCAGCTAGTTGACAGCTGGCTTCAAGGCCTGCTTCCCTGTGAGAGCTAAGGACAGGGCACAACCCTCCCGCATCCTGCTTGACTGTAGAAGGAGCTGCTAACGTCCTCATGTTAGTGGCAGGGAAAGGTTGTGAGAAAAGCATGTGGAATCGTTGTGCCTGAACCCACGTGTATCTGAGTTGAATACAGCGATTTCCAAAGTCCTTCTTCATCAGAGTGTAGCTAGGTTCCCACTCGCATGTCCGAGTGGGTAGCAGACATCTGCCTCCCATGTATACACACTTCTGAGAGTTGAGCTTATGGCCTGTAAGCCTACCTCCTGCCTGCAGCTACCTTTCGCTTCCAAAAGGCCTAGGCTCGCTGCTTCACCAAAGTGTTGGGAGAGGTAACTGGAATCTCCCGGCACACAAGACTAGTGCCACCAAGCTCAATCCAGCGATTTCCCAGTAATTCCTGGGGTAGACTGGTGCTACATACTAAGTTCCATATGTGAGAAGGTAGCTGAACGCCTTGTCCAAAATCATCTTACTGCTGAGAGTTGAGCTCACCCTCAGTCCCTCACAGTTCCACACTGCCTGCAGAGTGAGTTTCCCACGTCTTCACCAGAGACTTTTGCCAGAGGCTTCTGAGACGCAAGTTAACAATGCACACCTGGACGGTATCTCCAGGTGCAGTAGAGTGGTAATCTGGGAACCTCCTTACTCAGAATACTGCTACCTTCACACTGTCATAAGAATGCAGCTAGTTGAGAGCTGGCTTCTAGGCAAGCTTCCCTGTGAGAGCTGAGGACAGGGCAGAACCCTCCCGCATCCTGCCTGACTGTAGACGTACCTGCTAACCTCCTTATGTTAGTGGCTGGGATGGGTTGCGGGAAAAGCATGTGTAAGCATTGGGCCTGAACTCCCGTGTATCTGAGTTGAATACAGCGATTTCCAACATCCTTCTTCAATAGGAGTGTAGCTAGGTTCCAACTCCCATGTCCGAGTGGGTAGCAGACATCTGCCTCCCATGCATACACACTTCTGAGAGTTGAGCTTATGGCCTGTAACCCTACATCCTGCCTGCCGCTACCTTTCGCTTCCAAAAGGCCTAGGCTCGCTGCTTGACGCAAGTGTTGGGAGAGGTAACTGGAATCTCCCGGCACACAAGACGAGTGCCTCCAAGCTCAATCAAGCGATTTCCTAGTAATTCCTGGGGTAGACTGGTGCTACATACTAAGTTCCATACGTGAGTATGTAGTTGAACGCCTTGTCCAAAAACATCTTACTTCTCAGAGTTGAGCTCACCCTCAGTCCCTCACAGTTCCACACTGCCTGCAGAGTGAGTTTCGCACGTCTTCTCCAGAGACGTTTGCCAGAGGCTTCTGAGACGCAAGTTAACAATGCAGACCTGCAGGGTATCTCCAGGTCCAGTAGAGTGGTAACCTGGGAACCTCCTTTCTCAGAATACTGCTACTTTCACCCTGCCATAAGAATGCAGCTTGTTGACAGCTGGCTTCAAGGCCTGCTTCCCTGTGAGAGCTAAGGACAGGGCACAACCCTCCCGCATCCTGCTTGACTGTAGAAGGCGCTGCTAACGTCCTCATGTTAGTGGCAGGGAAACGTTGTGAGAAAAGCATGTGGAATCGTTGTGCCTGAACCCACGTGTATCTGAGTTGAATACAGCGATTTCCAAAGTCCTTCTTCATCAGAGTGTAGCTAGGTTCCCACTCGCATGTCCGAGTGGGCAGCAGACATCTGCCTCCCATGTATACACACTTCTGAGAGTTGAGCTTATGGCCTGTAACCCTACATCCTGCCTGCCGCTACCTTTCGCTTCCAAAAGGCCTAGGCTCGCTGCTTGACGCAAGTGTTGGCAGAGGTAACTGGAATCTCCCGGCACACAAGACGAGTGCCTCCAAGCTCAATCAAGCGATTTCCTAGTAATTCCTGGGGTAGACTGGTGCTACATACTAAGTTCCATACGTGAGTATGTAGTTGAACGCCTTGTCCAAAAACATCTTACTTCTGAGAGTTGAGCTCACCCTCAGTCCCTCACAGTTCCACACTGCCTGCAGAGTGAGTTTCGCACGTCTTCACCAGAGACGTTTGCCAGAGGCTTCTGAGACGCAAGTTAACAATGCAGACCTGGAGGGTATCTCCAGGTCCAGTAGAGTGGTAACCTGGGAACCTCCTGTCTCAGAATCCTGCTACCTTCACCCTGCCATAAGAATGCAGCTAGTTGACAGCTGGCTTCAAGGCCTGCTTCCCTGTGAGAGCTAAGGACAGGGCACAACCCTCCCGCATCCTGCTTGACTGTAGAAGGAGCTGCTAACGTCCTCATGTTAGTGGCAGGGAAAGGTTGTGAGAAAAGCATGTGGAATCGTTGTGCCTGAACCCACGTGTATCTGAGTTGAATACAGCGATTTCCAAAGTCCTTCTTCATCAGAGTGTAGCTAGGTTCCCACTCGCATGTCCGAGTGGGTAGCAGACATCTGCCTCCCATGTATACACACTTCTGAGAGTTGAGCTTATGGCCTGTAAGCCTACCTCCTGCCTGTAGCTACCTTTCGCTTCCAAAAGGCCTAGGCTCGCTGCTTCACCGAAGTGTTGGGAGAGGTAACTGGAATCTCCCGGCACACAAGACTAGTGCCACCAAGCTCAATCCAGCGATTTCCCAGTAATTCCTGGGGTAGACTGGTGCTACATACTAAGTTCCATATGTGAGAAGGTAGCTGAACGCCTTGTCCAAAATCATCTTACTGCTGAGAGTTGAGCTCACCCTCAGTCCCTCACAGTTCCACACTGCCTGCAGAGTGAGTTTCCCACGTCTTCACCAGAGACTTTTGCCAGAGGCTTCTGAGACGCAAGTTAACAATGCACACCTGGACGGTATCTCCAGGTGCAGTAGAGTGGTAATCTGGGAACCTCCTTACTCAGAATACTGCTACCTTCACACTGTCATAAGAATGCAGCTAGTTGAGAGCTGGCTTCTAGGCAAGCTTCCCTGTGAGAGCTGAGGACAGGGCAGAACCCTCCCGCATCCTGCCTGACTGTAGACGTACCTGCTAACCTCCTTATGTTAGTGGCTGGGATGGGTTGCGGGAAAAGCATGTGTAAGCATTGGGCCTGAACTCCCGTGTATCTGAGTTGAATACAGCGATTTCCAACATCCTTCTTCAATAGGAGTGTAGCTAGGTTCCAACTCCCATGTCCGAGTGGGCAGCAGACATCTGCCTCCCATGCATACACACTTCTGAGAGTTGAGCTTATGGCCTGTAACCCTACATCCTGCCTGCCGCTACCTTTCGCTTCCAAAAGGCCTAGGCTCGCTGCTTGACGCAAGTGTTGGGAGAGGTAACTGGAATCTCCCGGCACACAAGACGAGTGCCTCCAAGCTCAATCAAGCGATTTCCTAGTAATTCCTGGGGTAGACTGGTGCTACATACTAAGTTCCATACGTGAGTATGTAGTTGAACGCCTTGTCCAAAAACATCTTACTTCTCAGAGTTGAGCTCACCCTCAGTCCCTCACAGTTCCACACTGCCTGCAGAGTGAGATTCGCACGTCTTCACCAGAGACGTTTGCCAGAGGCTTCTGAGACGCAAGTTAACAATGCAGACCTGGAGGGTATCTCCAGGTCCAGTAGAGTGGTAACCTGGGAACCTCCTGTCTCAGAATACTGCTACCTTCACCCTGCCATAAGAATGCAGCTAGTTGACAGCTGGCTTCAAGGCCTGCTTCCCTGTGAGAACGAAGGACAGGGCACAACCCTCCCGCATCCTGCTTGACTGTAGAAGGAGCTGCTAACGTCCTCATGTTAGTGGCAGGGAAACGTTGTGAGAAAAGCATGTGGAATCGTTGTGCCTGAACCCACGTGTATCTGAGTTGAATACAGCGATTTCCAAAGTCCTTCTTCATCAGAGTGTAGCTAGGTTCCCACTCGCATGTCCGAGTGGGTAGCAGACATCTGCCTCCCATGTATACACACTTCTGAGAGTTGAGCTTATGGCCTGTAAGCCTACCTCCTGCCTGTAGCTACCTTTCGCTTCCAAAAGGCCTAGGCTCGCTGCTTGACGCAAGTGTTGGGAGAGGTAACTGGAATCTCCCGGCACACAAGACTAGTGCCACCAAGCTCAATCCAGCGATTTCCCAGTAATTCCTGGGGTAGACTGGTGCTACATACTAAGTTCCATATGTGAGAAGGTAGCTGAACGCCTTGTCCAAAATCATCTTACTGCTGAGAGTTGAGCTCACCCTGAGTCCCTCACAGTTCCACACCGCCTGCAGAGTGAGTTTCCCACGTCTTCACCAGAGACTTTTGCCAGAGGCTTCTGAGACGCAAGTTAACAATGCACACCTGGACGGTATCTCCAGGTGCAGTAGAGTGGTAATCTGGGAACCTCCTTACTCAGAATACTGCTACCTTCACACTGTCATAAGAATGCAGCTAGTTGAGAGCTGGCTTCTAGCCAAGCTTCCCTGTGAGAGCTGAGGACAGGGCAGAACCCTCCCGCATCCTGCCTGACTGTAGACGTACCTGCTAACCTCCTTATGTTAGTGGCTGGGATGGGTTGCGGGAAAAGCATGTGTAAGCATTGGGCCTGAACTCCCGTGTATCTGAGTTGAATACAGCGATTTCCAACATCCTTCTTCAATAGGAGTGTAGCTAGGTTCCAACTCCCATGTCCGAGTGGGTAGCAGACATCTGCCTCCCATGCATACACACTTCTGAGAGTTGAGCTTATGGCCTGTAACCCTACATCCTGCCTGCCGCTACCTTTCGCTTCCAAAAGGCCTAGGCTCGCTGCTTGACGCAAGTGTTGGGAGAGGTAACTGGAATCTCCCGGCACACAAGACGAGTGCCTCCAAGCTCAATCAAGCGATTTCCTAGTAATTCCTGGGGTAGACTGGTGCTACATACTAAGTTCCATACGTGAGTATGTAGTTGAACGCCTTGTCCAAAAACATCTTACTTCTCAGAGTTGAGCTCACCCTCAGTCCCTCACAGTTCCACACTGCCTGCAGAGTGAGTTTCGCACGTCTTCACCAGAGACGTTTGCCAGAGGCTTTTGAGACGCAAGTTAACAATGCAGACCTGGAGGGTATCTCCAGGTCCAGTAGAGTGGTAACCTGGGAACCTCCTGTCTCAGAATCCTGCTACCTTCACCCTGCCATAAGAATGCAGCTAGTTGACAGCTGGCTTCAAGGCCTGCTTCCCTGTGAGAGCTAAGGACAGGGCACAACCCTCCCGCATCCTGCTTGACTGTAGAAGGAGCTGCTAACGTTCTCATGTTAGTGGCAGGGAAAGGTTGTGAGAAAAGCATGTGGAATCGTTGTGCCTGAACCCACGTGTATCTGAGTTGAATACAGCGATTTCCAAAGTCCTTCTTCATCAGAGTGTAGCTAGGTTCCCACTCGCATGTCCGAGTGGGTAGCAGACATCTGCCTCCCATGTATACACACTTCTGAGAGTTGAGCTTATGGCCTGTAAGCCTACCTCCTGCCTGTAGCTACCTTTCGCTTCCAAAAGGCCTAGGCTCGCTGCTTCACCGAAGTGTTGGGAGAGGTAACTGGAATCTCCCGGCACACAAGACTAGTGCCACCAAGCTCAATCCAGCGATTTCCCAGTAATTCCTGGGGTAGACTGGTGCTACATACTAAGTTCCATATGTCAGAAGGTAGCTGAACGCCTTGTCCAAAATCATCTTACTGCTGAGAGTTGAGCTCACCCTCAGTCCCTCAAAGTTCCACACTGCGTGCAGAGTGAGTTTCCCACGTCTTCACCAGAGACTTTTGCCAGAGGCTTCTGAGACGCAAGTTAACAATGCACACCTGGACGGTATCTCCAGGTGCAGTAGAGTGGTAATCTGGGAACCTCCTTACTCAGAATACTGCCACCTTCACACTGTCATAAGAATGCAGCTAGTTGAGAGCTGGCTTCTAGGCAAGCTTCCCTGTGAGAGCTGAGGACAGGGCAGAAGCCTCCCGCATCCTGCCTGACTGTAGACGTACCTGCTAACCTCCTTATGTTAGTGGCTGGGATGGGTTGCGCGAAAAGCATGTGTAAGCATTGGGCCTGAACTCCCGTGTATCTGAGTTGAATACAGCGATTTCCAACATCCTTCTTCAATAGGAGTGTAGCTAGGTTCCAACTCCCATGTCCGAGTGGGTAGCAGACATCTGCCTCCCATGCATACACACTTCTGAGAGTTGAGCTTATGGCCTGTAACCCTACATCCTGCCTGCCGCTACCTTTCGCTTCCAAAAGGCCTAGGCTCGCTGCTTGACGCAAGTGTTGGGAGAGGTAACTGGAATCTCCCGGCACACAAGACGAGTGCCTCCAAGCTCAATCAAGCGATTTCCTAGTAATTCCTGGGGTAGACTGGTGCTACATACTAAGTTCCATACGTGAGTATGTAGTTGAACGCCTTGTCCAAAAACATCTTACTTCTCAGAGTTGAGCTCACCCTCAGTCCCTCACAGTTCCACACTGCCTGCAGAGTGAGTTTCGGACGTCTTCACCAGAGACGTTTGCCAGAGGCTTCTGAGACGCAAGTTAACAATGCAGACCTGGAGGGTATCTCCAGGTCCAGTAGAGTGGTAACCTGGGAACCTCCTGTCTCAGAATCCTGCTACCTTCACCCTGCCATAAGAATGCATCTTGTTGACAGCTGGCTTCAAGGCCTGCTTCCCTGTGAGAGCTAAGGACAGGGCACAACCCTCCCGCATCCTGCTTGACTGTAGAAGGCGCTGCTAACGTCCTCATGTTAGTGGCAGGGAAACGTTGTGAGAAAAGCATGTGGAATCGTTGTGCCTGAACCCACGTGTATCTGAGTTGAATACAGCGATTTCCAAAGTCCTTCTTCATCAGAGTGTAGCTAGGTTCCCACTCGCATGTCCGAGTGGGTAGCAGACATCTGCCTCCCATGTATACACACTTCTGAGAGTTGAGCTTATGGCCTGTAAGCCTACCTCCTGCCTGCAGCTACCTTTCGCTTCCAAAAGGCCTAGGCTCGCTGCTTCACCGAAGTGTTCGGAGAGGTAACTGGAATCTCCCGGCACACAAGACTAGTGCCACCAAGCTCAATCCAGCGATTTCCCAGTAATTCCTGGGGTAGACTGGTGCTACATACTAAGTTCCATATGTGAGAAGGTAGCTGAACGCCTTGTCCAAAATCATCTTACTGCTGAGAGTTGAGCTCACCCTCAGTCCCTCACAGTTCCACACTGCCTGCAGAGTGAGTTTCCCACGTCTTCACCAGAGACTTTTGCCAGAGGCTTCTGAGACGCAAGTTAACAATGCACACCTGGACGGTATCTCCAGGTGCAGTAGAGTGGTAATCTGGGAACCTCCTTACTCAGAATACTGCTACCTTCACACTGTCATAAGAATGCAGCTAGTTGAGAGCTGGCTTCTAGGCAAGCTTCCCTGTGAGAGCTGAGGACAGGGCAGAACCCTCCCGCATCCTGCCTGACTGTAGACGTACCTGCTAACCTCCTTATGTTAGTGGCTGGGATGGGTTGCGGGAAAAGCATGTGTAAGCATTGGGCCTGAACTCCCGTGTATCTGAGTTGAATACAGCGATTTCCAACATCCTTCTTCAATAGGAGTGTAGCTAGGTTCCTACTCCCATGTCCGAGTGGGCAGCAGACATCTGCCTCCCATGCATACACACTTCTGAGAGTTGAGCTTATGGCCTGTAACCCTACATCCTGCCTGCCGCTACCTTTCGCTTCCAAAAGGCCTAGGCTCACTGCTTGACGCAAGTGTTGGGAGAGGTAACTGGAATCTCCCGGCACACAAGACGATTGCCTCCAAGCTCAATCAAGCGATTTCCTAGTAATTCCTGGGGTAGACTGGTGCTACATACTAAGTTCCATACGTGAGTAGGTAGTTGAACGCCTTGTCCAAAAACATCTTACTTCTGAGAGTTGAGCTCACCCTCAGTCCCTCACAGTTCCACACTGCCTGCAGAGTGAGTTTCGCACGTCTTCACCAGAGACGTTTGCCAGAGGCTTCTGAGACGCAAGTTAACAATGCAGACCTGGAGGGTATCTCCAGGTCCAGTAGAGTGGTAACCTGGGAACCTCCTGTCTCAGAATACTGCTACCTTCACCCTGCCATAAGAATGCAGCTAGTTGACAGCTGGCTTCAAGGCCTGCTTCCCTGTGAGAGCTAAGGACAGGGCACAACCCTCCCGCATCCTGCTTGACTGTAGAAGGAGCTGCTAACGTCCTCATGTTAGTGGAAGGGAAAGGTTGTGAGAAAAGCATGTGGAATCGTTGTGCCTGAACCCACGTGTATCTGAGTTGAATACAGCGATTTCCAAAGTCCTTCTTCATCAGAGTGTAGCTAGGTTCCCACTCGCATGTCCGAGTGGGTAGCAGACATCTGCCTCCCATGTATACACACTTCTGAGAGTTGAGCTTATGGCCTGTAAGCCTACCTCCTGCCTGCAGCTACCTTTCGCTTCCAAAAGGCCTAGGCTCGCTGCTTCACCGAAGTTTTGGGAGAGGTAACTGGAATCTCCCGGCACACAAGACTAGTGCCACCAAGCTCAATCCAGCGATTTCCCAGTAATTCCTGGGGTAGACTGGTGCTACATACTAAGTTCCATATGTGAGAAGGTAGCTGAACGCCTTGTCCAAAATCATCTTCCTGCTGAGAGTTGAGCTCACCCTCAGTCCCTCACATTGCACACAGCCTGCAGAGTGAGTTTCCCACGTCTTCACCAGAGACTTTTGCCAGAGGCTTCTGAGACGCAAGTTAACAATGCACACCTGGACGGTATCTCCAGGTGCAGTAGAGTGGTAATCTGGGAACCTCCTTACTCAGAATACTGCTACCTTCACACTGTCATAAGAATGCAGCTAGTTGAGAGCTGGCTTCTAGGCAAGCTTCCCTGTGAGAGCTGAGGACAGGGCAGAACCCTCCCGCATCCTGCCTGACTGTAGACGTACCTGCTAACCTCCTTATGTTAGTGGCTGGGATGGGTTGCGGGAAAAGCATGTGTAAGCATTGGGCCTGAACTCCCGTGTATCTGAGTTGAATACAGCGATTTCCAACATCCTTCTTCAATAGGAGTGTAGCTAGGTTCCTACTCCCATGTCCGAGTGGGCAGCAGACATCTGCCTCCCATGCATACACACTTCTGAGAGTTGAGCTTATGGCCTGTAACCCTACATCCTGCCTGCCGCTACCTTTCGCTTCCAAAAGGCCTAGGCTCACTGCTTGACGCAAGTGTTGGGAGAGGTAACTGGAATCTCCCGGCACACAAGACGAGTGCCTCCAAGCTCAATCAAGCGATTTCCTAGTAATTCCTGGGGTAGACTGGTGCTACATACTAAGTTCCGTACGTGAGTAGGTAGTTGAACGCCTTGTCCAAAAACATCTTACTTCTGAGAGTTGAGCTCACCCTCAGTCCCTCACAGTTCCACACTGCCTGCAGAGTGAGTTTCGCACGTCTTCACCAGAGACGTTTGCCAGAGGCTTCTGAGACGCAAGTTAACAATGCAGACCTGGAGGGTATCTCCAGGTCCAGTAGAGTGGTAACCTGGGAACCTCCTGTCTCAGAATCCTGCTACCTTCACCCTGCCATAAGAATGCAGCTAGTTGACAGCTGGCTTCAAGGCCTGCTTCCCTGTGAGAGCTAAGGACAGGGCACAACCCTCCCGCATCCTGCTTGACTGTAGAAGGAGCTGCTAACGTCCTCATGTTAGTGGCAGGGAAAGGTTGTGAGAAAAGCATGTGGAATCGTTGTGCCTGAACCCACGTGTATCTGAGTTGAATACAGCGATTTCCAAAGTCCTTCTTCATCAGAGTGTAGCTAGGTTCCCACTTGCATGTCCGAGTGGGTAGCAGACATCTGCCTCCCATGTATACACACTTCTGAGAGTTGAGCTTATGGCCTGTAAGCCTACCTCCTGCCTGCAGCTACCTTTCGCTTCCAAAAGGCCTAGGCTCGCTGCTTCACCGAAGTGTTGGGAGAGGTAACTGGAATCTCCCGGCACACAAGACTAGTGCCACCAAGCTCAATCCAGTGATTTCCCAGTAATTCCTGGGGTAGACTGGTGCTACATACTAAGTTCCATATGTGAGAAGGTAGCTGAACGCCTTGTCCAAAATCATCTTACTGCTGAGAGTTGAGCTCACCCTCAGTCCCTCACAGTTCCACACTGCCTGCAGAGTGAGTTTCCCACGTCTTCACCAGAGACTTTTGCTAGAGGCTTCTGAGACGCAAGTTAACAATGCACACCTGGACGGTATCTCCAGGTGCAGTAGAGTGGTAATCTGGGAACCTCCTTACTCAGAATACTGCTACCTTCACACTGTCATAAGAATGCAGCTAGTTGAGAGCTGGCTTCTAGGCAATCTTCCCTGTGAGAGCTGAGGACAGGGCAGAACCCTCCCGCATCCTGCCTGACTGTAGACGTACCTGCTAACCTCCTTATGTTAGTGGCTGGGATGGGTTGCGGGAAACGCATGTGTAAGCATTGGGCCTGAACTCCCGTGTATCTGAGTTGAATACAGCGATTTCCAACATCCTTCTAAAATAGGAGTGTAGCTAGGTTCCAACTCCCATGTCCGAGTGGGCAGCAGACATCTGCCTCCCATGCATACACACTTCTGAGAGTTGAGCTTATGGCCTGTAACCCTACATCCTGCCTGCCGCTACCTTTCGCTTCCAAAAGGCCTAGGCTCGCTGCTTGACGCAAGTGTTGGGAGAGGTAACTGGAATCTCCCGGCACACAAGACGAGTGCCTCCAAGCTCAATCAAGCGATTTCCTAGTAATTCCTGGGGTAGACTGGTGCTACATACTAAGTTCCATACGTGAGTAGGTAGTTGAACGCCTTGTCCAAAAACATCTTACTTCTCAGAGTTGAGCTCACCCTCAGTCCCTCACAGTTCCACACTGCCTGCAGAGTGAGTTTCGCACGTCTTCACCAGAGAGGTTTGCCAGAGGCTTCTGAGACGCAAGTTAACAATGCAGACCTGGAGGGTATCTCCAGGTCCAGTAGAGTGGTAACCTGGGAACCTCCTGTCTCAGAATCCTGCTACCTTCACCCTGCCATAAGAATGCATCTTGTTGACAGCTGGCTTCAAGGCCTGCTTCCCTGTGAGAGCTAAGGACAGGGCACAACCCTCCCGCATCCTGCTTGACTGTAGAAGGCGCTGCTAACGTCCTCATGTTAGTGGCAGGGAAACGTTGTGAGAAAAGCATGTGGAATCGTTGTGCCTGAACCCACGTGTATCTGAGTTGAATACAGCGATTTCCAAAGTCCTTCTTCATCAGAGTGTAGCTAGGTTCCCACTCGCATGTCCGAGTGGGTAGCAGACATCTGCCTCCCATGTATACACACTTCTGAGAGTTGAGCTTATGGCCTGTAAGCCTACCTCCTGCCTGCAGCTACCTTTCGCTTCCAAAAGGCCTAGGCTCGCTGCTTCACCGAAGTGTTGGGAGAGGTAACTGGAATCTCCCGGCACACAAGACTAGTGCCACCAAGCTCAATCCAGCGATTTCCCAGTAATTCCTGGGGTAGAGTGGTGCTACATACTAAGTTCCATATGTGAGAAGGTAGCTGAACGCCTTGTCCAAAATCATCTTACTGCTGAGAGTTGAGCTCACCCTCAGTCCCTCACAGTTCCACACTGCCTGCAGAGTGAGTTTCCCACGTCTTCACCAGAGACTTTTGCCAGAGGCTTCTGAGACGAAAGTTAACAATGCACACCTGGACGGTATCTCCAGGTGCAGTAGAGTGGTAATCTGGGAACCTCCTTACTCAGAATACTGCTACCTTCACACTGTCATAAGAATGCAGCTAGTTGAGAGCTGGCTTCTAGGCAAGCTTCCCTGTGAGAGCTGAGGACAGGGCAGAACCCTCCCGCATCCTGCCTGACTCTAGACGTACCTGCTAACCTCCTTATGTTAGTGGCTGGGATGGGTTGCGGGAAAAGCATGTGTAAGCATTGGGCCTGAACTCCCGTGTATCTGAGTTGAATACAGCGATTTCCAACATCCTTCTTCAATAGGAGTGTAGCTAGGTTCCTACTCCCATGTCCGAGTGGGCAGCAGACATCTGCCTCCCATGCATACACACTTCTGAGAGTTGAGCTTATGGCCTGTAACCCTACATCCTGCCTGCCGCTACCTTTCGCTTCCAAAAGGCCTAGGCTCGCTGCTTGACGCAAGTGTTGGGAGAGGTAACTGGAATCTCCCGGCACACAAGACGAGTGCCTCCAAGCTCAATCAAGCGATTTCCTAGTAATTCCTGGGGTAGACTGGTGCTACATACTAAGTTCCATATGTGAGTATGTAGTTGAACGCCTTGTCCAAAAACATCTTACTTCTGAGAGTTGAGCTCACCCTCAGTCCCTCACAGTTCCACACTGCCTGCAGAGTGAGTTTCGCACGTCTTCACCAGAGACGTTTGCCAGAGGCTTCTGAGACGCAAGTTAACAATGCAGACCTGGAGGGTATCTCCAGGTCCAGTAGAGTGGTAACCTGGGAACCTCCTGTCTCAGAATCCTGCTACCTTCACCCTGCCATAAGAATGCAGCTAGTTGACAGCTGGCTTCAAGGCCTGCTTCCCTGTGAGAGCTAAGGACAGGGCACAACCCTCCCGCATCCTGCTTGACTGTAGAAGGAGCTGCTAACGTCCTCATGTTAGTGGCAGGGAAACGTTGTGAGAAAAGCATGTGGAATTGTTGTGCCTGAACCCACGTGTATCTGAGTTGAATACAGCGATTTCCAAAGTCCTTCTTCATCAGAGTGTAGCTAGGTTCCCACTCGCATGTCCGAGTGGGTAGCAGACATCTGCCTCCCATGTATACACACTTCTGAGAGTTGAACTTATGGCCTGTAAGCCTACCTCCTGCCTGCAGCTACCTTTCGCTTCCAAAAGGCCTAGGCTCGCTGCTTCACCGAAGTGTTGGGAGAGGTAACTGGAATCTCCCGGCACACAAGACTAGTGCCACCAAGCTCAATCCAGCGATTTCCCAGTAATTCCTGGGGTAGACTGGTGCTACATACTAAGTTCCATATGTGAGAAGGTAGCTGAACGCCTTGTCCAAAATCATCTTACTGCTGAGAGTTGAGCTCACCCTCAGTCCCTCACAGTTCCACACTGCCTGCAGAGTGAGTTTCCCACGTCTTCACCAGAGACTTTTGCCAGAGGCTTCTGAGACGCAAGTTAACAATGCACACCTGGACGGTATCTCCAGGTGTAGTAGAGTGGTAATCTGGGAACCTCCTTACTCAGAATACTGCTACCTTCACACTGTCATAAGAATGCAGCTAGTTGAGAGCTGGCTTCTAGGCAAGCTTCCCTGTGAGATCTGAGGACAGGGCAGAACCCTCCCGCATCCTGCCTGACTGTAGACTTACCTGCTAACCTCCTTATGTTAGTGGCTGGGATGGGTTGCGGGAAAAGCATGTGTAAGCATTGGGCCTGAACTCCCGTGTATCTGAGTTGAATACAGCGATTTCCAACATCCTTCTTCAATAGGAGTGTAGCTAGGTTCCAACTCCCATGTCCGAGTGGGTAGCAGACATCTGCCTCCCATGCATACACACTTCTGAGAGTTGAGCTTATGGCCTGTAACCCTACATCCTGCCTGCCGCTACCTTTCGCTTCCAAAAGGCCTAGGCTCGCTGCTTGACGCAAGTGTTGGGAGAGGTAACTGGAATCTCCCGGCACACAAGACGAGTGCCTCCAAGCTCAATCAAGCGATTTCCTAGTAATTCCTGGGGTAGACTGGTGCTACATACTAAGTTCCATACGTGAGTATGTAGTTGAACGCCTTGTCCAAAAACATCTTACTTCTCAGAGTTGAGCTCACCCTCAGTCCCTCACAGTTCCACACTGCCTGCAGAGTGAGTTTCGCACGTCTTCACCAGAGACGTTTGCCAGAGGCTTCTGAGACGCAAGTTAACAATGCAGACCTGGAGGGTATCTCCAGGTCCAGTAGAGTGGTAACCTGGGAACCTCCTGTCTCAGAATCCTGCTACCTTCACCCTGCCATAAGAATGCAGCTTGTTGACAGCTGGCTTCAAGGCCTGCTTCCCTGTGAGAGCTAAGGACAGGGCACAACCCTCCCGCATCCTGCTTGACTGTAGAAGGCGCTGCTAACGTCCTCATGTTAGTGGCAGGGAAACGTTGTGAGAAAAGCATGTGGAATCGTTGTGCCTGAACCCACGTGTATCTGAGTTGAATACAGCGATTTCCAAAGTCCTTCTTCATCAGAGTGTAGCTAGGTTCCCACTCGCATGTCCGAGTGGGTAGCAGACATCTGCCTCCCATGTATACACACTTCTGAGAGTTGAGCTTATGGACTGTAAGCCTACCTCCTGCCTGCAGCTACCTTTCGCTTCCAAAAGGCCTAGGCTCGCTGCTTCACCGAAGTGTTGGGAGAGGTAACTGGAATCTCCCGGCACACAAGACTAGTGCCACCAAGCTCAATCCAGCGATTTCCCAGTAATTCCTGGGGTAGACTGGTGCTACATACTAAGTTCCATATGTCAGAAGGTAGCTGAACGCCTTGTCCAAAATCATCTTACTGCTGAGAGTTGAGCTCACCCTCAGTCCCTCACAGTTCCACACTGCAAGCAGAGTGAGTTTCCCACGTCTTCACCAGAGACTTTTGCCAGAGGCTTCTGAGACGCAAGTTAACAATGCACACCTGGACGGTATCTCCAGGTGCAGTAGAGTGGTAATCTGGGAACCTCCTGTCTCAGAATACTGCTACCTTCACACTGTCATAAGAATGCAGCTAGTTGAGAGCTGGCTTCAAGGCCTGCTTCCCTGTGAGAGCTAAGGACAGGGCACAACCCTCCCGCATCCTGCTTGACTGTAGAAGGAGCTGCTAACGTCCTCATGTTAGTGGCAGGGAAACGTTGTGAGAAAAGCATGTGGAATCATTGTGCCTGAACCCACGTGTATCTGAGTTGAATACAGCGATTTCCAAAGTCCTTCTTCATCAGAGTGTAGCTAGGTTCCCACTCGCATGTCCGAGTGGGTAGCAGACATCTGCCTCCCATGTATACACACTTCTCAGAGTTGAGCTTATGGCCTGTAAGCCTACCTCCTGCCTGCAGCTACCTTTCGCTTCCAAAAGGTCTAGGCTCCCTGCTTCACCGAAGTGTTGGGAGAGGTAACTGGAATCTCCCGGCACACAAGACTAGTGCCACCAAGCTCAATCCAGCGATTTCCCAGTAATTCCTGGGGTAGACTGGTGCTACATACTAAGTTCCATATGTGAGAAGGTAGCTGAGCGCCTTGTCCAAAATCATCTTACTGCTGAGAGTTGAGCTCACCCTCAGACCCTCACAGTTCCACACTGCCTGCAGAGTGAGTTTCCCACGTCTTCACCAGAGACTTTTGCCAGAGGCTTCTGAGACGCAAGTTAACAATGCAGACCTGGACGGTATCTCCAGGTGCAGTAGAGTGGTAATCTGGGAACCTCCTTACTCAGAATACTGCTACCTTCACACTGTCATAAGAATGCAGCTAGTTGAGAGCCGGCTTCTAGGCAAGCTTCCCTGTGAGAGCTGAGGACAGGGCAGAACCCTCCCGCATCCTGCCTGACTGTAGACGTACCTGCTAACCTCCTTATGTTAGTGGCTGGGATGGGTTGCGGGAAAAGCATGTGTAAGCATTGGGCCTGAACTCCCGTGTATCTGAGTTGAATACAGCGATTTCCAACGTCCTTCTAAAATAGGAGTGTAGCTAGATTCCAACTCCCATGTCCGAGTGGGCAGCAGACATCTGCCTCCCATGCATACACACTTCTGAGAGTTGAGCTTATGGCCTGTAACCCTACATCCTGCCTGCCGCTACCTTTCGCTTCCAAAAGGCCTAGGCTCGCTGCTTGACGCAAGTGTTGGGAGAGGTAACTGGAATCTCCCGGCACACAAGACGAGTGCCTCCAAGCTCAATCAAGCGATTTCCTAGTAATTCCTGGGGTAGACTGGTGCTACATACTAAGTTCCATACGTGAGTATGTAGTTGAACGCCTTGTCCAAAAACATCTTACTTCTGAGAGTTGAGCTCACCCTCAGTCCCTCACAGTTCCACACTGCCTGCAGAGTGAGTTTTGCACGTCTTCACCAGAGACGTTTGCCAGAGGCTTCTGAGACGCAAGTTAACAATGCAGACCTGGAGGGTATCTCCAGGTCCAGTAGAGTGGTAACCTGGGAACCTCCTGTCTCAGAATCCTGCTACCTTCACCCTGCCATAAGAATGCAGCTAGTTGACAGCTGGCTTCAAGGCCTGCTTCCCTGTGAGAGCTAAGGACAGGGCACAACCCTCCCGCATCCTGCTTGACTGTAGAAGGAGCTGCTAACGTCCTCATGTTAGTGGCAGGGAAAGGTTGTGAGAAAAGCATGTGGAATCGTTGTGCCTGAACCCACGTGTATCTGAGTTGAATACAGCGATTTCCAAAGTCCTTCTTCATCAGAGTGTAGCTAGGTTCCCACTCGCATGTCCGAGTGGGTAGCAGACATCTGCCTCCCATGTATACACACTTCTGAGAGTTGAGCTTATGGCCTGTAAGCCTACCTCCTGCCTGCAGCTACCTTTCGCTTCCAAAAGGCCTAGGCTCGCTGCTTCACCAAAGTGTTGGGAGAGGTAACTGGAATCTCCCGGCACACAAGACTAGTGCCACCAAGCTCAATCCAGCGATTTCCCAGTAATTCCTGGGGTAGACTGGTGCTACATACTAAGTTCCATATGTGAGAAGGTAGCTGAACGCCTTGTCCAAAATCATCTTACTGCTGAGAGTTGAGCTCACCCTCAGTCCCTCACAGTTCCACACTGCCTGCAGAGTGAGTTTCCCACGTCTTCACCAGAGACTTTTGCCAGAGGCTTCTGAGACGCAAGTTAACAATGCACACCTGGACGGTATCTCCAGGTGCAGTAGAGTGGTAATCTGGGAACCTCCTTACTCAGAATACTGCTACCTTCACACTGTCATAAGAATGCAGCTAGTTGAGAGCTGGCTTCTAGGCAAGCTTCCCTGTGAGAGCTGAGGACAGGGCAGAACCCTCCCGCATCCTGCCTGACTGTAGACGTACCTGCTAACCTCCTTATGTTAGTGGCTGGGATGGGTTGCGGGAAAAGCATGTGTAAGCATTGGGCCTGAACTCCCGTGTATCTGAGTTGAATACAGCGATTTCCAACATCCTTCTTCAATAGGAGTGTAGCTAGGTTCCAACTCCCATGTCCGAGTGGGTAGCAGACATCTGCCTCCCATGCATACACACTTCTGAGAGTTGAGCTTATGGCCTGTAACCCTACATCCTGCCTGACGCTACCTTTCGCTTCCAAAAGGCCTAGGCTCGCTGCTTGACGCAAGTGTTGGGAGAGGTAACTGGAATCTCCCGGCACACAAGACGAGTGCCTCCAAGCTCAATCAAGCGATTTCCTAGTAATTCCTGGGGTAGACTGGTGCTACATACTAAGTTCCATACGTGAGTATGTAGTTGAACGCCTTGTCCAAAAACATCTTACTTCTCAGAGTTGAGCTCACCCTCAGTCCCTCACAGTTCCACACTGCCTGCAGAGTGAGTTTCGCACGTCTTCTCCAGAGACGTTTGCCAGAGGCTTCTGAGACGCAAGTTAACAATGCAGACCTGCAGGGTATCTCCAGGTCCAGTAGAGTGGTAACCTGGGAACCTCCTTTCTCAGAATACTGCTACTTTCACCCTGCCATAAGAATGCAGCTTGTTGACAGCTGGCTTCAAGGCCTGCTTCCCTGTGAGAGCTAAGGACAGGGCACAACCCTCCCGCATCCTGCTTGACTGTAGAAGGCGCTGCTAACGTCCTCATGTTAGTGGCAGGGAAACGTTGTGAGAAAAGCATGTGGAATCGTTGTGCCTGAACCCACGTGTATCTGAGTTGAATACAGCGATTTCCAAAGTCCTTCTTCATCAGAGTGTAGCTAGGTTCCCACTCGCATGTCCGAGTGGGCAGCAGACATCTGCCTCCCATGTATACACACTTCTGAGAGTTGAGCTTATGGCCTGTAACCCTACATCCTGCCTGCCGCTACCTTTCGCTTCCAAAAGGCCTAGGCTCGCTGCTTGACGCAAGTGTTGGCAGAGGTAACTGGAATCTCCCGGCACACAAGACGAGTGCCTCCAAGCTCAATCAAGCGATTTCCTAGTAATTCCTGGGGTAGACTGGTGCTACATACTAAGTTCCATACGTGAGTATGTAGTTGAACGCCTTGTCCAAAAACATCTTACTTCTGAGAGTTGAGCTCACCCTCAGTCCCTCACAGTTCCACACTGCCTGCAGAGTGAGTTTCGCACGTCTTCACCAGAGACGTTTGCCAGAGGCTTCTGAGACGCAAGTTAACAATGCAGACCTGGAGGGTATCTCCAGGTCCAGTAGAGTGGTAACCTGGGAACCTCCTGTCTCAGAATCCTGCTACCTTCACCCTGCCATAAGAATGCAGCTAGTTGACAGCTGGCTTCAAGGCCTGCTTTCCTGTGAGAGCTAAGGACAGGGCACAACCCTCCCGCATCCTGCTTGACTGTAGAAGGAGCTGCTAACGTCCTCATGTTAGTGGCAGGGAAAGGTTGTGAGAAAAGCATGTGGAATCGTTGTGCCTGAACCCACGTGTATCTGAGTTGAATACAGCGATTTCCAAAGTCCTTCTTCATCAGAGTGTAGCTAGGTTCCCACTCGCATGTCCGAGTGGGTAGCAGACATCTGCCTCCCATGTATACACACTTCTGAGAGTTGAGCTTATGGCCTGTAAGCCTACCTCCTGCCTGTAGCTACCTTTCGCTTCCAAAAGGCCTAGGCTCGCTGCTTCACCGAAGTGTTGGGAGAGGTAACTGGAATCTCCCGGCACACAAGACTAGTGCCACCAAGCTCAATCCAGCGATTTCCCAGTAATTCCTGGGGTAGACTGGTGCTACATACTAAGTTCCATATGTGAGAAGGTAGCTGAACGCCTTGTCCAAAATCATCTTACTGCTGAGAGTTGAGCTCACCCTCAGTCCCTCACAGTTCCACACTGCCTGCAGAGTGAGTTTCCCACGTCTTCACCAGAGACTTTTGCCAGAGGCTTCTGAGACGCAAGTTAACAATGCACACCTGGACGGTATCTCCAGGTGCAGTAGAGTGGTAATCTGGGAACCTCCTTACTCAGAATACTGCTACCTTCACACTGTCATAAGAATGCAGCTAGTTGAGAGCTGGCTTCTAGGCAAGCTTCCCTGTGAGAGCTGAGGACAGGGCAGAACCCTCCCGCATCCTGCCTGACTGTAGACGTACCTGCTAACCTCCTTATGTTAGTGGCTGGGATGGGTTGCGGGAAAAGCATGTGTAAGCATTGGGCCTGAACTCCCGTGTATCTGAGTTGAATACAGCGATTTCCAACATCCTTCTTCAATAGGAGTGTAGCTAGGTTCCAACTCCCATGTCCGAGTGGGCAGCAGACATCTGCCTCCCATGCATACACACTTCTGAGAGTTGAGCTTATGGCCTGTAACCCTACATCCTGCCTGCCGCTACCTTTCGCTTCCAAAAGGCCTAGGCTCGCTGCTTGACGCAAGTGTTGGGAGAGGTAACTGGAATCTCCCGGCACACAAGACGAGTGCCTCCAAGCTCAATCAAGCGATTTCCTAGTAATTCCTGGGGTAGACTGGTGCTACATACTAAGTTCCATACGTGAGTATGTAGTTGAACGCCTTGTCCAAAAACATCTTACTTCTCAGAGTTGAGCTCACCCTCAGTCCCTCACAGTTCCACACTGCCTGCAGAGTGAGATTCGCACGTCTTCACCAGAGACGTTTGCCAGAGGCTTCTGAGACGCAAGTTAACAATGCAGACCTGGAGGGTATCTCCAGGTCCAGTAGAGTGGTAACCTGGGAACCTCCTGTCTCAGAATACTGCTACCTTCACCCTGCCATAAGAATGCAGCTAGTTGACAGCTGGCTTCAAGGCCTGCTTCCCTGTGAGAACGAAGGACAGGGCACAACCCTCCCGCATCCTGCTTGACTGTAGAAGGAGCTGCTAACGTCCTCATGTTAGTGGCAGGGAAACGTTGTGAGAAAAGCATGTGGAATCGTTGTGCCTGAACCCACGTGTATCTGAGTGGAATACAGCGATTTCCAAAGTCCTTCTTCATCAGAGTGCAGCTAGGTTCCCACTCGCATGTCCGAGTGGGTAGCAGACATCTGCCTCCCATGTATACACACTTCTGAGAGTTGAGCTTATGGCCTGTAAGCCTACCTCCTGCCTGCAGCTACCTTTCGCTTCCAAAAGGCCTAGGCTCGCTGCTTCACCGAAGTTTTGGGAGAGGTAACTGGAATCTCCCGGCACACAAGACTAGTGCCACCAAGCTCAATCCAGCGATTTCCCAGTAATTCCTGGGGTAGACTGGTGCTACATACTAAGTTCCATATGTGAGAAGGTAGCTGAACGCCTTGTCCAAAATCATCTTACTGCTGAGAGTTGAGCTCACCCTCAGTCCCTCACAGTTCCACACTGCCTGCAGAGTGAGTTTCCCACGTCTTCACCAGAGACTTTTGCCAGAGGCTTCTGAGACGCAAGTTAACAATGCACACCTGGACGGTATCTCCAGGTGCAGTAGAGTGGTAATCTGGGAACCTCCTTACTCAGAATACTGCTACCTTCACACTGTCATAAGAATGCAGCTAGTTGAGAGCTGGCTTCTAGGCAAGCTTCCCTGTGAGAGCTGAGGACAGGGCAGAACACTCCCGCATCCTGCCTGACTGTAGACGTACCTGCTAACCTCCTTATGTTAGTGGCTGGGATGGGTTGCGGGAAAAGCATGTGTAAGCATTGGGCCTGAACTCCCGTGTATCTGAGTTGAATACAGCGATTTCCAACATCCTTCTTCAATAGGAGTGTAGCTAGGTTCCAACTCCCATGTCCGAGTGGGTAGCAGACATCTGCCTCCCATGCATACACACTTCTGAGAGTTGAGCTTATGGCCTGTAACCCTACATCCTGCCTGCCGCTACCTTTCGCTTCCAAAAGGCCTAGGCTCGCTGCTTGACGCAAGTGTTGGGAGAGGTAACTGGAATCTCCCGGCACACAAGACGAGTGCCTCCAAGCTCAATCAAGCGATTTCCTAGTAATTCCTGGGGTAGACTGGTGCTACATACTAAGTTCCATACGTGAGTATGTAGTTGAACGCCTTGTCCAAAAACATCTTACTTCTGAGAGTTGAGCTCACCCTCAGTCCCTCACAGTTCCACACTGCCTGCAGAGTGAGTTTCGCACGTCTTCACCAGAGACGTTTGCCAGAGGCTTCTGAGACGCAAGTTAACAATGCAGACCTGGAGGGTATCTCCAGGTCCAGTAGAGTGGTAACCTGGGAACCTCCTGTCTCAGAATCCTGCTACCTTCACCCTGCCATAAGAATGCAGCTAGTTGACAGCTGGCTTCAAGGCCTGCTTCCCTGTGAGAGCTAAGGACAGGGCACAACCCTCCCGCATCCTGCTTGACTGTAGAAGGAGCTGCTAACGTCCTCATGTTAGTGGCAGGGAAACGTTGTGAGAAAAGCATGTGGAATCGTTGTGCCTGAACCCACGTGTATCTGAGTTGAATACAGCGATTTCCAAAGTCCTTCTTCATCAGAGTGTAGCTAGGTTCCCACTCGCATGTCCGAGTGGGTAGCAGACATCTGCCTCCCATGTATACACACTTCTGAGAGTTGAGCTTATGGCCTGTAAGCCTACCTCCTGCCTGTAGCTACCTTTCGCTTCCAAAAGGCCTAGGCTCGCTGCTTGACGCAAGTGTTGGGAGAGGTAACTGGAATCTCCCGGCACACAAGACTAGTGCCACCAAGCTCAATCCAGCGATTTCCCAGTAATTCCTGGCGTAGACTGGTGCTACATACTAAGTTCCATATGTGAGAAGGTAGCTGAACGCCTTGTCCAAAATCATCTTACTGCTGAGAGTTGAGCTCACCCTGAGTCCCTCACAGTTCCACACCGCCTGCAGAGTGAGTTTCCCACGTCTTCACCAGAGACTTTTGCCAGAGGCTTCTGAGACGCAAGTTAACAATGCACACCTGGACGGTATCTCCAGGTGCAGTAGAGTGGTAATCTGGGAACCTCCTTACTCAGAATACTGCTACCTTCACACTGTCATAAGAATGCAGCTAGTTGAGAGCTGGCTTCTAGCCAAGCTTCCCTGTGAGAGCTGAGGACAGGGCAGAACCCTCCCGCATCCTGCCTGACTGTAGACGTACCTGCTAACCTCCTTATGTTAGTGGCTGGGATGGGTTGCGGGAAAAGCATGTGTAAGCATTGGGCCTGAACTCCCGTGTATCTGAGTTGAATACAGCGATTTCCAACATCCTTCTTCAATAGGAGTGTAGCTAGGTTCCAACTCCCATGTCCGAGTGGGTAGCAGACATCTGCCTCCCATGCATACACACTTCTGAGAGTTGAGCTTATGGCCTGTAACCCTACATCCTGCCTGCCGCTACCTTTCGCTTCCAAAAGGCCTAGGCTCGCTGCTTGACGCAAGTGTTGGGAGAGGTAACTGGAATCTCCCGGCACACAAGACGAGTGCCTCCAAGCTCAATCAAGCGATTTCCTAGTAATTCCTGGGGTAGACTGGTGCTACATACTAAGTTCCATACGTGAGTATGTAGTTGAACGCCTTGTCCAAAAACATCTTACTTCTCAGAGTTGAGCTCACCCTCAGTCCCTCACAGTTCCACACTGCCTGCAGAGTGAGTTTCGCACGTCTTCACCAGAGACGTTTGCCAGAGGCTTTTGAGACGCAAGTTAACAATGCAGACCTGGAGGGTATCTCCAGGTCCAGTAGAGTGGTAACCTGGGAACCTCCTGTCTCAGAATCCTGCTACCTTCACCCTGCCATAAGAATGCAGCTAGTTGACAGCTGGCTTCAAGGCCTGCTTCCCTGTGAGAGCTAAGGACAGGGCACAACCCTCCCGCATCCTGCTTGACTGTAGAAGGAGCTGCTAACGTCCTCATGTTAGTGGCAGGGAAAGGTTGTGAGAAAAGCATGTGGAATCGTTGTGCCTGAACCCACGTGTATCTGAGTTGAATACAGCGATTTCCAAAGTCCTTCTTCATCAGAGTGTAGCTAGGTTCCCACTCGCATGTCCGAGTGGGTAGCAGACATCTGCCTCCCATGTATACACACTTCTGAGAGTTGAGCTTATGGCCTGTAAGCCTACCTCCTGCCTGTAGCTACCTTTCGCTTCCAAAAGGCCTAGGCTCGCTGCTTCACCGAAGTGTTGGGAGAGGTAACTGGAATCTCCCGGCACACAAGACTAGTGCCACCAAGCTCAATCCAGCGATTTCCCAGTAATTCCTGGGGTAGACTGGTGCTACATACTAAGTTCCATATGTCAGAAGGTAGCTGAACGCCTTGTCCAAAATCATCTTACTGCTGAGAGTTGAGCTCACCCTCAGTCCCTCAAAGTTCCACACTGCCTGCAGAGTGAGTTTCCCACGTCTTCACCAGAGACTTTTGCCAGAGGCTTCTGAGACGCAAGTTAACAATGCACACCTGGACGGTATCTCCAGGTGCAGTAGAGTGGTAATCTGGGAACCTCCTTACTCAGAATACTGCTACCTTCACACTGTCATAAGAATGCAGCTAGTTGAGAGCTGGCTTCTAGGCAAGCTTCCCTGTGAGAGCTGAGGACAGGGCAGAAGCCTCCCGCATCCTGCCTGACTGTAGACGTACCTGCTAACCTCCTTATGTTAGTGGCTGGGATGGGTTGCGCGAAAAGCATGTGTAAGCATTGGGCCTGAACTCCCGTGTATCTGAGTTGAATACAGCGATTTCCAACATCCTTCTTCAATAGGAGTGTAGCTAGGTTCCAACTCCCATGTCCGAGTGGGTAGCAGACATCTGCCTCCCATGCATACACACTTCTGAGAGTTGAGCTTATGGCCTGTAACCCTACATCCTGCCTGCCGCTACCTTTCGCTTCCAAAAGGCCTAGGCTCGCTGCTTGACGCAAGTGTTGGGAGAGGTAACTGGAATCTCCCGGCACACAAGACGAGTGCCTCCAAGCTCAATCAAGCGATTTCCTAGTAATTCCTGGGGTAGACTGGTGCTACATACTAAGTTCCATACGTGAGTATGTAGTTGAACGCCTTGTCCAAAAACATCTTACTTCTCAGAGTTGAGCTCACCCTCAGTCCCTCACAGTTCCACACTGCCTGCAGAGTGAGTTTCGCACGTCTTCACCAGAGACGTTTGCCAGAGGCTTCTGAGACGCAAGTTAACAATGCAGACCTGGAGGGTATCTCCAGGTCCAGTAGAGTGGTAACCTGGGAACCTCCTGTCTCAGAATCCTGCTACCTTCACCCTGCCATAAGAATGCAGCTTGTTGACAGCTGGCTTCAAGGCCTGCTTCCCTGTGAGAGCTAAGGACAGGGCACAACCCTCCCGCATCCTGCTTGACTGTAGAAGGCGCTGCTAACGTCCTCATGTTAGTGGCAGGGAAACGTTGTGAGAAAAGCATGTGGAATCGTTGTGCCTGAACCCACGTGTATCTGAGTTGAATACAGCGATTTCCAAAGTCCTTCTTCATCAGAGTGTAGCTAGGTTCCCACTCGCATGTCCGAGTGGGTAGCAGACATCTGCCTCCCATGTATACACACTTCTGAGAGTTGAGCTTATGGCCTGTAAGCCTACCTCCTGCCTGCAGCTACCTTTCGCTTCCAAAAGGCCTAGGCTCCCTGCTTCACCGAAGTGTTCGGAGAGGTAACTGGAATCTCCCGGCACACAAGACTAGTGCCACCAAGCTCAATCCAGCGATTTCCCAGTAATTCCTGGGGTAGACTGGTGCTACATACTAAGTTCCATATGTGAGAAGGTAGCTGAACGCCTTGTCCAAAATCATCTTACTGCTGAGAGTTGAGCTCACCCTCAGTCCCTCACAGTTCCACACTGCCTGCAGAGTGAGTTTCCCACGTCTTCACCAGAGACTTTTGCCAGAGGCTTCTGAGACGCAAGTTAACAATGCACACCTGGACGGTATCTCCAGGTGCAGTAGAGTGGTAATCTGGGAACCTCCTTACTCAGAATACTGCTACCTTCACACTGTCATAAGAATGCAGCTAGTTGAGAGCTGGCTTCTAGGCAAGCTTCCCTGTGAGAGCTGAGGACAGGGCAGAACCCTCCCGCATCCTGCCTGACTGTAGACGTACCTGCTAACCTCCTTATGTTAGTGGCTGGGATGGGTTGCGGGAAAAGCATGTGTAAGCATTGGGCCTGAACTCCCGTGTATCTGAGTTGAATACAGCGATTTCCAACATCCTTCTTCAATAGGAGTGTAGCTAGGTTCCTACTCCCATGTCCGAGTGGGCAGCAGACATCTGCCTCCCATGCATACACACTTCTGAGAGTTGAGCTTATGGCCTGTAACCCTACATCCTGCCTGCCGCTACCTTTCGCTTCCAAAAGGCCTAGGCTCACTGCTTGACGCATGTGTTGGGAGAGGTAACTGGAATCTCCCGGCACACAAGACGATTGCCTCCAAGCTCAATCAAGCGATTTCCTAGTAATTCCTGGGGTAGACTGGTGCTACATACTAAGTTCCATACGTGAGTAGGTAGTTGAACGCCTTGTCCAAAAACATCTTACTTCTGAGAGTTGAGCTCACCCTCAGTCCCTCACAGTTCCACACTGCCTGCAGAGTGAGTTTCGCACGTCTTCACCAGAGACGTTTGCCAGAGGCTTCTGAGACGCAAGTTAACAATGCAGACCTGGAGGGTATCTCCAGGTCCAGTAGAGTGGTAACCTGGGAACCTCCTGTCTCAGAATACTGCTACCTTCACCCTGCCATAAGAATGCAGCTAGTTGACAGCTGGCTTCAAGGCCTGCTTCCCTGTGAGAGCTAAGGACAGGGCACAACCCTCCCGCATCCTGCTTGACTGTAGAAGGAGCTGCTAACGTCCTCATGTTAGTGGAAGGGAAAGGTTGTGAGAAAAGCATGTGGAATCGTTGTGCCTGAACCCACGTGTATCTGAGTTGAATACAGCGATTTCCAAAGTCCTTCTTCATCAGAGTGTAGCTAGGTTCCCACTCGCATGTCCGAGTGGGTAGCAGACATCTGCCTCCCATGTATACACACTTCTGAGAGTTGAGCTTATGGCCTGTAAGCCTACCTCCTGCCTGCAGCTACCTTTCGCTTCCAAAAGGCCTAGGCTCGCTGCTTCACCGAAGTGTTCGGAGAGGTAACTGGAATCTCCCGGCACACAAGACTAGTGCCACCAAGCTCAATCCAGCGATTTCCCAGTAATTCCTGGGGTAGACTGGTGCTACATACTAAGTTCCATATGTGAGAAGGTAGCTGAACGCCTTGTCCAAAATCATCTTACTGCTGAGAGTTGAGCTCACCCTCAGTCCCTCACATTCCACACAGCCTGCAGAGTGAGTTTCCCACGTCTTCACCAGAGACTTTTGCCAGAGGCTTCTGAGACGCAAGTTAACAATGCACACCTGGACGGTATCTCCAGGTGCAGTAGAGTGGTAATCTGGGAACCTCCTTACTCAGAATACTGCTACCTTCACACTGTCATAAGAATGCAGCTAGTTGAGAGCTGGCTTCTAGGCAAGCTTCCCTGTGAGAGCTGAGGACAGGGCAGAACCCTCCCGCATCCTGCCTGACTGTAGACGTACCTGCTAACCTCCTTATGTTAGTGGCTGGGATGGGTTGCGGGAAAAGCATGTGTAAGCATTGGGCCTGAACTCCCGTGTATCTGAGTTGAATACAGCGATTTCCAACATCCTTCTTCAATAGGAGTGTAGCTAGGTTCCTACTCCCATGTCCGAGTGGGCAGCAGACATCTGCCTCCCATGCATACACACTTCTGAGAGTTGAGCTTATGGCCTGTAACCCTACATCCTGCCTGCCGCTACCTTTCGCTTCCAAAAGGCCTAGGCTCACTGCTTGACGCAAGTGTTGGGAGAGGTAACTGGAATCTCCCGGCACACAAGACGAGTGCCTCCAAGCTCAATCAAGCGATTTCCTAGTAATTCCTGGGGTAGACTGGTGCTACATACTAAGTTCCGTACGTGAGTAGGTAGTTGAACGCCTTGTCCAAAAACATCTTACTTCTGAGAGTTGAGCTCACCCTCAGTCCCTCACAGTTCCACACTGCCTGCAGAGTGAGTTTCGCACGTCTTCACCAGAGACGTTTGCCAGAGGCTTCTGAGACGCAAGTTAACAATGCAGACCTGGAGGGTATCTCCAGGTCCAGTAGAGTGGTAACCTGGGAACCTCCTGTCTCAGAATCCTGCTACCTTCACCCTGCCATAAGAATGCAGCTAGTTGACAGCTGGCTTCAAGGCCTGCTTCCCTGTGAGAGCTAAGGACAGGGCACAACCCTCCCGCATCCTGCTTGACTGTAGAAGGAGCTGCTAACGTCCTCATGTTAGTGGCAGGGAAAGGTTGTGAGAAAAGCATGTGGAATCGTTGTGCCTGACCCACGTGTATCTGAGTTGAATACAGCGATTTCCAAAGTCCTTCTTCATCAGAGTGTAGCTAGGTTCCCACTTGCATGTCCGAGTGGGTAGCAGACATCTGCCTCCCATGTATACACACTTCTGAGAGTTGAGCTTATGGCCTGTAAGCCTACCTCCTGCCTGCAGCTACCTTTCGCTTCCAAAAGGCCTAGGCTCGCTGCTTCACCGAAGTGTTGGGAGAGGTAACTGGAATCTCCCGGCACACAAGACTAGTGCCACCAAGCTCAATCCAGCGATTTCCCAGTAATTCCTGGGGTAGACTGGTGCTACATACTAAGTTCCATATGTCAGAAGGTAGCTGAACGCCTTGTCCAAAATCATCTTACTGCTGAGAGTTGAGCTCACCCTCAGTCCCTCACAGTTCCACACTGCCTGCAGAGTGAGTTTCCCACGTCTTCACCAGAGACTTTTGCCAGAGGCTTCTGAGACGCAAGTTAACAATGCACACCTGGACGGTATCTCCAGGTGCAGTAGAGTGGTAATCTGGGAACCTCCTTACTCAGAATACTGCTACCTTCACACTGTCATAAGAATGCAGCTAGTTGAGAGCTGGCTTCTAGGCAAGCTTCCCTGTGAGAGCTGAGGACAGGGCAGAACCCTCCCGCATCCTGCCTGACTGTAGACGTACCTGCTAACCTCCTTATGTTAGTGGCAGGGATGGGTTGCGGGAAAAGCATGTGTAAGCATTGGGCCTGAACTCCCGTGTATCTGAGTTGAATACAGCGATTTCCAACATCCTTCTAAAATAGGAGTGTAGCTAGGTTCCAACTCCCATGTCCGAGTGGGCAGCAGACATCTGCCTCCCATGCATACACACTTCTGAGAGTTGAGCTTATGGCCTGTAACCCTACATCCTGCCTGCCGCTACCTTTCGCTTCCAAAAGGCCTAGGCTCGCTGCTTGACGCAAGTGTTGGGAGAGGTAACTGGAATCTCCCGGCACACAAGACGAGTGCCTCCAAGCTCAATCAAGCGATTTCCTAGTAATTCCTGGGGTAGACTGGTGCTACATACTAATTTCCATACGTGAGTATGTAGTTGAACGCCTTGTCCAAAAACATCTTACTTCTCAGAGTTGAGCTCACCCTCAGTCCCTCACAGTTCCACACTGCCTGCAGAGTGAGTTTCCCACGTCTTCACCAGAGACGTTTGCCAGAGGCTTCTGAGACGCAAGTTAACAATGCAGACCTGGAGGGTATCTCCAGGTCCAGTAGAGTGGTAACCTGGGAACCTCCTGTCTCAGAATCCTGCTACCTTCACCCTGCCATAAGAATGCAGCTTGTTGACAGCTGGCTTCAAGGCCTGCTTCCCTGTGAGAGCTAAGGACAGGGCACAACCCTCCCGCATCCTGCTTGACTGTAGAAGGCGCTGCTAACGTCCTCATGTTAGTGGCAGGGAAACGTTGTGAGAAAAGCATGTGGAATCGTTGTGCCTGAACCCACGTGTATCTGAGTTGAATACAGCGATTTCCAAAGTCCTTCTTCATCAGAGTGTAGCTAGGTTCCCACTCGCATGTCCGAGTGGGTAGCAGACATCTGCCTCCCATGTATACACACTTCTGAGAGTTGAGCTTATGGCCTGTAAGCCTACCTCCTGCCTGCAGCTACCTTTCGCTTCCAAAAGGCCTAGGCTCGCTGCTTCACCGAAGTGTTCGGAGAGGTAACTGGAATCTCCCGGCACACAAGACTAGTGCCACCAAGCTCAATCCAGCGATTTCCCAGTAATTCCTGGGGTAGACTGGTGCTACATACTAAGTTCCATATGTGAGAAGGTAGCTGAACGCCTTGTCCAAAATCATCTTACTGCTGAGAGTTGAGCTCACCCTCAGTCCCTCACAGTTCCACACTGCAAGCAGAGTGAGTTTCCCACGTCTTCACCAGAGACTTTTGCCAGAGGCTTCTGAGACGCAAGTTAACAATGCACACCTGGACGGTATCTCCAGGTGCAGTAGAGTGGTAATCTGGGAACCTCCTGTCTCAGAATACTGCTACCTTCACACTGTCATAAGAATGCAGCTAGTTGAGAGCTGGCTTCAAGGCCTGCTTCCCTGTGAGAGCTAAGGACAGGGCACAACCCTCCCGCATCCTGCTTGACTGTAGAAGGAGCTGCTAACGTCCTCATGTTAGTGGCATGGAAACGTTGTGAGAAAAGCATGTGGAATCGTTGTGCCTGAACCCACGTGTATCTGAGTTGAATACAGCGATTTCCAAAGTCCTTCTTCATCAGAGTGTAGCTAGGTTCCCACTCGCATGTCCGAGTGGGTAGCAGACATCTGCCTCCCATGTATACACACTTCTGAGAGTTGAGCTTATGGCCTGTAAGCCTACCTCCTGCCTGCAGCTACCTTTCGCTTCCAAAAGGCCTAGGCTCGCTGCTTCACCGAAGTGTTGGGAGAGGTAACTGGAATCTCCCGGCACACAAGACTAGTGCCACCAAGCTCAATCCAGCGATTTCCCAGTAATTCCTGGGGTAGACTGGTGCTACATACTAAGTTCCATATGTCAGAAGGTAGCTGAACGCCTTGTCCAAAATCATCTTACTGCTGAGAGTTGAGCTCACCCTCAGTCCCTCACAGTTCCACACAGCCTGCAGAGTGAGTTTCCCACGTCTTCACCAGAGACTTTTGCCAGAGGCTTCTGAGACGCAAGTTAACAATGCACACCTGGACGGTATCTCCAGGTGCAGTAGAGTGGTAATCTGGGAACCTCCTTACTCAGAATACTGCTACCTTCACACTGTCATAAGAATGCAGCTAGTTGAGAGCTGGCTTCTAGGCAAGCTTCCCTGTGAGAGCTGAGGACAGGGCAGAACCCTCCCGCATCCTGCCTGACTGTAGACGTACCTGCTAACCTCCTTATGTTAGTGGCTGGGATGGGTTGAGGGAAAAGCATGTGTAAGCATTGGGCCTGAACTCCCGTGTATCTGAGTTGAATACAGCGATTTCCAACATCCTTCTTCAATAGGAGTGTAGCTAGGTTCCAACTCCCATGTCCGAGTGGGCAGCAGACATCTGCCTCCCATGCATACACACTTCTGAGAGTTGAGCTTATGGCCTGTAACCCTACATCCTGCCTGCCGCTACCTTTCGCTTCCAAAAGGCCTAGGCTCGCTGCTTGACGCAAGTGTTGGGAGAGGTAACTGGAATCTCCCGGCACACAAGACGAGTGCCTCCAAGCTCAATCAAGCGATTTCCTAGTAATTCCTGGGGTAGACTGGTGCTACATACTAAGTTCCATACGTGAGTATGTAGTTGAACGCCTTGTCCAAAAACATCTTACTTCTCAGAGTTGAGCTCACCCTCAGTCCCTCACAGTTCCACACTGCCTGCAGAGTGAGTTTCGCACGTCTTCACCAGAGACGTTTGCCAGAGGCTTCTGAGACGCAAGTTAACAATGCAGACCTGGAGGGTATCTCCAGGTCCAGTAGAGTGGTAACCTGGGAACCTCCTGTCTCAGAATCCTGCTACCTTCACCCTGCCATAAGAATGCAGCTAGTTGACAGCTGGCTTCAAGGCCTGCTTCCCTGTGAGAGCTAAGGACAGGGCACAACCCTCCCGCATCCTGCTTGACTGTAGAAGGAGCTGCTAACGTCCTCATGTTAGTGGCAGGGAAAGGTTGTGAGAAAAGCGTGTGGAATCGTTGTGCCTGAACCCACGTGTATCTGAGTTGAATACAGCGATTTCCAAAGTCCTTCTTCATCAGAGTGTAGCTAGGTTCCCACTCGCATGTCCGAGTGGGTAGCAGACATCTGCCTCCCATGTATACACACTTCTGAGAGTTGAGCTTATGGCCTGTAAGCCTACCTCCTGCCTGTAGCTACCTTTCGCTTCCAAAAGGCCTAGGCTCGCTGCTTCACCGAAGTGTTGGGAGAGGTAACTGGAATCTCCCGGCACACAAGACTAGTGCCACCAAGCTCAATCCAGCGATTTCCCAGTAATTCCTGGGGTAGACTGGTGCTACATACTAAGTTCCATATGTCAGAAGGTAGCTGAACGCCTTGTCCAAAATCATCTTACTGCTGAGAGTTGAGCTCACCCTCAGTCCCTCACAGTTCCACACTGCCTGCAGAGTGAGTTTCCCACGTCTTCACCAGAGACTTTTAGCAGAGGCTTCTGAGACGCAAGTTAACAATGCACACCTGGACGGTATCTCCAGGTGCAGTAGAGTGGTAATCTGGGAACCTCCTTACTCAGAATACTGCTACCTTCACACTGTCATAAGAATGCAGCTAGTTGAGAGCTGGCTTCTAGGCAAGCTTCCCTGTGAGAGCTGAGGACAGGGCAGAACCCTCCCGCATCCTGCCTGACTGTAGACGTACCTGCTAACCTCCTTATGTTAGTGGCTGGGATGGGTTGCGGGAAAAGCATGTGTAAGCATTGGGCCTGAACTCCCGTGTATCTGAGTTGAATACAGCGATTTCCAACGTCCTTCTAAAATAGGAGTGTAGCTAGGTTCCAACTCCCATGTCCGAGTGGGCAGCAGACATCTGCCTCCCATGCATACACACTTCTGAGAGTTGAGCTTATGGCCTGTAACCCTACATCCTGCCTGCCGCTACCTTTCGCTTCCAAAAGGCCTAGGCTCGCTGCTTGACGCAAGTGTTGGGAGAGGTAACTGGAATCTCCCGGCACACAAGACGAGTGCCTCCAAGCTCAATCAAGCGATTTCCTAGTAATTCCTGGGGTAGACTGGTGCTACATACTAAGTTCCATACGTGAGTATGTAGTTGAACGCCTTGTCCAAAAACATCTTACTTCTGAGCGTTGAGCTCACCCTCAGTCCCTCACAGTTCCACACTGCCTGCAGAGTGAGTTTCGCACGTCTTCACCAGAGACGTTTGCCAGAGGCTTCTGAGACGCAAGTTAACAATGCAGACCTGGAGGGTATCTCCAGGTCCAGTAGAGTGGTAACCTGGGAACCTCCTGTCTCAGAATCCTGCTACCTTCACCCTGCCATAAGAATGCAGCTAGTTGACAGCTGGCTTCAAGGCCTGCTTCCCTGTGAGAGCTAAGGACAGGGCACAACCCTCCCGCATCCTGCTTGACTGTAGAAGGAGCTGCTAACGTCCTCATGTTAGTGGCAGGGAAAGGTTGTGAGAAAAGCATGTGGAATCGTTGTGCCTGAACCCACGTGTATCTGAGTTGAATACAGCGATTTCCAAAGTCCTTCTTCATCAGAGTGTAGCTAGGTTCCCACTCGCATGTCCGAGTGGGTAGCAGACATCTGCCTCCCATGTATACACACTTCTGAGAGTTGAGCTTATGGCCTGTAAGCCTACCTCCTGCCTGCAGCTACCTTTCGCTTCCAAAAGGCCTAGGCTCGCTGCTTCACCGAAGTTTTGGGAGAGGTAACTGGAATCTCCCGGCACACAAGACTAGTGCCACCAAGCTCAATCCAGCGATTTCCCAGTAATTCCTGGGGTAGACTGGTGCTACATACTAAGTTCCATATGTGAGAAGGTAGCTGAACGCCTTGTCCAAAATCATCTTACTGCTGAGAGTTGAGCTCACCCTCAGTCCCTCACAGTTCCACACTGCCTGCAGAGTGAGTTTCCCACGTCTTCACCAGAGACTTTTGCCAGAGGCTTCTGAGACGCAAGTTAACAATGCACACCTGGACGGTATCTCCAGGTGCAGTAGAGTGGTAATCTGGGAACCTCCTTACTCAGAATACTGCTACCTTCACACTGTCATAAGAATGCAGCTAGTTGAGAGCTGGCTTCTAGGCAAGCTTCCCTGTGAGAGCTGAGGACAGGGCAGAACCCTCCCGCATCCTGCCTGACTGTAGACGTACCTGCTAACCTCCTTATGTTAGTGGCTGGGATGGGTTGCGGGAAAAGCATGTGTAAGCATTGGGCCTGAACTCCCGTGTATCTGAGTTGAATACAGCGATTTCCAACATCCTTCTTCAATAGGAGTGTAGCTAGGTTCCAACTCCCATGTCCGAGTGGGTAGCAGACATCTGCCTCCCATGCATACACACTTCTGAGAGTTGAGCTTATGGCCTGTAACCCTACATCCTGCCTGCCGCTACCTTTCGCTTCCAAAAGGCCTAGGCTCGCTGCTTGACGCAAGTGTTGGGAGAGGTAACTGGAATCTCCCGGCACACAAGACGAGTGCCTCCAAGCTCAATCAAGCGATTTCCTAGTAATTCCTGGGTTAGACTGGTGCTACATACTAAGTTCCATACGTGAGTAGGTAGTTGAACGCCTTGTCCAAAAACATCTTACTTCTGAGAGTTGAGCTCACCGTCAGTCCCTCACAGTTCCACACTGCCTGCAGAGTGAGTTTAGCACGTCTTCACCAGAGACGTTTGCCAGAGGCTTCTGAGACGCAAGTTAACAATGCAGACCTGGAGGGTATCTCCAGGTCCAGTAGAGTGGTAACCTGGGAACCTCCTGTCTCAGAATCCTGCTACCTTCACCCTGCCATAAGAATGCAGCTAGTTGACAGCTGGCTTCAAGGCCTGCTTCCCTGTGAGAGCTAAGGACAGGGCACAACCCTCCCGCATCCTGCTTGACTGTAGAAGGAGCTGCTAACGTACTCATGTTAGTGGCAGGGAAACGTTGTGAGAAAAGCATGTGGAATCGTTGTGCCTTAACCCACGTGTATCTGAGTTGAATGCAGCGATTTCCAAAGTCCTTCTTCATCAGAGTGTAGCTAGGTTCCCAATCGCATGTCCGAGTGGGTAGCAGACATCTGCCTCCCATGTATACACACTTCTGAGAGTTGAGCTTATGGCCTGTAAGCCTACCTCCTGCCTGCAGCTACCTTTCGCTTCCAAAAGGCCTAGGCTCGCTGCTTCACCGAAGTGTTGGGAGAGGTAACTGGAATCTCCCGGCACACAAGACTAGTGCCACCAAGCTCAATCCTGCGATTTCCCAGTAATTCCTGGGGTAGACTGGTGCTACATACTAAGTTCCATATGTGAGAAGGTAGCTGAACGCCTTGTCCAAAATCATCTTACTGCTGAGAGTTGAGTTCACCCTCAGTCCCTCACAGTTCCACACTGCCTGCAGAGTGAGTTTCCCACGTCTTCACCAGAGACTTTTGCCAGAGGCTTCTGAGACGCAAGTTAACAATGCACACCTGGACGGTATCTCCAGGTGCAGTAGAGTGGTAATCTGGGAACCTCCTTACTCAGAATCCTGCTACCTTCACACTGTCATAAGAATGCAGCTAGTTGAGAGCTGGCTTCTAGGCAAGCTTCCCTGTGAGAGCTGAGGACAGGGCAGAACCCTCCCGCATCCTGCCTGACTGTAGACGTACCTGCTAACCTCCTTATGTTAGTGGCTGGGATGGGTTGCGGGAAAAGCATGTGTAAGCATTGGGCCTGAACTCCCGTGTATCTGAGTTGAATACAGCGATTTCCAACATCCTTCTTCAATAGGAGTGTAGCTAGGTTCCAACTCCCATGTCCGAGTGGGTAGCAGACATCTGCCTCCCATGCATACACACTTCTGAGAGTTGAGCTTATGGCCTGTAACCCTACATCCTGCCTGCCGCTACCTTTCGCTTCCAAAAGGCCTAGGCTCGCTGCTTGACGCAAGTGTTGGGAGAGGTAACTGGAATCTCCCGGCACACAAGACGAGTGCCTCCAAGCTCAATCAAGCGATTTCCTAGTAATTCCTGGGGTAGACTGGTGCTACATACTAAGTTCCATACGTGAGTAGGTAGTTGAACGCCTTGTCCAAAAACATCTTACTTCTGAGAGTTGAGCTCACCCTCAGTCCCTCACAGTTCCACACTGCCTGCAGAGTGAGTTTCGCACGTCTTCACCAGAGACGTTTGCCAGAGGCTTCTGAGACGCAAGTTAACAATGCAGACCTGGAGGGTATCTCCAGGTCCAGTAGAGTGGTAACCTGGGAACCTCCTGTCTCAGAATCCTGCTACCTTCACCCTGCCATAAGAATGCAGCTAGTTGACAGCTGGCTTCAAGGCCTGCTTCCCTGTGAGAGCTAAGGACAGGGCACAACCCTCCCGTATCCTGCTTGACTGTAGAAGGAGCTGCTAACGTCCTCATGTTAGTGGCAGGGAAACGTTGTGAGAAAAGCATGTGGAATCGTTGTGCCTGAACCCACGTGTATCTGAGTTGAATACAGCGATTTCCAAAGTCCTTCTTCATCAGAGTGTAGCTAGGTTCCCACTCGCATGTCCGAGTGGGTAGCAGACATCTGCCTCCCATGTATACACACTTCTGAGAGTTGAGCTTATGGCCTGTAAGCCTACCTCCTGCCTGCAGCTACCTTTCGCTTCCAAAAGGCCTAGGCTCGCTGCTTCACCGAAGTGTTGGGAGAGGTAACTGGAATCTCCCGGCACACAAGACTAGTGCCACCAAGCTCAATCCAGCGATTTCCCAGTAATTCCTGGGGTAGACTGGTGCTACATACTAAGTTCCATATGTGAGAAGGTAGCTGAACGCCTTGTCCAAAATCATCTTACTGCTGAGAGTTGAGCTCACCCTCAGTCCCTCACAGTTCCACACTGCCTGCAGAGTGAGTTTCCCACGTCTTCACCAGAGACTTTTGCCAGAGGCTTCTGAGACGCAAGTTAACAATGCACACCTGGACGGTATCTCCAGGTGCAGTAGAGTGGTAATCTGGGAACCTCCTTACTCAGAATACTGCTACCTTCACACTGTCATAAGAATGCAGCTAGTTGAGAGCTGGCTTCTAGGCAAGCTTCCCTGTGAGAGCTGAGGACAGGGCAGAACCCTCCCGCATCCTGCCTGACTGTAGACGTACCTGCTAACCTCCTTATGTTAGTGGCTGGGATGGGTTGCGGGAAAAGCATGTGTAAGCATTGGGCCTGAACTCCCGTGTATCTGAGTTGAATACAGCGATTTCCAACATCCTTCTTCAATAGGAGTGTAGCTAGGTTCCAACTCCCATGTCCGAGTGGGTAGCAGACATCTGCCTCCCATGCATACACACTTCTGAGAGTTGAGCTTATGGCCTGTAACCCTACATCCTGCCTGCCGCTACCTTTCGCTTCCAAAAGGCCTAGGCTCGCTGCTTGACGCAAGTGTTGGGAGAGGTAACTGGAATCTCCCGGCACACAAGACGGGTCCCTCCAAGCTCAATCAAGCGATTTCCTAGTAATTCCTGGGGTAGACTGGTGCTACATACTAAGTTCCATACGTGAGTATGTAGTTGAACGCCTTGTCCAAAAACATCTTACTTATCAGAGTTGAGCTCACCCTCAGTCCCTCACAGTTCCACACTGCCTGCAGAGTGAGTTTCGCACGTCTTCACCAGAGACGTTTGCCAGAGGCTTCTGAGACGCAAGTTAACAATGCAGACCTGGAGGGTATCTCCAGGTGCAGTAGAGTGGTAACCTGGGAACCTCCTGTCTCAGAATCCTGCTACCTTCACCCTGCCATAAGAATGCAGCTAGTTGACAGCTGGCTTCAAGGCCTGCTTCCTGTGAGAGCTAAGGACAGGGCACAACCCTCCCGCATCCTGCTTGACTGTAGAAGGCGCTGCTAACGTCCTCATGTTAGTGGCAGGGAAACGTTGTGAGAAAAGCATGTGGAATCGTTGTGCCTGAACCCACGTGTATCTGAGTTGAATACAGCGATTTCCAAAGTCCTTCTTCATCAGAGTGTAGCTAGGTTCCCACTCGCATGTCCGAGTGGGTAGCAGACATCTGCCTCCCATGTATACACACTTCTGAGAGTTGAGCTTATGACCTGTAAGCCTACCTCCTGCCTGCAGCTAACTTTCGCTTCCAAAAGGCCTAGGCTCGCTGCTTCACCGAAGTGTTGGGAGAGGTAACTGGAATCTCCCGGCACACAAGACTAGTGTCACCAAGCTCAATCCAGCGATTTCCCAGTTATTCCTGGGGTAGACTGGTGCTACATACTAAGTTCCATACGTGAGTATGTAGTTGAACGCCTTGTCCAAAAACATCTTACTTCTCAGAGTTGAGCTCACCCTCAGTCCCTCACAGTTCCACACTGCCTGCAGAGTGAGTTTCCCACGTCTTCACCAGAGACTTTTGCCAGAGGCTTCTGAGACGCAAGTTAACAATGCACACCTGGACGGTATCTCCAGGTGCAGTAGAGTGGTAATCTGGGAACCTCCTTACTCAGAATACTGCTACCTTCACACTGTCATAAGAATGCAGCTAGTTGAGAGCTGGCTTCTAGGCAAGCTTCCCTGTGAGAGCTGAGGACAGGGCAGAACCCTCCCGCATCCTGCCTGACTGTAGACGTACCTGCTAACCTCCTTATGTTAGTGGCTGGGATGGGTTGCGGGAAAAGCATGTGTAAGCATTGGGCCTGAACTCCCGTGTATCTGAGTTGAATACAGCGATTTCCAACATCCTTCTAAAATAGGAGTGTAGCTAGGTTCCAACTCCCATGTCCGAGTGGGCAGCAGACATCTGCCTCCCATGCATACACACTTCTGAGAGTTGAGCTTATGGCCTGTAACCCTACATCCTGCCTGCCGCTACCTTTCGCTTCCAAAAGGCCTAGGCTCGCTGCTTGACGCAAGTGTTGGGAGAGGTAACTGGAATCTCCCGGCACACAAGACGAGTGCCTCCAAGCTCAATCAAGCGATTTCCTAGTAATTCCTGGGGTAGACTGGTGCTACATACTAAGTTCCTTACGTGAATATGTAGTTGAACGCCTTGTCCAAAAACATCTTACTTCTGAGAGTTGAGCTGACCCTCAGTCCCTCACAGTTCCACACTGCCTGCAGAGTGAGTTTCGCACGTCTTCACCAGAGACGTTTGCCAGAGGCTTCTGAGACGCAAGTTAACAATGCAGACCTGGAGGGTATCTCCAGGTCCAGTAGAGTGGTAACCTGGGAACCTCCTGTCTCAGAATCCTGCTAGCTTCACCCTGCCATAAGAATGCAGCTAGTTGACAGCTGGCTTCAAGGCCTGCTTCCCTGTGAGAGCTAAGGACAGGGCACAACCCTCCCGCATCCTGCTTGACTGTAGAAGGAGCTGCTAACGTCCTCATGTTAGTGGCAGGGAAAGGTTGTGAGAAAAGCATGTGGAATCGTTGTGCCTGAACCCACGTGTATCTGAGTTGAATACAGCGATTTCCAAAGTCCTTCTTCATCAGAGTGTAGCTAGGTTCCCACTCGCATGTCCGAGTGGGTAGCAGACATCTGCCTCCCATGTATACACACTTCTGAGAGTTGAGCTTATGGCCTGTAAGCCTACCTCCTGCCTGCAGCTACCTTTCGCTTCCAAAAGGTCTAGGCTCGCTGCTTCACCGAAGTGTTGGGAGAGGTAACTGGAATCTCCCGGCACACAAGACTAGTGCCACCAAGCTCAATCCAGCGATTTCCCAGTAATTCCTGGGGTAGACTGGTGCTACATACTAAGTTCCATATGTGAGAAGGTAGCTGAACGCCTTGTCCAAAATCATCTTACTGCTGAGAGTTGAGCTCACCCTCAGTCCCTCACAGTTCCACACTGCCTGCAGAGTGAGTTTCCCACGTCTTCACCAGAGACTTTTGCCAGAGGCTTCTGAGACGCAAGTTAACAATGCACACCTGGACGGTATCTCCAGGTGCAGTAGAGTGGTAATCTGGGAACCTCCTTACTCAGAATACTGCTACCTTCACACTGTCATAAGAATGCAGCTAGTTGAGAGCTGGCTTCTAGGCAAGCTTCCCTGTGAGAGCTGAGGACAGGGCAGAACCCTCCCGCATCCTGCCTGACTGTAGACGTACCTGCTAACCTCCTTATGTTAGTGGCTGGGATGGGTTGCGGGAAAAGCATGTGTAAGCATTGGGCCTGAACTCCCGTGTATCTGAGTTGAATACAGCGATTTCCAACATCCTTCTAAAATAGGAGTGTAGCTAGGTTCCTACTCCCATGTCCGAGTGGGCAGCAGACATCTGCCTCCCATGCATACACACTTCTGAGAGTTGAGCTTATGGCCTGTAACCCTACATCCTGCCTGCCGCTACCTTTCGCTTCCAAAAGGCCTAGGCTCGCTGCTTGACGCAAGTGTTGGGAGAGGTAACTGGAATCTCCCGGCACACAAGACGAGTGCCTCCAAGCTCAATCAAGCGATTTCCTAGTAATTCCTGGGGTAGACTGGTGCTACATACTAAGTTCCATACGTGAGTATGTAGTTGAACGCCTTGTCCAAAAACATCTTACTTCTCAGAGTTGAGCTCACACTCAGTCCCTCACAGTTCCACACTGCCTGCAGAGTGAGTTTCGCACGTCTTCACCAGAGACGTTTGCCAGAGGCTTCTGAGACGCAAGTTAACAATGCAGACCTGGAGGGTATCTCCAGGTGCAGTAGAGTGGTAACCTGGGAACCTCCTGTCTCAGAATACTGCTACCTTCACCCTGCCATAAGAATGCAGCTAGTTGACAGCTGGCTTCAAGGCCTGCTTCCCTGTGAGAGCTAAGGACAGGGCACAACCCTCCCGCATCCTGCTTGACTGTAGAAGGAGCTGCTAACGTCCTCATGTTAGTGGCAGGGAAACGTTGTGAGAAAAGCATGTGGCATCGTTGTGCCTGAACCCACGTGTATCTGAGTTGAATACAGCGATTTCCAAAGTCCTTCTTCATCAGAGTGTAGCTAGGTTCCCACTCGCATGTCCGAGTGGGTAGCAGACATCTGCCTCCCATGTATACACACTTCTGAGAGTTGAGCTTATGGCCTGTAAGCCTACCTCCTGCCTGCAGCTACCTTTCGCTTCCAAAAGGTCTAGGCTCGCTGCTTCACCGAAGTGTTGGGAGAGGTAACTGGAATCTCCCGGCACACAAGACTAGTGCCACCAAGCTCAATCCAGCGATTTCCCAGTAATTCCTGGGGTAGACTGGTGCTACATACTAAGTTCCATATGTGAGAAGGTAGCTGAACGCCTTGTCCAAAATCATCTTACTGCTGAGAGTTGAGCTCACCCTCAGTCCCTCACAGTTCCACACTGCCTGCAGAGTGAGTTTCCCACGTCTTCACCAGAGACTTTTGCCAGAGGCTTCTGAGACGCAAGTTAACAATGCACACCTGGACGGTATCTCCAGGTGCAGTAGAGTGGTAATCTGGGAACCTCCTTACTCAGAATACTGCTACCTTCACACTGTCATAAGAATGCAGCTAGTTGAGAGCTGGCTTCTAGGCAAGCTTCCCTGTGAGAGCTGAGGACAGGGCAGAACCCTCCCGCATCCTGCCTGACTGTAGACGTACCTGCTAACCTCCTTATGTTAGTGGCTGGGATGGGTTGAGGGAAAAGCATGTGTAAGCATTGGGCCTGAACTCCCGAGTATCTGAGTTGAATACAGCGATTTCCAACATCCTTCTTCAATAGGAGTGTAGCTAGGTTCCAACTCCCATGTCCGAGTGGGCAGCAGACATCTGCCTCCCATGCATACACACTTCTGAGAGTTGAGCTTATGGCCTGTAACCCTACATCCTGCCTGCCGCTACCTTTCGCTTCCAAAAGGCCTAGGCTCCCTGCTTGACGCAAGTGTTGGGAGAGGTAACTGGAATCTCCCGGCACACAAGACGAGTGCCTCCAAGCTCAATCAAGCGATTTCCTAGTAATTCCTGGGGTAGACTGGTGCTACATACTAAGTTCCATACGTGAGTATGTAGTTGAACGCCTTGTCCAAAAACATCTTACTTCTGAGAGTTGAGCTCACCCTCAGTCCCTCACAGTTCCACACTGCCTGCAGAGTGAGTTTCGCACGTCTTCACCAGAGACTTTTGCCAGAGGCTTCTGAGACGCAAGTTAACAATGCAGACCTGGAGGGTATCTCCAGGTCCAGTAGAGTGGTAACCTGGGAACCTCCTGTCTCAGAATCCTGCTACCTTCACCCTGCCATAAGAATGCAGCTAGTTGACAGCTGGCTTCAAGGCCTGCTTCCCTGTGAGAGCTAAGGACAGGGCACAACCCTCCCGCATCCTGCTTGACTGTAGAAGGAGCTGCTAACGTCCTCATGTTAGTGGCAGGGAAAGGTTGTGAGAAAAGCATGTGGAATCGTTGTGCCTGAACCCACGTGTATCTGAGTTGAATACAGCGATTTCCAAAGTCCTTCTTCATCAGAGTGTAGCTAGGTTCCCACTCGCATGTCCGAGTGGGTAGCAGACATCTGCCTCCCATGTATACACACTTCTGAGAGTTGAGCTTATGGCCTGTAAGCCTACCTCCTGCCTGTAGCTACCTTTCGCTTCCAAAAGGCCTAGGCTCGCTGCTTCACCGAAGTGTTGGGAGAGGTAACTGGAATCTCCCGGCACACAAGACTAGTGCCACCAAGCTCAATCCAGCGATTTCCCAGTAATTCCTGGGGTAGACTGGTGCTACATACTAAGTTCCATATGTGAGAAGGTAGCTGAACGCCTTGTCCAAAATCATCTTACTGCTGAGAGTTGAGCTCACCCTCAGTCCCTCACAGTTCCACACTGCCTGCAGAGTGAGTTTCCCACGTCTTCACCAGAGACTTTTGCCAGAGGCTTCTGAGACGCAAGTTAACAATGCACACCTGGACGGTATCTCCAGGTGCAGTAGAGTGGTAATCTGGGAACCTCCTTACTCAGAATACTGCTACCTTCACACTGTCATAAGAATGCAGCTAGTTGAGAGCTGGCTTCTAGGCAAGCTTCCGTGTGAGAGCTGAGGACAGGGCAGAACCCTCCCGCATCCTGCCTGACTGTAGATGTACCTGCTAACCTCCTTATGTTAGTGGCTGGGATGGGTTGCGGGAAAAGCATGTGTAAGCATTGGGCCTGAACTCCTGTGTATCTGAGTTGAATACAGCGATTTCCAACATCCTTCTAAAATAGGAGTGTAGCTAGGTTCCAACTCCCATGTCCGAGTGGGCAGCAGACATCTGCCTCCCATGCATACACACTTCTGAGAGTTGAGCTTATGGCCTGTAACCCTACATCCTGCCTGCCGCTACCTTTCGCTTCCAAAAGGCCTAGGCTCGCTGCTTGACGCAAGTGTTGGGAGAGGTAACTGGAATCTCCCGGCACACAAGACGAGTGCCTCCAAGCTCAATCAAGCGATTTCCTAGTAATTCCTGGGGTAGACTGGTGCTACATACTAAGTTCCATACGTGAGTATGTAGTTGAACGCCTTGTCCAAAAACATCTTACTTCTCAGAGTTGAGCTCACCCTCAGTCCCTCACAGTTCCACACTGCCTGCAGAGTGAGTTTCGCACGTCTTCACCAGAGACGTTTGCCAGAGGCTTCTGAGACGCAAGTTAACAATGCAGACCTGGAGGGTATCTCCAGGTCCAGTAGAGTGGTAACCTGGGAACCTCCTGTCTCAGAATCCTGCTACCTTCACCCTGCCATAAGAATGCAGCTAGTTGACAGGTGGCTTCAAGGCCTGCTTCCCTGTGAGAGCTAAGGACAGGGCACAACCCTCCCGCATCCTGCTTGACTGTAGAAGGAGCTGCTAACGTCCTCATGTTAGTGGCAGGGAAACGTTGTGAGAAAAGCATGTGGAATCGTTGTGCCTGAACCCACGTGTATCTGAGTTGAATACAGCGATTTCCAAAGTCCTTCTTCATCAGAGTGTAGCTAGGTTCCCACTCGCATGTCCGAGTGGGTTACAGACATCTGCCTCCCATGTATACACACTTCTGAGAGTTGAGCTTATGGCCTGTAAGCCTACCTCCTGCCTGCAGCTACCTTTCGCTTCCAAAAGGCCTAGGCTCGCTGCTTCACCGAAGTGTTGGGAGAGGTAACTGGAATCTCCCGGCACACAAGACTAGTGCCACCAAGCTCAATCCAGCGATTTCCCAGTAATTCCTGGGGTAGACTGGTGCTACATACTAAGTTCCATATGTGAGAAGGTAGCTGAACGCCTTGTCCAAAATCATCTTACTGCTGAGAGTTGAGCTCACCCTCAGTCCCTCACAGTTCCACACTGCCTGCAGAGTGAGTTTCCCACGTCTTCACCAGAGACTTTTGCCAGAGGCTTCTGAGACGCAAGTTAACAATGCACACCTGGACGGTATCTCCAGGTGCAGTAGAGTGGTAATCTGGGAACCTCCTTACTCAGAATACTGCTACCTTCACACTGTCATAAGAATGCAGCTAGTTGAGAGCTGGCTTCTAGGCAAGCTTCCCTGTGAGAGCTGAGGACAGGGCAGAACCCTCCCGCATCCTGCCTGACTGTAGACGTACCTGCTAACCTCCTTATGTTAGTGGCTGGGATGGGTTGCGGGAAAAGCATGTGTAAGCATTGGGCCTGAACTCCCGTGTATCTGAGTTGAATACAGCGATTTCCAACATCCTTCTAAAATAGGAGTGTAGCTAGGTTCCAACTCCCATGTCCGAGTGGGTAGCAGACATCTGCCTCCCATGCATACACACTTCTGAGAGTTGAGCTTATGGCCTGTAACCCTACATCCTGCCTGCCGCTACCTTTCGCTTCCAAAAGGCCTAGGCTCGCTGCTTGACGCAAGTGTTGGGAGAGGTAACTGGAATCTCCCGGCACACAAGACGAGTGCCTCCAAGCTCAATCAAGCGATTTCCTAGTAATTCCTGGGGTAGACTGGTGCTACATACTAAGTTCCATACGTGAGTAGGTAGTTGAACGCCTTGTCCAAAAACATCTTACTTCTGAGAGTTGAGCTCACCCTCAGTCCCTCACAGTTCCACACTGCCTGCAGAGTGAGTTTCGCACGTCTTCACCAGAGACGTTTGCCAGAGGCTTCTGAGACGCAAGTTAACAATGCAGACCTGGAGGGTATCTCCAGGTCCAGTAGAGTGGTAACCTGGGAACCTCCTGTCTCAGAATCCTGCTACCTTCACCCTGCCATAAGAATGCAGCTAGTTGACAGCTGGCTTCAAGGCCTGCTTCCCTGTGAGAGCTAAGGACAGGGCACAACCCTCCCGCATCCTGCTTGACTGTAGAAGGAGCTGCTAACGTCCTCATGTTAGTGGCAGGGAAACGTTGTGAGAAAAGCATGTGGAATCGTTGTGCCTGAACCCACGTGTATCTGAGTTGAATACAGCGATTTCCAAAGTCCTTCTTCATCAGAGTGTAGCTAGGTTCCCAATCGCATGTCCGAGTGGGTAGCAGACATCTGCCTCCCATGTATACACACTTCTGAGAGTTGAGCTTATGGCCTGTAAGCCTACCTCCTGCCTGCAGCTACCTTTCGCTTCCAAAAGGCCTAGGCTCGCTGCTTCACCGAAGTGTTGGGAGAGGTAACTGGAATCTCCCGGCACACAAGACTAGTGCCACCAAGCTCAATCCAGCGATTTCCCAGTAATTCCTGGGGTAGACTGGTGCTACATACTAAGTTCCATATGTGAGAAGGTAGCTGAACGCCTTGTCCAAAATCATCTTACTGCTGAGAGTTGAGCTCACCCTCAGTCCCTCACAGTTCCACACTGCCTGCAGAGTGAGTTTCCCACGTCTTCACCAGAGACTTTTGCCAGAGGCTTCTGAGACACAAGTTAACAATGCACACCTGGACGGTATCTCCAGGTGCAGTAGAGTGGTAATCTGGGAACCTCCTTACTCAGAATCCTGCTACCTTCACACTGTCATAAGAATGCAGCTAGTTGAGAGCTGGCTTCTAGGCAAGCTTCCCTGTGAGAGCTGAGGACAGGGCAGAACCCTCCCGCATCCTGCCTGACTGTAGACGTACCTGCTAACCTCCTTATGTTAGTGGCTGGGATGGGTTGCGGGAAAAGCATGTGTAAGCATTGGGCCTGAACTCCCGTGTATCTGAGTTGAATACAGCGATTTCCAACATCCTTCTTCAATAGGAGTGTAGCTAGGTTCCAACTCCCATGTCCGAGTGGGTAGCAGACATCTGCCTCCCATGCATACACACTTCTGAGAGTTGAGCTTATGGCCTGTAACCCTACATCCTGCCTGCCGCTACCTTTCGCTTCCAAAAGGCCTAGGCTCGCTGCTTGACGCAAGTGTTGGGAGAGGTAACTGGAATCTCCCGGCACACAAGACGAGTGCCTCCAAGCTCAATCAAGCGATTTCCTAGTAATTCCTGGGGTAGACTGGTGCTACATACTAAGTTCCATACGTGAGTATGTAGTTGAACGCCTTGTCCAAAAACATCTTACTTCTCAGAGTTGAGCTCACCCTCAGTCCCTCACAGTTCCACACTGCCTGCAGAGTGAGTTTCGCACGTCTTCACCAGAGACGTTTGCCAGAGGCTTCTGAGACGCAAGTTAACAATGCAGACCTGGAGGGTATCTCCAGGTCCAGTAGAGTGGTAACCTGGGAACCTCCTGTCTCAGAATACTGCTACCTTCACCCTGCCATAAGAATGCAGCTAGTTGACAGCTGGCTTCAAGGCCTGCTTCCCTGTGAGAGCTAAGGACAGGGCACAACCCTCCCGCATCCTGCTTGACTGTAGAAGGAGCTGCTAACGTCCTCATGTTAGTGGCAGGGAAACGTTGTGAGAAAAGCATGTGGAATCGTTGTGCCTGAACCCACGTGTATCTGAGTTGAATACAGCGATTTCCAAAGTCCTTCTTCATCAGAGTGTAGCTAGGTTCCCACTCGCATGTCCGAGTGGGTAGCAGACATCTGCCTCCCATGTATACACACTTCTGAGAGTTGAGCTTATGGCCTGTAAGCCTACCTCCTGCCTGCAGCTACCTTTCGCTTCCAAAAGGCCTAGGCTCGCTGCTTCACCGAAGTGTTCGGAGAGGTAACTGGAATCTCCCGGCACACAAGACTAGTGCCACCAAGCTCAATCCAGCGATTTCCCAGTAATTCCTGGGGTAGACTGGTGCTACATACTAAGTTCCATATGTGAGAAGGTAGCTGAACGCCTTGTCCAAAATCATCTTACTGCTGAGAGTTGAGCTCACACTCAGTCCCTCACAGTTCCACACTGCCTGCAGAGTGAGTTTCCCACGTCTTCACCAGAGACTTTTGCCAGAGGCTTCTGAGACGCAAGTTAACAATGCACACCTGGACGGTATCTCCAGGTGCAGTAGAGTGGTAATCTGGGAACCTCCTTACTCAGAATACTGCTACCTTCACACTGTCATAAGAATGCAGCTAGTTGAGAGCGGGCTTCTAGGCAAGCTTCCCTGTGAGAGCTGAGGACAGGGCAGAACCCTCCCGCATCCTGCCTGACTGTAGACGTACCTGCTAACCTCCTTATGTTAGTGGCTGGGATGGGTTGCAGGAAAAGCATGTGTAAGCATTGGGCCTGAACTCCCGTGTATCTGAGTTGAATACAGCGATTTCCAACATCCTTCTTCAATAGGAGTGTAGCTAGGTTCCAACTCCCATGTCCGAGTGGGTAGCAGACATCTGCCTCCCATGCATACACACTTCTGAGAGTTGAGCTTATGGCCTGTAACCCTACATCCTGCCTGCCGCTACCTTTCGCTTCCAAAAGGCCTAGGCTCGCTGCTTGACGCAAGTGTTGGGAGAGGTAACTGGAATCTCCCGGCACACAAGACGAGTGCCTCCAAGCTCAATCAAGCGATTTCCTAGTAATTCCTGGGGTAGACTGGTGCTACATACTAAGTTCCATACGTGAGTATGTAGTTGAACGCCTTGTCCAAAAACATCTTACTTCTCAGAGTTGAGCTCACCCTCAGTCCCTCACAGTTCCACACTGCCTGCAGAGTGAGTTTCGCACGTCTTCACCAGAGACGTTTGCCAGAGGCTTCTGAGACGCAAGTTAACAATGCAGACCTGGAGGGTATCTCCAGGTCCAGTAGAGTGGTAACCTGGGAACCTCCTGTCTCAGAATCCTGCTACCTTCACCCTGCCATAAGAATGCAGCTTGTTGACAGCTGGCTTCAAGTCCTGCTTCCCTGTGAGAGCTAAGGACAGGGCACAACCCTCCCGCATCCTGCTTGACTGTAGAAGGAGCTGCTAACGTACTCATGTTAGTGGCAGGGAAACGTTGTGAGAAAAGCATGTGGAATCGTTGTGCCTGAACCCACGTGTATCTGAGTTGAATACAGCGATTTCCAAAGTCCTTCTTCATCAGAGTGTAGCTAGGTTCCCACTCGCATGTCCGAGTGGGTAGCAGACATCTGCCTCCCATGTATACACACTTCTGAGAGTTGAGCTTATGGCCTGTAAGCCTACCTCCTGCCTGCAGCTACCTTTCGCTTCCAAAAGGCCTAGGCTCGCTGCTTCACCGAAGTGTTGGGAGAGGTAACTGGAATCTCCCGGCACACAAGACTAGTGCCACCAAGCTCAATCCAGCGATTTCCCAGTAATTCCTGGGGTAGACTGGTGCTACATACTAAGTTCCATATGTGAGAAGGTAGCTGAACGCCTTGTCCAAAATCATCTTACTGCTGAGAGTTGAGCTCACCCTCAGTCCCTCACAGTTCCACACTGCCTGCAGAGTGAGTTTCCCACGTCTTCACCAGAGACTTTTGCCAGAGGCTTCTGAGACGCAAGTTAACAATGCACACCTGGACGGTATCTCCAGGTGCAGTAGAGTGGTAATCTGGGAACCTCCTTACTCAGAATACTGCTACCTTCACACTGTCATAAGAATGCAGCTAGTTGAGAGCTGGCTTCTAGGCAAGCTTCCCTGTGAGAGCTGAGGACAGGGCAGAACCCTCCCGCATCCTGCCTGACTGTAGACGTACCTGCTAACCTCCTTATGTTAGTGGCTGGGATGGGTTGCAGGAAAAGCATGTGTAAGCATTGGGCCTGAACTCCCGTGTATCTGAGTTGAATACAGCGATTTCCAACATCCTTCTTCAATAGGAGTGTAGCTAGGTTCCTACTGCCATGTCCGAGTGGGCAGCAGACATCTGCCTCCCATGCATACACACTTCTGAGAGTTGAGCTTATGGCCTGTAACCCTACATCCTGCCTGCCGCTACCTTTCGCTTCCAAAAGGCCTAGGCTCGCTGCTTTACGCAAGTGTTGGGAGAGGTAACTGGAATCTCCCGGCACACAAGACGAGTGCCTCCAAGCTCAATCAAGCGATTTCCTAGTAATTCCTGGGGTAGACTGGTGCTACATACTAAGTTCCATACGTGAGTATGTAGTTGAACGCCTTGTCCAAAAACATCTTACTTCTGAGAGTTGAGCTCACCCTCAGTCCCTCACAGTTCCACACTGCCTGCAGAGTGAGTTTCGCACGTCTTCACCAGAGATGTTTGCCAGAGGCTTCTGAGACGCAAGTTAACAATGCAGACCTGGAGGGTATCTCCAGGTCCAGTAGAGTGGTAACCTGGGAACCTCCTGTCTCAGAATCCTGCTACCTTCACCCTGCCATAAGAATGCAGCTTGTTGACAGCTGGCTTCAAGGCCTGCTTCCCTGTGAGAGCTAAGGACAGGGCACAACCCTCCCGCATCCTGCTTGACTGTAGAAGGAGCTGCTAACGTCCTCATGTTAGTGGCAGGGAAACGTTGTGAGAAAAGCATGTGGAATCGTTGTGCCTGAACCCACGTGTATCTGAGTTGAATACAGCGATTTCCAAAGTCCTTCTTCATCAGAGTGTAGCTAGGTTCCCACTCGCATGTCCGAGTGGGTAGCAGACATCTGCCTCCCATGTATACACACTTCTGAGAGTTGAGCTTATGGCCTGTAAGCCTACCTCCTGCCTGCAGCTACCTTTCGCTTCCAAAAGGCCTAGGCTCGCTGCTTCACCGAAGTGTTGGGAGAGGTAACTGGAATCTCCCGGCACACAAGACTAGTGCCACCAAGCTCAATCCAGCGATTTCCCAGTAATTCCTGGGGTAGACTGGTGCTACATACTAACTTCCATATGTGAGAAGGTAGCTGAACGCCTTGTCCAAAATCATCTTACTGCTGAGAGTTGAGCTCACCCTCAGTCCCTCACAGTTCCACACTGCCTGCAGAGTGAGTTTCCCACGTCTTCACCAGAGACTTTTGCCAGAGGCTTCTGAGACGCAAGTTAACAATGCACACCTGGACGGTATCTCCAGGTGCAGTAGAGTGGTAATCTGGGAACCTCCTTACTCAGAATACTGCTACCTTCACACTGTCATAAGAATGCAGCTAGTTGAGAGCTGGCTTCTAGGCAAGCTTCCCTGTGAGAGCTGAGGACAGGGCAGAACCCTCCCGCATCCTGCCTGACTGTAGACGTACCTGCTAACCTCCTTATGTTAGTGGCTGGGATGGGTTGCAGGAAAAGCATGTGTAAGCATTGGGCCTGAACTCCCGTGTATCTGAGTTGAATACAGCGATTTCCAACATCCTTCTTCAATAGGAGTGTAGCTAGGTTCCTACTCCAATGTCCGAGTGGGCAGCAGACATCTGCCTCCCATGCATACACACTTCTGAGAGTTGAGCTTATGGCCTGTAACCCTACATCCTGCCTGCCGCTACCTTTCGCTTCCAAAAGGCCTAGGCTCGCTGCTTGACGCAAGTGTTGGGAGAGGTAACTGGAATCTCCCGGCACACAAGACGAGTGCCTCCAAGCTCAATCAAGCGATTTCCTAGTAATTCCTGGGGTAGACTGGTGCTACATACTAAGTTCCATACGTGAGTATGTAGTTGAACGCCTTGTCCAAAAACATCTTACTTCTGAGAGTTGAGCTCACCCTCAGTCCCTCACAGTTCCACACTGCCTGCAGAGTGAGTTTCGCACGTCTTCACCAGAGACGTTTGCCAGAGGCTTCTGAGACGCAAGTTAACAATGCAGACCTGGAGGGTATCTCCAGGTCCAGTAGAGTGGTAACCTGGGAACCTCCTGTCTCAGAATCCTGCTACCTTCACCCTGCCATAAGAATGCAGCTAGTTGACAGCTGGCTTCAAGGCCTGCTTCCCTGTGAGAGCTAAGGACAGGGCACAACCCTCCCGCATCCTGCTTGACTGTAGAAGGAGCTCTAACGTCCTCATGTTAGTGGCAGGGAAACGTTGTGAGAAAAGCATGTGGAATCGTTGTGCCTGAACCCACGTGTATCTGAGTTGAATACAGCGATTTCCAAAGTCCTTCTTCATCAGAGTGTAGCTAGGTTCCCACTCGCATGTCCGAGTGGGTAGCAGACATCTGCCTCCCATGTATACACACTTCTGAGAGTTGAGCTTATGGCCTGTAAGCCTACCTCCTGCCTGCAGCTACCTTTCGCTTCCAAAAGGCCTAGGCTCGCTGCTTCACCGAAGTGTTGGGAGAGGTAACTGGAATCTCCCGGCACACAAGACTAGTGCCACCAAGCTCAATCCAGCGATTTCCCAGTAATTCCTGGGGTAGACTGGTGCTACATACTAAGTTCCATATGTGAGAAGGTAGCTGAACGCCTTGTCCAAAATCATCTTCCTGCTGAGAGTTGAGCTCACCCTCAGTCCCTCACAGTTCCACACTGCCTGCAGAGTGAGTTTCCCACGTCTTCACCAGAGACTTTTGCCAGAGGCTTCTGAGACGCAAGTTAACAATGCACACCTGGACGGTATCTCCAGGTGCAGTAGAGTGGTAATCTGGGAACCTCCTTACTCAGAATACTGCTACCTTCACACTGTCATAAGAATGCAGCTAGTTGAGAGCTGGCTTCTAGGCATGCTTCCCTGTGAGAGCTGAGGACAGGGCAGAACCCTCCCGCATCCTGCCTGACTGTAGACGTACCTGCTAACCTCCTTATGTTAGTGGCTGGGATGGGTTGCGGGAAAAGCATGTGTAAGCATTGGGCCTGAACTCCCGTGTATCTGAGTTGAATACAGCGATTTCCAACATCCTTCTTCAATAGGAGTGTAGCTAGGTTCCAACTCCCATGTCCGAGTGGGAAGCAGACATCTGCCTCCCATGCATACACACTTCTGAGAGTTGAGCTTCTGGCCTGTAACCCTACATCCTGCCTGCCGCTACCTTTCGCTTCCAAAAGGCCTAGGCTCGCTGCTTGACGCAAGTGTTGGGAGAGGTAACTGGAATCTCCCGGCACACAAGACGAGTGCCTCCAAGCTCAATCAAGCGATTTCCTAGTAATTCCTGGGGTAGACTGGTGCTACATACTAAGTTCCATACGTGAGTATGTAGTTGAACGCCTTGTCCAAAAACATCTTACTTCTCAGAGTTGAGCTCACCCTCAGTCCCTCACAGTTCCACACTGCCTGCAGAGTGAGTTTCGCACGTCTTCACCAGAGACGTTTGCCAGAGGCTTCTGAGACGCAAGTTAACAATGCAGACCTGGAGGGTATCTCCAGGTCCAGTAGAGTGGTAACCTGGGAACCTCCTGTCTCAGAATCCTGCTACCTTCACCCTGCCATAAGAATGCAGCTAGTTGACAGCTGGCTTCAAGGCCTGCTTCCCTGTGAGAGCTAAGGACAGGGCACAACCCTCCCGCACCCTGCTTGACTGTAGAAGGCGCTGCTAACGTCCTCATGTTAGTGGCAAGGAAACGTTGTGAGAAAAGCATGTGGAATCGTTGTGCCTGAACCCACGTGTATCTGAGTTGAATACAGCGATTTCCAAAGTCCTTCTTCATCACAGTGTAGCTAGGTTCCCACTCGCATGTCCGAGTGGGTAGCAGACATCTGCCTCCCATGTATACACTCTTCTGAGAGTTGAGCTTATGGCCTGTAAGCCTACCTCCTGCCTGTAGCTACCTTTCGCTTCCAAAAGGCCTAGGTTCGCTGCTTCACCGAAGTGTTGGGAGAGGTAACTGGAATCTCCCGGCACACAAGACTAGTGCCACCAAGCTCAATCCAGCGATTTCCCAGTAATTCCTGGGGTAGACTGGTGCTACATACTAAGTTCCATATGTCAGAAGGTAGCTGAACGCCTTGTCCAAAATCATCTTACTGCTGAGAGTTGAGCTCACCCTCAGTCCCTCACAGTTCCACACTGCCTGCAGAGTGAGTTTCCCACGTCTTCACCAGAGACTTTTGCCAGAGGCTTCTGAGACGCAAGTTAACAATGCACACCTGGACGGTATCTCCAGGTGCAGTAGAGTGGTAATCTGGGAACCTCCTTACTCAGAATACTGCTACCTTCACACTGTCATAAGAATGCAGCTAGTTGAGAGCTGGCTTCTAGGCAAGCTTCCCTGTGAGAGCTGAGGACAGGGCAGAACCCTCCCGCATCCTGCCTGTCTGTAGACGTACCTGCTAACCTCCTTATGTTAGTGGCTGGGATGGGTTGCGGGAATAGCATGTGTAAGCATTGGGCCTGAACTCCCGTGTATCTGAGTTGAATACAGCGATTTCCAACATCCTTCTTCAATAGGAGTGAGCTAGGTTCCAACTCCCATGTCCGAGTGGGTAGCAGACATCTGCCTCCCATGCATACACACTTCTGAGAGTTGAGCTTCTGGCCTGTAACCCTACATCCTGCCTGCCGCTACCTTTCGCTTCCAAAAGGCCTAGGCTCGCTGCTTGACGCAAGTGTTGGGAGAGGTAACTGGAATCTCCCGGCACACAAGACGAGTGCCTCCAAGCTCAATCAAGCGATTTCCTAGTAATTCCTGGGGTAGACTGGTGCTACATACTAAGTTCCATACGTGAGTATGTAGTTGAACGCCTTGTCCAAAAACATCTTACTTCTGAGAGTTGAGCTCACCCTCAGTCCCTCACAGTTCCACACTGCCTGCAGAGTGAGTTTCGCACGTCTTCACCAGAGACGTTTGCCAGAGGCTTCTGAGACGCAAGTTAACAATGCAGACCTGGAGGGTATCTCCAGGTCCAGTAGAGTGGTAACCTGGGAACCTCCTGTCTCAGAATCCTGCTACCTTCACCCTGCCATAAGAATGCAGCTAGTTGACAGCTGGCTTCAAGGCCTGCTTCCCAGTGAGAGCTAAGGACATTGCACAACCCTCCCGCATCCTGCTTGACTGTAGAAGGAGCTGCTAACGTCCTCATGTTAGTGGCAGGGAAACGTTGTGAGAAAAGCATGTGGAATCGTTGTGCCTGAACCCACGTGTATCTGAGTTGAATACAGCGATTTCCAAAGTCCTTCTTCATCACAGTGTAGCTAGGTTCCCACTCGCATGTCCGAGTGGGTAGCAGACATCTGCCTCCGATGTATACACACTTCTGAGAGTTGAGCTTATGGCCTGTAAGCCTACCTCCTGCCTGCAGCTACCTTTCGCTTCCAAAAGGCCTAGGCTCGCTGCTTCACCGAAGTGTTCGGAGAGGTAACTGGAATCTCCCGGCACACAAGACTAGTGCCACCAAGCTCAATCCAGCGATTTCCCAGTAATTCCTGGGGTAGACTGGTGCTACATACTAAGTTCCATATGTGAGAAAGTAGCTGAACGCCTTGTCCAAAATCATCTTACTGCTGAGAGTTGAGCTCACCCTCAGTCCCTCACAGTTCCACACTGCCTGCAGAGTGAGTTTCCCACGTCTTCACCAGAGACTTTTGCCAGAGGCTTCTGAGACGCAAGTTAACAATGCACACCTGGACGGTATCTCCAGGTGCAGTAGAGTGGTAATCTGGGAACCTCCTTACTCAGAATACTGCTACCTTCACACTGTCATAAGAATGCAGCTAGTTGAGAGCTGGCTTCTAGGCATGCTTCCCTGTGAGAGCTGAGGACAGGGCAGAACCCTCCCGCATCCTGCCTGACTGTAGACGTACCTGCTAACCTCCTTATGTTAGTGGCTGGGATGGGTTGCGGGAAAAGCATGTGTAAGCATTGGGCCTGAGCTCCCGTGTATCTGAGTTGAATACAGCGATTTCCAACATCCTTCTTCAATAGGAGTGTAGCTAGGTTCCAACTCCCAAGTCCGAGTGGGTAGCAGACATCTGCCTCCCATGCATACACACTTCTGAGAGTTGAGCTTCTGGCCTGTAACCCTACATCCTGCCTGCCGCTACCTTTCGCTTCCAAAAGGCCTAGGCTCGCTGCTTGACGCAAGTGTTGGGAGAGGTAACTGGAATCTCCCGGCACACAAGACGAGTGCCTCCAAGCTCAATCAAGCGATTTCCTAGTAATTCCTGGGGTAGACTGGTGCTACATACTAAGTTCCATACGTGAGTATGTAGTTGAACGCCTTGTCCAAAAACATCTTACTTCTCAGAGTTGAGCTCACCCTCAGTCCCTCACAGTTCCACACTGCCTGCAGAGTGAGTTTCGCACGTCTTCACCAGAGACGTTTGCCAGAGGCTTCTGAGACGCAAGTTAACAATGCAGACCTGGAGGGTATCTCCAGGTCCAGTAGAGTGGTAAACTGGGAACCTCCTGTCTCAGAATCCTGCTACCTTCACCCTGCCATAAGAATGCAGCTAGTTGACAGCTGGCTTCAAGGCCTGCTTCCCAGTGAGAGCTAAGGACAGGGCACAACCCTCCCGCATCCTGCTTGACTGTAGTAGGAGCTGCTAACCTCCTCATGTTAGTGGCAGGGAAACGTTGTGAGAAAAGCATGTGGAATCGTTGTGCCTGAACCCACGTGTATCTGAGTTGAATACAGCGATTTCCAAAGTCCTTCTTCATCAGAGTGTAGCTAGGTTCCCACTCGCATGTCCGAGTGGGTAGCAGACATCTGCCTCCGATGTATACACACTTCTGAGAGTTGAGCTTATGGCCTGTAAGCCTACCTCCTGCCTGCAGCTACCTTTCGCTTCCAAAAGGCCTAGGCTCGCTGCTTCACCGAAGTGTTCGGAGAGGTAACTGGAATCTCCCGGCACACAAGACTAGTGCCACCAAGCTCAATCCAGCGATTTCCCAGTAATTCCTGGGGTAGACTGGTGCTACATACTAAGTTCCATATGTGAGAAAGTAGCTGAACGCCTTGTCCAAAATCATCTTACTGCTGAGAGTTGAGCTCACCCTCAGTCCCTCACAGTTCCACACTGCCTGCAGAGTGAGTTTCCCACGTCTTCACCAGAGACTTTTGCCAGAGGCTTCTGAGACGCAAGTTAACAATGCACACCTGGACGGTATCTCCAGGTGCAGTAGAGTGGTAATCTGGGAACCTCCTTACTCAGAATACTGCTACCTTCACACTGTCATAAGAATGCAGCTAGTTGAGAGCTGGCTTCTAGGCATGCTTCCCTGTGAGAGCTGAGGACAGGGCAGAACCCTCCCGCATCCTGCCTGACTGTAGACGTACCTGCTAACCTCCTTATGTTAGTGGCTGGGATGGGTTGCGGGAAAAGCATGTGTAAGCATTGGGCCTGAACTCCCGTGTATCTGAGTTGAATACAGCGATTTCCAACATCCTTCTTCAATAGGAGTGTAGCCAGGTTCCAACTCCCATGTCCGAGTGGGTAGCAGACATCTGCCTCCCATGCATACACACTTCTGAGAGTTGAGCTTCTGGCCTGTAACCCTACATCCTGCCTGCCGCTACCTTTCGCTTCCAAAAGGCCTAGGATCGCTGCTTGACGCAAGTGTTGGGAGAGGTAACTGGAATCTCCCGGCACACAAGACGAGTGCCTCCAAGCTCAATCAAGCGATTTCCTAGTAATTCCTGGGGTAGACTGGTGCTACATACTAAGTTCCATACGTGAGTATGTAGTTGAACGCCTTGTCCAAAAACATCTTACTTCTCAGAGTTGAGCTCACCCTCAGTCCCTCACAGTTCCACACTGCCTGCAGAGTGAGTTTCGCACGTCTTCACCAGAGACGTTTGCCAGAGGCTTCTGAGACGCAAGTTAACAATGCAGACCTGGAGGGTATCTCCAGGTCCAGTAGAGTGGTAACCTGGGAACCTCCTGTCTCAGAATCCTGCTACCTTCACCCTGCCATAAGAATGCAGCTAGTTGACAGCTGGCTTCAAGGCCTGCTTCCCTGTGAGAGCTAAGGACAGGGCACAACCCTCCCGCATCCTGCTTGACTGTAGAAGGCGCTGCTAACGTCCTAATGTTAGTGGCAGGGAAACGTTGTGAGAAAAGCATGTGGAATCGTTGTGCCTGAACCCACGTGTATCTGAGTTGAATACAGCGATTTCCAAAGTCCTTCTTCATCAGAGTGTAGCTAGGTTCCCACTCGCATGTCCGAGTGGGTAGCAGACATCTGCCTCCCATGTATACACACTTCTGAGAGTTGAGCTTATGGCCTGTAAGCCTACCTCCTGCCTGCAGCTACCTTTCGCTTCCAAAAGGCCTAGGCTCGCTGCTTCACCGAAGTGTTGGGAGAGGTAACTGGAATCTCCCGGCACACAAGACTAGTGCCACCAAGCTCAATCCAGCGATTTCCCAGTAATTCCTGGGGTAGACAGGTGCTACATACTAAGTTCCATATGTCAGAAGGTAGCTGAACGCCTTGTCCAAAATCATCTTACTGCTGAGAGTTGAGCTCACCCTCAGTCCCTCACAGTTACACACTGCCTGCAGAGTGAGTTTCCCACGTCTTCACCAGAGACTTTTGCCAGAGGCTTCTGAGACGCAAGTTAACAATGCACACCTGGACGGTATCTCCAGGTGCAGTAGAGTGGTTATCTGGGAACCTCCTAACTCAGAATACTGCTACCTTCACACTGTCATAAGAATGCAGCTAGTTGAGAGCTGGCTTCTAGGCAAGCTTCCCTGTGAGAGCTGAGGACAGGGCAGAACCCTCCCGCATCCTGCCTGTCTGTAGACGTACCTGCTAACCTCCTTATGTTAGTGGCTGGGATGGGTTGCGGGAAAAGCATGTGTAAGCATTGGGCCTGAACTCCCGTGTATCTGAGTTGAATACAGCGATTTCCAACATCCTTCTTCAATAGGAGTGTAGCTAGGTTCCAACTCCCATGTCCGAGTGGGTAGCAGACATCTGCCTCCCATGCATACACACTTCTGAGAGTTGAGCTTCTGGCCTGTAACCCTACATCCTGCCTGCCGCTACCTTTCGCTTCCAAAAGGCCTAGGCTCGCTGCTTGACGCAAGTGTTGGGAGAGGTAACTGGAATCTCCCGGCACACAAGACGAGTGCCTCCAAGCTCAATCAAGCGATTTCCTAGTAATTCCTGGGGTAGACTGGTGCTACATACTAAGTTCCATACGTGAGTATGTAGTTGAACGCCTTGTCCAAAAACATCTTACTTCTCAGAGTTGAGCTCACCCTCAGTCCCTCACAGTTCCACACTGCCTGCAGAGTGAGTTTCGCACGTCTTCACCAGAGACGTTTGCCAGAGGCTTCTGAGACGCAAGTTAACAATGCAGACCTGGAGGGTATCTCCAGGTCCAGTAGAGTGGTAACCTGGGAACCTCCTGTCTCAGAATCCTGCTACCTTCACCCTGCCATAAGAATGCAGCTAGTTGACAGCTGGCTTCAAGGCCTGCTTCCCTGTGAGAGCTAAGGACAGGGCACAACCCTCCCGCACCCTGCTTGACTGTAGAAGGCGCTGCTAACGTCCTCATGTTAGTGGCAGGGAAACGTTGTGAGAAAAGCATGTGGAATCGTTGTGCCTGAACCCACGTGTATCTGAGTTGAATACAGCGATTTCCAAAGTCCTTCTTCATCACAGTGTAGCTAGGTTCCCACTCGCATGTCCGAGTGGGTAGCAGACATCTGCCTCCCATGTATACACTCTTCTGAGAGTTGAGCTTATGGCCTGTAAGCCTACCTCCTGCCTGTAGCTACCTTTCGCTTCCAAAAGGCCTAGGTTCGCTGCTTCACCGAAGTGTTGGGAGAGGTAACTGGAATCTCCCGGCACACAAGACTAGTGCCACCAAGCTCAATCCAGCGATTTCCCAGTAATTCCTGGGGTAGACTGGTGCTACATACTAAGTTCCATATGTCAGAAGGTAGCTGAACGCCTTGTCCAAAATCATCTTACTGCTGAGAGTTGAGCTCACCCTCAGTCCCTCACAGTTCCACACTGCCTGCAGAGTGAGTTTCCCACGTCTTCACCAGAGACTTTTGCCAGAGGCTTCTGAGACGCAAGTTAACAATGCACACCTGGACGGTATCTCCAGGTGCAGTAGAGTGGTAATCTGGGAACCTCCTTACTCAGAATACTGCTACCTTCACACTGTCATAAGAATGCAGCTAGTTGAGAGCTGGCTTCTAGGCAAGCTTCCCTGTGAGAGCTGAGGACAGGGCAGAACCCTCCCGCATCCTGCCTGACTGTAGACGTACCTGCTAACCTCCTTATGTTAGTGGCTGGGATGGGTTGAGGGAAAAGCATGTGTAAGCATTGGGCCTGAACTCCCGTGTATCTGAGTTGAATACAGCGATTTCCAACATCCTTCTTCAATAGGAGTGTAGCTAGGTTCCTACTCCCATGTCCGAGTGGGCAGCAGACATCTGCCTCCCATGCATACACACTTCTGAGAGTTGAGCTTATGGCCTGTAACCCTACATCCTGCCTGCCGCTACCTTTCGCTTCCAAAAGGCCTAGGCTCGCTGCTTGACGCAAGTGTTGGGAGAGGTAACTGGAATCTCCCGGCACACAAGACGAGTGCCTCCAAGCTCAATCAAGCGATTTCCTAGTAATTCCTGGGGTAGACTGTTGCTACATACTAAGTTCCATACGTGAGTATGTAGTTGAACGCCTTGTCCAAAAACATCTTACTTCTGAGAGTTGAGTTCACCCTCAGTCCCTCACAGTTCCACACTGCCTGCAGAGTGAGTTTCGCACGTCTTCACCAGAGACGTTTGCCAGAGGCTTCTGAGACGCAAGTTAACAATGCAGACCTGGAGGGTATCTCCAGGTGCAGTAGAGTGGTAACCTGGGAACCTCCTGTCTCAGAATACTGCTACCTTCACCCTGCCATAAGAATGCAGCTAGTTGACAGCTGGCTTCAAGGCCTGCTTCCCTGTGAGAGCTAAGGACAGGGCACAACCCTCCCGCATCCTGCTTGACTGTAGAAGGCGCTGCTAACGTCCTCATGTTAGTGGCAGGGAAACGTTGTGAGAAAAGCATGTGGAATCGTTGTGCCTGTACCCACGTGTATCTGAGTTGAATACAGCGATTTCCAAAGTCCTTCTTCATCAGAGTGTAGCTAGGTTCCCACTCGCATGTCCGAGTGGGTAGCAGACATCTGCCTCCCATGTATACACACTTCTGAGAGTTGAGCTTATGGCCTGTAAGCCTACCTCCTGCCTGCAGTTACCTTTCGCTTCCAAAAGGCCTAGGCTCGCTGCTTCACCGAAGTGTTGGGAGAGGTAACTGGAATCTCCCGGCACACAAGACTAGTGCCACCAAGCTCAATCCAGCGATTTCCCAGTAATTCCTGGGGTAGACTGGTGCTACATACTAAGTTCCATATGTGAGAAGGTAGCTGAACGCCTTGTCCAAAATCATCTTACTGCTGAGAGTTGAGCTCACCCTCAGTCCCTCACAGTTCCACACTGCCTGCAGAGTGAGTTTCCCACGTCTTCACCAGAGACTTTTGCCAGAGGCTTCTGAGACGCAAGTTAACAATGCACACCTGGACGGTATCTCCAGGTGCAGTAGAGTGGTAATCTGGGAACCTCCTTACTCAGAATACTGCTACCTTCACACTGTCATAAGAATGCAGCTAGTTGAGAGCTGGCTTCTAGGCAAGCTTCCCTGTGAGAGCTGAGGACAGGGCAGAACCCTCCCGCATCCTGCCTGACTGTAGACGTACCTGCTAACCTCCTTATGTTAGTGGCTGGGATGGATGCGGGAAAAGCATGTGTAAGCATTGGGCCTGAACTCCCGTGTATCTGAGTTGAATACAGCGATTTCCAACATCCTTCTTCAATAGGAGTGTAGCTAGGTTCCTACTCCCATGTCCGAGTGGGCAGCAGACATCTGCCTCCCATGCATACACACTTCTGAGAGTTGAGCTTATGGCCTGTAACCCTACATCCTGCCTGCCGCTACCTTTCGCTTCCAAAAGGCCTAGGCTCGCTGCTTGACGCAAGTGTTGGGAGAGGTAACTGGAATCTCCCGGCACACAAGACGAGTGCCTCCAAGCTCAATCAAGCGATTTCCTAGTAATTCCTGGGGTAGACTGGTGCTACATACTAAGTTCCATACGTGAGTATGTAGTTGAACGCCTTGTCCAAAAACATCTTACTTCTGAGAGTTGAGTTCACCCTCAGTCCCTCACAGTTCCACACTGCCTGCAGAGTGAGTTTCGCACGTCTTCACCAGAGACGTTTGCCAGAGGCTTCTGAGACGCAAGTTAACAATGCAGACCTGGAGGGTATCTCCAGGTGCAGTAGAGTGGTAACCTGGGAACCTCCTGTCTCAGAATACTGCTACCTTCACCCTGCCATAAGAATGCAGCTAGTTGACAGCTGGCTTCAAGGCCTGCTTCCCTGTGAGAGCTAAGGACAGGGCACAACCCTCCCGCATCCTGCTTGACTGTAGAAGGCGCTGCTAACGTCCTCATGTTAGTGGCAGGGAAACGTTGTGAGAAAAGCATGTGGAATCGTTGTGCCTGAACCCACGTGTATCTGAGTTGAATACAGCGATTTCCAAAGTCCTTCTTCATCAGAGTGTAGCTAGGTTCCCACTCGCATGTCCGAGTGGGTAGCAGACATCTGCCTCCCATGTATACACACTTCTGAGAGTTGAGCTTATGGCCTGTAAGCCTACCTCCTGCCTGCAGCTACCTTTCGCTTCCAAAAGGCCTAGGCTCGCTGCTTCACCGAAGTGTTGGGAGAGGTAACTGGAATCTCCCGGCACACAAGACTAGTGCCACCAAGCTCAATCCAGCGATTTCCCAGTAATTCCTGGGGTAGACTGGTGCTACATACTAAGTTCCATATGTCAGAAGGTAGCTGAACGCCTTGTCCAAAGTCATCTTACTGCTGAGAGTTGAGCTCACCCTCAGTCCCTCACAGTTCCACACTGCCTGCAGAGTGAGTTTCCCACGTCTTCACCAGAGACTTTTACCAGAGGCTTCTGAGACGCAAGTTAACAATGCACACCTGGACGGTATCTCCAGGTGCAGTAGAGTGGTAATCTGGGAACCTCCTTACTCAGAATACTGCTACCTTCACACTGTCATAAGAATGCAGCTAGTTGAGAGCTGGCTTCTAGGCAAGCTTCCCTGTGAGAGCTGAGGACAGGGCAGAACCCTCCCGCATCCTGCCTGACTGTAGACGTACCTGCAAACCTCCTTATGTTAGTGGCTGGGATGGGTTGAGGGAAAAGCATGTGTAAGCATTGGGCCTGAACTCCCGTTTATCTGAGTTGAATACAGCGATTTCCAACATCCTTCTTCAATAGGAGTGTAGCTAGGTTCCAACACCCATGTCCGAGTGGGCAGCAGACATCTGCCTCCCATGCATACACACTTCTGAGAGTTGAGCTTATGGCCTGTAACCCTACATCCTGCCTGCCGCTACCTTTCGCTTCCAAAAGGCCTAGGCTCGCTGCTTGACGCAAGTGTTGGGAGAGGTAACTGGAATCTCCCGGCACACAAGACGAGTGCCTCCAAGCTCAATCAAGCGATTTCCTAGTAATTCCTCGTGTAGACTGGTGCTACATACTAAGTTCCATACGTGAGTATGTAGTTGAACGCCTTGTCCAAAAACATCTTACTTCTGAGAGTTGAGCTCACCCTCAGTCCCTCACAGTTCCACACTGCCTGCAGAGTGAGTTTCGCACGTCTTCACCAGAGACGTTTGCCAGAGGCTTCTGAGACGCAAGTTAACAATGCAGACCTGGAGGGTATCTCCAGGTCCAGTAGAGTGGTAACCTGGGAACCTCCAGTCTCAGAATCCTGCTACCTTCACCCTGCCATAAGAATGCAGCTTGTTGACAGCTGGCTTCAAGGCCTGCTTCCCTGTGAGAGCTAAGGACAGGGCACAACCCTCCCGCATCCTGCTTGACTGTAGAAGGCGCTGCTAACGTCCTCATGTTAGTGGCAGGGAAACGTTGTGAGAAAAGCATGTGGAATCGTTGTGCCTGAACCCACGTGTATCTGAGTTGAATACAGCGATTTCCAAAGTCCTTCTTCATCAGAGTGTAGCTAGGTTCCCACTCGCATGTCCGAGTGGGTAGCAGACATCTGCCTCCCATGTATACACACTTCTGAGAGTTGAGCTTATGGCCTGTAAGCCTACCTCCTGCCTGCAGCTACCTTTCGCTTCCAAAAGGCCTAGGCTCGCTGCTTCACCGAAGTGTTGGGAGAGGTAACTGGAATCTCCCGGCACACAAGACTAGTGCCACCAAGCTCAATCCAGCGATTTCCCAGTAATTCCTGGGGTAGACTGGTGCTACATACTAAGTTCCATATGTGAGAAGGTAGCTGAACGCCTTGTCCAAAATCATCTTACTGCTGAGAGTTGAGCTCACCCTCAGTCCCTCACAGTTCCACACTGCCTGCAGAGTGAGTTTCCCACGTCTTCACCAGAGACTTTTGCCAGAGGCTTCTGAGACGCAAGTTAACAATGCACACCTGGACGGTATCTCCAGGTGCAGTAGAGTGGTAATCTGGGAACCTCCTTACTCAGAATACTGCTACCTTCACACTGTCATAAGAATGCAGCTAGTTGAGAGCTGGCTTCTAGGCAAGCTTCCCTGTGAGAGCTGAGGACAGGGCAGAACCCTCCCGCATCCTGCCTGACTGTAGACGTACCTGCTAACCTCCTTATGTTAGTGGCTGGGATGGGTTGCGGGAAAAGCATGTGTAAGCATTGGGCCTGAACTCCCGTGTATCTGAGTTGAATACAGCGATTTCCAACATCCTTCTTCAATAGGAGTGTAGCTAGGTTCCTACTCCCATGTCCGAGTGGGCAGCAGACATCTGCCTCCCATGCATACACACTTCTGAGAGTTGAGCTTATGGCCTGTAACCCTACATCCTGCCTGCCGCTACCTTTCGCTTCCAAAAGGCCTAGGCTCGCTGCTTGACGCAAGTGTTGGGAGAGGTAACTGGAATCTCCCGGCACACAAGACGAGTGCCTCCAAGCTCAATCAAGCGATTTCCTAGTAATTCCTGGGGTAGACTGGTGCTACATACTAAGTTCCATACGTGAGTATGTAGTTGAACGCCTTGTCCAAAAACATCTTACTTCTGAGAGTTGAGTTCACCCTCAGTCCCTCACAGTTCCACACTGCCTGCAGAGTGAGTTTCGCACGTCTTCACCAGAGACGTTTGCCAGAGGCTTCTGAGACGCAAGTTAACAATGCAGACCTGGAGGGTATCTCCAGGTGCAGTAGAGTGGTAACCTGGGAACCTCCTGTCTCAGAATACTGCTACCTTCACCCTGCCATAAGAATGCAGCTAGTTGACAGCTGGCTTCAAGGCCTGCTTCCCTGTGAGAGCTAAGGACAGGGCACAACCCTCCCGCATCCTGCTTGACTGTAGAAGGCGCTGCTAACGTCCTCATGTTAGTGGCAGGGAAACGTTGTGAGAAAAGCATGTGGAATCGTTGTGCCTGAACCCACGTGTATCTGAGTTGAATACAGCGATTTCCAAAGTCCTTCTTCATCAGAGTGTAGCTAGGTTCCCACTCGCATCTCCGAGTGGGTAGGAGACATCTGCCTCCCATGTATACACACTTCTGAGAGTTGAGCTTATGGCCTGTAAGCCTACCTCCTGCCTGCAGCTACCTTTCGCTTCCAAAAGGCCTAGGCTCGCTGCTTCACCGAACTGTTGGGAGAGGTAACTGGAATCTCCCGGCACACAAGACTAGTGCCACCAAGCTCAATCCAGCGATTTCCCAGTAATTCCTGGGGTAGACTGGTGCTACATACTAAGTTCCATATGTCAGAAGGTAGCTGAACGCCTTGTCCAAAGTCATCTTACTGCTGAGAGTTGAGCTCACCCTCAGTCCCTCACAGTTCCACACTGCCTGCAGAGTGAGTTTCCCACGTCTTCACCAGAGACTTTTGCCAGAGGCTTCTGAGACGCAAGTTAACAATGCACACCTGGACGGTATCTCCAGGTGCAGTAGAGTGGTAATCTGGGAACCTCCTTACTCAGAATACTGCTACCTTCACACTGTCATAAGAATGCAGCTAGTTGAGAGCTGGCTTCTAGGCAAGCTTCCCTGTGAGAGCTGAGGACAGGGCAGAACCCTCCCGCATCCTGCCTGACTGTAGACGTACCTGCAAACCTCCTTATGTTAGTGGCTGGGATGGGTTGAGGGAAAAGCATGTGTAAGCATTGGGCCTGAACTCCCGTTTATCTGAGTTGAATACAGCGATTTCCAACATCCTTCTTCAATAGGAGTGTAGCTAGGTTCCAACTCCCATGTCCGAGTGGGCAGCAGACATCTGCCTCCCATGCATACACACTTCTGAGAGTTGAGCTTATGGCCTGTAACCCTACATCCTGCCTGCCGCTACCTTTCGCTTCCAAAAGGCCTAGGCTCGCTGCTTGACGCAAGTGTTGGGAGAGGTAACTGGAATCTCCCGGCACACAAGACGAGTGCCTCCAAGCTCAATCAAGCGATTTCCTAGTAATTCCTCGTGTAGACTGGTGCTACATACTAAGTTCCATACGTGAGTATGTAGTTGAACGCCTTGTCCAAAAACATCTTACTTCTGAGAGTTGAGCTCACCCTCAGTCCCTCACAGTTCCACACTGCCTGCAGAGTGAGTTTCGCACGTCTTCACCAGAGACGTTTGCCAGAGGCTTCTGAGACGCAAGTTAACAATGCAGACCTGGAGGGAATCTCCAGGTCCAGTAGAGTGGTAACCTGGGAACCTCCTGTCTCAGAATCCTGCTACCTTCACCCTGCCATAAGAATGCAGCTTGTTGACAGCTGGCTTCAAGGCCTGCTTCCCTGTGAGAGCTAAGGACAGGGCACAACCCTCCCGCATCCTGCTTGACTGTAGAAGGCGCTGCTAACGTCCTCATGTTAGTGGCAGGGAAACGTTGTGAGAAAAGCATGTGGAATCGTTGTGCCTGAACCCACGTGTATCTGAGTTGAATACAGCGATTTCCAAAGTCCTTCTTCATCAGAGTGTAGCTAGGTTCCCACTCGCATGTCCGAGTGGGTAGCAGACATCTGCCTCCCATGTATACACACTTCTGAGAGTTGAGCTTATGGCCTGTAAGCCTACCTCCTGCCTGCAGCTACCTTTCGCTTCCAAAAGGCCTAGGCTCGCTGCTTCACCGAAGTGTTCGGAGAGGTAACTGGAATCTCCCGGCACACAAGACTAGTGCCACCAAGCTCAATCCAGCGATTTCCCAGTAATTCCTGGGGTAGACTGGTGCTACATACTAAGTTCCATATGTGAGAAGGTAGCTGAACGCCTTGTCCAAAATCATCTTACTGCTGAGAGTTGAGCTCACCCTCAGTCCCTCACAGTTCCACACTGCCTGCAGAGTGAGTTTCCCACGTCTTCACCAGAGACTTTTGCCAGAGGCTTCTGAGACGCAAGTTAACAATGCACACCTGGACGGTATCTCCAGGTGCAGTAGAGTGGTAATCTGGGAACCTCCTTACTCAGAATACTGCTACCTTCACACTGTCATAAGAATGCAGCTAGTTGAGAGCTGGCTTCTAGGCAAGCTTCCCTGTGAGAGCTGAGGACAGGGCAGAACCCTCCCGCATCCTGCCTGACTGTAGACGTACCTGCTAACCTCCTTATGTTAGTGGCTGGGATGGGTTGCGGGAAAAGCATGTGTAAGCATTGGGCCTGAACTCCCGTGTATCTGAGTTGAATACAGCGATTTCCAACATCATTCTTCAATAGGAGTGTAGCTAGGTTCCTACTCCCATGTCCGAGTGGGCAGCAGACATCTGCCTCCCATGCATACACACTTCTGAGAGTTGAGCTTATGGCCTGTAACCCTACATCCTGCCTGCCGCTACCTTTCGCTTCCAAAAGGCCTAGGCTCGCTGCTTGACGCAAGTGTTGGGAGAGGTAACTGGAATCTCCCGGCACACAAGACGAGTGCCTCCAAGCTCAATCAAGCGATTTCCTAGTAATTCCTGGGGTAGACTGGTGCTACATACTAAGTTCCATACGTGAGTATGTAGTTGAACGCCTTGTCCAAAAACATCTTACTTCTGAGAGTTGAGTTCACCCTCAGTCCCTCACAGTTCCACACTGCCTGCAGAGTGAGTTTCGCACGTCTTCACCAGAGACATTTGCCAGAGGCTTCTGAGACGCAAGTTAACAATGCAGACCTGGAGGGTATCTCCAGGTGCAGTAGAGTGGTAACCTGGGAACCTCCTGTCTCAGAATCCTGCTACCTTCACCCTGCCATAAGAATGCAGCTAGTTGACAGCTGGCTTCAAGGCCTGCTTCCCTGTGAGAGCTAAGGACAGGGCACAACCCTCCCGCATCCTGCTTGACTGTAGAAGGCGCTGCTAACGTCCTCATGTTAGTGGCAGGGAAACGTTGTGAGAAAAGCATGTGGAATCGTTGTGCCTGAACCCACGTGTATCTGAGTTGAATACAGCGATTTCCAAAGTCCTTCTTCATCAGAGTGTAGCTAGGTTCCTACTCCCATGTCCGAGTGGGCAGCAGACATCTGCCTCCCATGCATACACACTTCTGAGAGTTGAGCTTATGGCCTGTAACCCTACATCCTGCCTGCCGCTACCTTTCGCTTCCAAAAGGCCTAGGCTCGCTGCTTGACGCAAGTGTTGGGAGAGGTAACTGGAATCTCCCGGCACACAAGACGAGTGCCTCCAAGCTCAATCAAGCGATTTCCTAGTAATTCCTCGTGTAGACTGGTGCTACATACTAAGTTCCATACGTGAGTATGTAGTTGAACGCCTTGTCCAAAAACATCTTACTTCTGAGAGTTGAGCTCACCCTCAGTCCCTCACAGTTCCACACTGCCTGCAGAGTGAGTTTCGCACGTCTTCACCAGAGACGTTTGCCAGAGGCTTCTGAGACGCAAGTTAACAATGCAGACCTGGAGGGTATCTCCAGGTCCAGTAGAGTGGTAACCTGGGAACCTCCTGTCTCAGAATCCTGCTACCCTCACCCTGCCATAAGAATGCAGCTTGTTGACAGCTGGCTTCAAGGCCTGCTTCCCTGTGAGAGCTAAGGACAGGGCACAACCCTCCCGCATCCTGCTTGACTGTAGAAGGCGCTGCTAACGTCCTCATGTTAGTGGCAGGGAAACGTTGTGAGAAAAGCATGTGGAATCGTTGTGCCTGAACCCACGTGTATCTGAGTTGAATACAGCGATTTCCAAAGTCCTTCTTCATCAGAGTGTAGCTAGGTTCCCACTCGCATGTCCGAGTGGGTAGCAGACATCTGCCTCCCATGTATACACACTTCTGAGAGTTGAGCTTATGGCCTGTAAGCCTACCTCCTGCCTGCAGCTACCTTTCGCTTCCAAAAGGCCTAGGCTCGCTGCTTCACCGAAGTGTTCGGAGAGGTAACTGGAATCTCCCGGCACACAAGACTAGTGCCACCAAGCTCAATCCAGCGATTTCCCAGTAATTCCTGGGGTAGACTGGTGCTACATACTAAGTTCCATATGTGAGAAGGTAGCTGAACGCCTTGTCCAAAGTCATCTTACTGCTGAGAGTTGAGCTCACCCTCAGTCCCTCACAGTTCCACACTGCCTGCAGAGTGAGTTTCCCACGTCTTCACCAGAGACTTTTGCCAGAGGCTTCTGAGACGCAAGTTAACAATGCACACCTGGACGATATCTCCAGGTGCAGTAGAGTGGTAATCTGGGAACCTCCTTACTCAGAATACTGCTACCTTCACACTGTCATAAGAATGCAGCTAGTTGAGAGCTGGCTTCTAGGCAAGCTTCCCTGTGAGAGCTGAGGACAGGGCAGAACCCTCCCGCATCCTGCCTGACTGTAGACGTACCTGCTAACCTCCTTATGTTAGTGGCTGGGATGGGTTGCGGGAAAAGCATGTGTAAGCATTGGGCCTGAACTCCCGTGTATCTGAGTTGAATACAGCGATTTCCAACATCCTTCTTCAATAGGAGTGTAGCTAGGTTCCTACTCCCATGTCCGAGTGGGCAGCAGACATCTGCCTCCCATGCATACACACTTCTGAGAGTTGAGCTTATGGCCTGTAACCCTACATCCTGCCTGCCGCTACCTTTCGCTTCCAAAAGGCCTAGGCTCGCTGCTTGACGCAAGTGTTGGCAGAGGTAACTGGAATCTCCCGGCACACAAGACGAGTGCCTCCAAGCTCAATCAAGCGATTTCCTAGTAATTCCTCGTGTAGACTGGTGCTACATACTAAGTTCCATACGTGAGTATGTAGTTGAACGCCTTGTCCAAAAACATCTTACTTCTGAGAGTTGAGCTCACCCTCAGTCCCTCACAGTTCCACACTGCCTGCAGAGTGAGTTTCGCACGTCTTCACCAGAGACGTTTGCCAGAGGCTTCTGAGACGCAAGTTAACAATGCAGACCTGGAGGGTATCTCCAGGTCCAGTAGAGTGGTAACCTGGGAACCTCCTGTCTCAGAATCCTGCTACCCTCACCCTGCCATAAGAATGCAGCTTGTTGACAGCTGGCTTCAAGGCCTGCTTCCCTGTGAGAGCTAAGGACAGGGCACAACCCTCCCGCATCCTGCTTGACTGTAGAAGGCGCTGCTAACGTCCTCATGTTAGTGGCAGGGAAACGTTGTGAGAAAAGCATGTGGAATCGTTGTGCCTGAACCCACGTGTATCTGAGTTGAATACAGCGATTTCCAAAGTCCTTCTTCATCAGAGTGTAGCTAGGTTCCCACTCGCATGTCCGAGTGGGTAGCAGACATCTGCGTCCCATGTATACACACTTCTGAGAGTTGAGCTTATGGCCTGTAAGCCTACCTCCTGCCTGCAGCTACCTTTCGCTTCCAAAAGGCCTAGGCTCGCTGCTTCACCGAAGTGTTCGGAGAGGTAACTGGAATCTCCCGGCACACAAGACTAGTGCCACCAAGCTCAATCCAGCGATTTCCCAGTAATTCCTGGGGTAGACTGGTGCTACATACTAAGTTCCATATGTGAGAAGGTAGCTGAACGCCTTGTCCAAAATCATCTTACTGCTGAGAGTTGAGCTCACCCTCAGTCCCTCACAGTTCCACACTGCCTGCAGAGTGAGTTTCCCACGTCTTCACCAGAGACTTTTGCCAGAGGCTTCTGAGACGCAAGTTAACAATGCACACCTGGACGGTATCTCCAGGTGCAGTAGAGTGGTAATCTGGGAACCTCCTTACTCAGAATACTGCTACCTTCACACTGTCATAAGAATGCAGCTAGTTGAGAGCTGGCTTCTAGGCAAGCTTCCCTGTGAGAGCTGAGGACAGGGCAGAACCCTCCCGCATCCTGCCTGACTGTAGACGTACCTGCTAACCTCCTTATGTTAGTGGCTGGGATGGGTTGCGGGAAAAGCATGTGTAAGCATTGGGCCTGAACTCCCGTGTATCTGAGTTGAATACAGCGATTTCCAACATCCTTCTTCAATAGGAGTGTAGCTAGGTTCCTACTCCCATGTCCGAGTGGGCAGCAGACATCTGCCTCCCATGCATACACACTTCTGAGAGTTGAGCTTATGGCCTGTAACCCTACATCCTGCCTGCCGCTACCTTTCGCTTCCAAAAGGCCTAGGCTCGCTGCTTGACGCAAGTGTTGGGAGAGGTAACTGGAATCTCCCGGCACACAAGACGAGTGCCTCCAAGCTCAATCAAGCGATTTCCTAGTAATTCCTGGGGTAGACTGGTGCTACATACTAAGTTCCATACGTGAGTATGTAGTTGAACGCCTTGTCCAAAAACATCTTACTTCTGAGAGTTGAGCTCACCCTCAGTCCCTCACAGTTCCACACTGCCTGCAGAGTGAGTTTCGCACGTCTTCACCAGAGACGTTTGCCAGAGGCTTCTGAGACGCAAGTTAACAATGCAGACCTGGAGGGTATCTCCAGGTGCAGTAGAGTGGTAACCTGGGAACCTCCTGTCTCAGAATACTGCTACCTTCACCCTGCCATAAGAATGCAGCTAGTTGACAGCTGGCTTCAAGGCCTGCTTCCCTGTGAGAGCTAAGGACAGGGCACAACCCTCCCGCATCCTGCTTGACTGTAGAAGGAGCTGCTAACGTCCTCATGTTAGTGGCAGGGAAACGTAGTGAGAAAAGCATGTGGAATCGTTGTGCCTGAACCCACGTGTATCTGAGTTGAATACAGCGATTTCCAAAGTCCTTCTTCATCAGAGTGTAGCTAGGTTCCCACTCGCATGTCCGAATGGGTAGCAGACATCTGCCTCCCATGTATACACACTTCTGAGAGTTGAGCTTATTGCCTGTAAGCCTACATCCTGCCTGCAGCTACCTTTCGCTTCCAAAAGGCCTAGGCTCGCTGCTTCACCAAAGTGTTGGGAGAGGTAACTGGAATCTCCCGGCACACAAGACGAGTGCCACCAAGCTCAATCCAGCGATTTCCCAGTAATTCCTGGGGTAGACTGGTGCTACATACTAAGTTCCATACGTGAGTATGTAGTTGAACGCCTTGTCCAAAAACATCTTACTTCTCAGAGTTGAGCTCACCCTCAGTCCCTCACAGTTCCACACTGCCTGCAGAGTGAGTTTCGCACGTCTTCACCAGAGACGTTTGCCAGAAGCTTCTGAGACGCAAGTTAACAATGCAGACCTGGAGGGTATCTCCAGGTCCAGTAGAGTGGTAACCTGAGAACCTCCTGTCTCAGAATACTGCTACCTTCACCCTGCCATAAGAATGTAGCTTGTTGACAGCTGGCTTCAAGGCCTGCTTCCCTGTGAGAGCTAAGGACAGGGCACAACCCTCCCGCATCCTGCTTGACTGTAGAAGGCGCTGCTAACGTCCTCATGTTAGTGGCAGGGAAACGTTGTGAGAAAAGCATGTGGAATCGTTGTGCCTGAACCCACGTGTATCTGAGTTGAATACAGCGATTTCCAAAGTCCTTCTTCATCAGAGTGTAGCTAGGTTCCCACTCGCATGTCCGAGTGGGTAGCAGACATCTGCCTCCCATGTATACACACTTCTGAGAGTTGAGCTTATGGCCTGTAAGCCTACCTCCTGCCTGCAGCTACCTTTCGCTTCCAAAAGGCCTAGGCTCGCTGCTTCACCGAAGTGTTCGGAGAGGTAACTGGAATCTCCCGGCACACAAGACTAGTGCCACCAAGCTCAATCCAGCGATTTCCCAGTAATTCCTGGGGTAGACTGGTGCTACATACTAAGTTCCATATGTGAGAAGGTAGCTGAACGCCTTGTCCAAAATCATCTTACTGCTGAGAGTTGAGCTCACCCTCAGTCCCTCACAGTTCCACACTGCCTGCAGAGTGAGTTTCCCACGTCTTCACCAGAGACTTTTGCCAGAGGCTTCTGAGACGCAAGTTAACAATGCACACCTGGACGGTATCTCCAGGTGCAGTAGAGTGGTAATCTGGGAACCTCCTTACTCAGAATACTGCTACCTTCACACTGTCATAAGAATGCAGCTAGTTGAGAGCTGGCTTCTAGGCAAGCTTCCCTGTGAGAGCTGAGGACAGGGCAGAACCCTCCCGCATCCTGCCTGACTGTAGACGTACCTGCTAACCTCCTTATGTTAGTGGCTGGGATGGGTTGCGGGAAAAGCATGTGTAAGCATTGGGCCTGAACTCCCGTGTATCTGAGTTGAATACAGCGATTTCCAACATCCTTCTTCAATAGGAGTGTAGCTAGGTTCCTACTCCCATGTCCGAGTGGGCAGCAGACATCTGCCTCCCATGCATACACACTTCTGAGAGTTGAGCTTATGGCCTGTAACCCTACATCCTGCCTGCCGCTACCTTTCGCTTCCAAAAGGCCTAGGCTCGCTGCTTGACGCAAGTGTTGGGAGAGGTAACTGGAATCTCCCGGCACACAAGACGAGTGCCTCCAAGCTCAATCAAGCGATTTCCTAGTAATTCCTGGGGTAGACTGGTGCTACATACTAAGTTCCATACGTGAGTATGTAGTTGAACGCCTTGTCCAAAAACATCTTACTTCTGAGAGTTGAGCTCACCCTCAGTCCCTCACAGTTCCACACTGCCTGCAGAGTGAGTTTCGCACGTCTTCACCAGAGACGTTTGCCAGAGGCTTCTGAGACGCAAGTTAACAATGCAGACCTGGAGGGTATCTCCAGGTGCAGTAGAGTGGTAACCTGGGAACCTCCTGTCTCAGAATACTGCTACCTTCACCCTGCCATAAGAATGCAGCTAGTTGACAGCTGGCTTCAAGGCCTGCTTCCCTGTGAGAGCTAAGGACAGGGCACAACCCTCCCGCATCCTGCTTGACTGTAGAAGGAGCTGCTAACGTCCTCATGTTAGTGGCAGGGAAACGTAGTGAGAAAAGCATGTGGAATCGTTGTGCCTGAACCCACGTGTATCTGAGTTGAATACAGCGATTTCCAAAGTCCTTCTTCATCAGAGTGTAGCTAGGTTCCCACTCGCATGTCCGAATGGGTAGCAGACATCTGCCTCCCATGTATACACACTTCTGAGAGTTGAGCTTATTGCCTGTAAGCCTACCTCCTGCCTGCAGCTACCTTTCGCTTCCAAAAGGCCTAGGCTCGCTGCTTCACCAAAGTGTTGGGAGAGGTAACTGGAATCTCCCGGCACACAAGACGAGTGCCACCAAGCTCAATCCAGCGATTTCCCAGTAATTCCTGGGGTAGACTGGTGCTACATACTAAGTTCCATACGTGAGTATGTAGTTGAACGCCTTGTCCAAAAACATCTTACTTCTCAGAGTTGAGCTCACCCTCAGTCCCTCACAGTTCCACACTGCCTGCAGAGTGAGTTTCGCACGTCTTCACCAGAGACGTTTGCCAGAAGCTTCTGAGACGCAAGTTAACAATGCAGACCTGGAGGGTATCTCCAGGTCCAGTAGAGTGGTAACCTGAGAACCTCCTGTCTCAGAATACTGCTACCTTCACCCTGCCATAAGAATGTAGCTTGTTGACAGCTGGCTTCAAGGCCTGCTTCCCTGTGAGAGCTAAGGACAGGGCACAACCCTCCCGCATCCTGCTTGACTGTAGAAGGCGCTGCTAACGTCCTCATGTTAGTGGCAGGGAAACGTTGTGAGAAAAGCATGTGGAATCGTTGTGCCTGAACCCACGTGTATCTGAGTTGAATACAGCGATTTCCAAAGTCCTTCTTCATCAGAGTGTAGCTAGGTTCCCACTCGCATGTCCGAGTGGGTAGCAGACATCTGCCTCCCATGTATACACACTTCTGAGAGTTGAGCTTATGGCCTGTAAGCCTACCTCCTGCCTGCAGCTACCTTTCGCTTCCAAAAGGCCTAGGCTCGCTGCTTCACCGAAGTGTTCGGAGAGGTAACTGGAATCTCCCGGCACACAAGACTAGTGCCTCCAAGCTCAATCCAGCGATTTCCCAGTAATTCCTGGGGTAGACTGGTGCTACATACTAAGTTCCATATGTGAGAAGGTAGCTGAACGCCTTGTCCAAAGTCATCTTACTGCTGAGAGTTGAGCTCACCCTCAGTCCCTCACAGTTCCACACTGCCTGCAGAGTGAGTTTCCCACGTCTTCACCAGAGACTTTTGCCAGAGGCTTCTGAGACGCAAGTTAACAATGCACACCTGGACGGTATCTCCAGGTGCAGTAGAGTGGTAATCTGGGAACCTCCTTACTCAGAATACTGCTACCTTCACACTGTCATAAGAATGCAGCTAGTTGAGAGCTGGCTTCTAGGCAAGCTTCCCTGTGAGAGCTGAGGACAGGGCAGAACCCTCCCGCATCCTGCCTGACTGTAGACGTACCTGCTAACCTCCTTATGTTAGTGGCTGGGATGGGTTGCGGGAAAAGCATGTGTAAGCATTGGGCCTGAACTCCCGTGTATCTGAGTTGAATACAGCGATTTCCAACATCCTTCTTCAATAGGAGTGTAGCTAGGTTCCTACTCCCATGTCCGAGTGGGCAGCAGACATCTGCCTCCCATGCATACACACTTCTGAGAGTTGAGCTTATGGCCTGTAACCCTACATCCTGCCTGCCGCTACCTTTCGCTTCCAAAAGGCCTAGGCTCGCTGCTTGACGCAAGTGTTGGGAGAGGTAACTGGAATCTCCCGGCACACAAGACGAGTGCCTCCAAGCTCAATCAAGCGATTTCCTAGTAATTCCTGGGGTAGACTGGTGCTACATACTAAGTTCCATACGTGAGTATGTAGTTGAACGCCTTGTCCAAAAACATCTTACTTCTGAGAGTTGAGTTCACCCTCAGTCCCTCACAGTTCCACACTGCCTGCAGAGTGAGTTTCGCACGTCTTCACCAGAGACGTTTGCCAGAGGCTTCTGAGACGCAAGTTAACAATGCAGACCTGGAGGGTATCTCCAGGTGCAGTAGAGTGGTAACCTGGGAACCTCCTGTCTCAGAATACTGCTACCTTCACCCTGCCATAAGAATGCAGCTAGTTGACAGCTGGCTTCAAGGCCTGCTTCCCTGTGAGAGCTAAGGACAGGGCACAACCCTCCCGCATCCTGCTTGACTGTAGAAGGCGCTGCTAACGTCCTCATGTTAGTGGCAGGGAAACGTTGTGAGAAAAGCATGTGGAATCGTTGTGCCTGAACCCACGTGTATCTGAGTTGAATACAGCGATTTCCAAAGTCCTTCTTCATCAGAGTGTAGCTAGGTTCCCACTCGCATGTCCGAGTGGGTAGCAGACATCTGCCTCCCATGTATACACACTTCTGAGAGTTGAGCTTATGGCCTGTAAGCCTACCTCCTGCCTGCAGCTACCTTTCGCTTCCAAAAGGCCTAGGCTCGCTGCTTCACCGAAGTGTTGGGAGAGGTAACTGGAATCTCCCGGCACACAAGACTAGTGCCACCAAGCTCAATCCAGCGATTTCCCAGTAATTCCTGGGGTAGACTGGTGCTACATACTAAGTTCCATATGTGAGAAGGTAGCTGAACGCCTTGTCCAAAGTCATCTTACTGCTGAGAGTTGAGCTCACCCTCAGTCCCTCACAGTTCCACACTGCCTGCAGAGTGAGTTTCCCACGTCTTCACCAGAGACTTTTGCCAGAGGCTTCTGAGACGCAAGTTAACAATGTACACCTGGACGGTATCTCCAGGTGCAGTAGAGTGGTAATCTGGGAACCTCCTTACTCAGAATACTGCTACCTTCACACTGTCATAAGAATGCAGCTAGTTGAGAGCTGGCTTCTAGGCAAGCTTCCCTGTGAGAGCTGAGGACAGGGCAGAACCCTCCCGCATCCTGCCTGACTGTAGACGTACCTGCAAACCTCCTTATGTTAGTGGCTGGGATGGGTTGAGGGAAAAGCATGTGTAAGCATTGGGCCTGAACTCCCGTTTATCTGAGTTGAATACAGCGATTTCCAACATCCTTCTTCAATAGGAGTGTAGCTAGGTTCCAACTCCCATGTCCGAGTGGGCAGCAGACATCTGCCTCCCATGCATACACACTTCTGAGAGTTGAGCTTATGGCCTGTAACCCTACATCCTGCCTGCCGCTACCTTTCGCTTCCAAAAGGCCTAGGCCCGCTGCTTGACGCAAGTGTTGGGAGAGGTAACTGGAATCTCCCGGCACACAAGACGAGTGCCTCCAAGCTCAATCAAGCGATTTCCTAGTAATTCCTCGTGTAGACTGGTGCTACATACTAAGTTCCATACGTGAGTATGTAGTTGAACGCCTTGTCCAAAAACATCTTACTTCTGAGAGTTGAGCTCACCCTCAGTCCCTCACAGTTCCACACTGCCTGCAGAGTGAGTTTCGCACGTCTTCACCAGAGACGTTTGCCAGAGGCTTCTGAGACGCAAGTTAACAATGCAGACCTGGAGGGTATCTCCAGGTCCAGTAGAGTGGTAACCTGGGAACCTCCTGTCTCAGAATCCTGCTACCTTCACCCTGCCATAAGAATGCAGCTTGTTGACAGCTGGCTTCAAGGCCTGCTTCCCTGTGAGAGCTAAGGACAGGGCACAACCCTCCCGCATCCTGCTTGACTGTAGAAGGCGCTGCTAACGTCCTCATGTTAGTGGCAGGGAAACGTTGTGAGAAAAGCATGTGGAATCGTTGTGCCTGAACCCACGTGTATCTGAGTTGAATACAGCGATTTCCAAAGTCCTTCTTCATCAGAGTGTAGCTAGGTTCCCACTCGCATGTCCGAGTGGGTAGCAGACATCTGCCTCCCATGTATACACACTTCTGAGAGTTGAGCTTATGGCCTGTAAGCCTACCTCCTGCCTGTAGCTACCTTTCGCTTCCAAAAGGCCTAGGCTCGCTGCTTCACCGAAGTGTTGGGAGAGGTAACTGGAATCTCCCGGCACACAAGACTAGTGCCACCAAGCTCAATCCAGCGATTTCCCAGTAATTCCTGGGGTAGACTGGTGCTACATACTAAGTTCCATATGTGAGAAGGTAGCTGAACGCCTTGTCCAAAGTCATCTTACTGTTGAGAGTTGAGCTCACCCTCAGTCCCTCACAGTTCCACACTGCCTGCAGAGTGAGTTTCCCACGTCTTCACCAGAGACTTTTGCCAGAGGCTTCTGAGACGCAAGTTAACAATGCACACCTGGACGGTATCTCCAGGTGCAGTAGAGTGGTAATCTGGGAACCTCCTTACTCAGAATACTGCTACCTTCACACTGTCATAAGAATGCAGCTATTTGAGAGCTGGCTTCTAGGCAAGCTTCCCTGTGAGAGCTGAGGACAGGGCAGAACCCTCCCGCATCCTGCCTGACTGTAGACGTACCTGCAAACCTCCTTATGTTAGTGGCTGGGATGGGTTGAGGGAAAAGCATGTGTAAGCATTGGGCCTGAACTCCCGTTTATCTGAGTTGAATACAGCGATTTCCAACATCCTTCTTCAATAGGAGTGTAGCTAGGTTCCAACTCCCATGTCCGAGTGGGCAGCAGACATCTGCCTCCCATGCATACACACTTCTGAGAGTTGAGCTTATGGCCTGTAACCCTACATCCTGCCTGCCGCTACCTTTTGCTTCCAAAAGGCCTAGGCTCGCTGCTTGACGCAAGTGTTGGGAGAGGTAACTGGAATCTCCCGGCACACAAGACGAGTGCCTCCAAGCTCAATCAAGCGATTTCCTAGTAATTCCTCGTGTAGACTGGTGCTACATACTAAGTTCCATACGTGAGTATGTAGTTGAACGCCTTGTCCAAAAACATCTTACTTCTGAGAGTTGAGCTCACCCTCAGTCCCTCACAGTTCCACACTGCCTGCAGAGTGAGTTTCGCACGTCTTCACCAGAGACGTTTGCCAGAGGCTTCTGAGACGCAAGTTAACAATGCAGACCTGGAGGGTATCTCCAGGTCCAGTAGAGTGGTAACCTGGGAACCTCCTGTCTCAGAATCCTGCTACCTTCACCCTGCCATAAGAATGCAGCTTGTTGACAGCTGGCTTCAAGGCCTGCTTCCCTGTGAGAGCTAAGGACAGGGCACAACCCTCCCGCATCCTGCTTGACTGTAGAAGGCGCTGCTAACGTCCTCATGTTAGTGGCAGGGAAACGTTGTGAGAAAAGCATGTGGAATCGTTGTGCCTGAACCCACGTGTATCTGAGTTGAATACAGCGATTTCCAAAGTCCTTCTTCATCAGAGTGTAGCTAGGTTCCCACTCGCATGTCCGAGTGGGTAGCAGACATCTGCCTCCCATGTATACACACTTCTGAGAGTTGAGCTTATGGCCTGTAAGCCTACCTCCTGCCTGCAGCTACCTTTCGCTTCCAAAAGGCCTAGGCTCGCTGCTTCACCGAAGTGTTCGGAGAGGTAACTGGAATCTCCCGGCACACAAGACTAGTGCCACCAAGCTCAATCCAGCGATTTCCCAGTAATTCCTGGGGTAGACTGGTGCTACATACTAAGTTCCATATGTGAGAAGGTAGCTGAACGCCTTGTCCAAAATCATCTTACTGCTGAGAGTTGAGCTCACCCTCAGTCCTTCACAGTTCCACACTGCCTGCAGAGTGAGTTTCCCACGTCTTCACCAGAGACTTTTGCCAGAGGCTTCTGAGACGCAAGTTAACAATGCACACCTGGACGGTATCTCCAGGTGCAGTAGAGTGGTAATCTGGGAACCTCCTTACTCAGAATACTGCTACCTTCACACTGTCATAAGAATGCAGCTAGTTGAGAGCTGGCTTCTAGGCAAGCTTCCCTGTGAGAGCTGAGGACAGGGCAGAACCCTCCCGCATCCTGCCTGACTGTAGACGTACCTGCTAACCTCCTTATGTTAGTGGCTGGGATGGGTTGCGGGAAAAGCATGTGTAAGCATTGGGCCTGAACTCCCGTGTATCTGAGTTGAATACAGCGATTTCCAACATCCTTCTTCAATAGGAGTGTAGCTAGGTTCCTACTCCCATGTCCGAGTGGGCAGCAGACATCTGCCTCCCATGCATACACACTTCTGAGAGTTGAGCTTATGGCCTGTAACCCTACATCCTGCCTGCCGCTACCTTTCGCTTCCAAAAGGCCTAGGATCGCTGCTTGACGCAAGTGTTGGGAGAGGTAACTGGAATCTCCCGGCACACAAGACGAGTGCCTCCAAGCTCAATCAAGCGATTTCCTAGTAATTCCTGGGGTAGACTGGTGCTACATACTAAGTTCCATACGTGAGTATGTAGTTGAACGCCTTGTCCAAAAACATCTTACTTCTGAGAGTTGAGTTCACCCTCAGTCCCTCACAGTTCCACACTGCCTGCAGAGTGAGTTTCGCACGTCTTCACCAGAGACGTTTGCCAGAGGCTTCTGAGACGCAAGTTAACAATGCAGACCTGGAGGGTATCTCCAGGTGCAGTAGAGTGGTAACCTGGGAACCTCCTGTCTCAGAATACTGCTACCTTCACCCTGCCATAAGAATGCAGCTAGTTGACAGCTGGCTTCAAGGCCTGCTTCCCTGTGAGAGCTAAGGACAGGGCACAACCCTCCCGCATCCTGCTTGACTGTAGAAGGCGCTGCTAACGTCCTCATGTTAGTGGCAGGGAAACGTTGTGAGAAAAGCATGTGGAATCGTTGTGCCTGAACCCACGTGTATCTGAGTTGAATACAGCGATTTCCAAAGTCCTTCTTCATCAGAGTGTAGCTAGGTTCCCACTCGCATGTCCGAGTGGGTAGCAGACATCTGCCTCCCATGTATACACACTTCTGAGAGTTGAGCTTATGGCCTGTAAGCCTACCTCCTCCCTGCAGCTACCTTTCGCTTCCAAAAGGCCTAGGCTCGCTGCTTCACCGAAGTGTTCGGAGAGGTAACTGGAATCTCCCGGCACAAAAGACTAGTGCCACCAAGCTCAATCCAGCGATTTCCCAGTAATTCCTGGGGTAGACTGGTGCTACATACTAAGTTCCATATGTGAGAAGGTAGCTGAACGCCTTGTCCAAAATCATCTTACTGCTGAGAGTTGAGCTCACCCTCAGTCCCTCACAGTTCCACACTGCCTGCAGAGTGAGTTTCCCACGTCTTCACCAGAGACTTTTGCCAGAGGCTTCTGAGACGCAAGTTAACAATGCACACCTGGACGGTATCTCCAGGTGCAGTAGAGTGGTAATCTGGGAACCTCCTTACTCAGAATACTGCTACCTTCACACTGTCATAAGAATGCAGCTAGTTGAGAGCTGGCTTCTAGGCAAGCTTCCCTGTGAGAGCTGAGGACAGGGCAGAACCCTCCCGCATCCTGCCTGACTGTAGACGTACCTGCTAACCTCCTTATGTTAGTGGCTGGGATGGGTTGCGGGAAAAGCATGTGTAAGCATTGGGCCTGAACTCCCGTGTATCTGAGTTGAATACAGCGATTTCCAACATCCTTCTTCAATAGGAGTGTAGCTAGGTTCCTACTCCCATGTCCGAGTGGGCAGCAGACATCTGCCTCCCATGCATACACACTTCTGAGAGTTGAGCTTATGGCCTGTAACCCTACATCCTGCCTGCCGCTACCTTTCGCTTCCAAAAGGCCTAGGCTCGCTGCTTGACGCAAGTGTTGGGAGAGGTAACTGGAATCTCCCGGCACACAAGACGAGTGCCTCCAAGCTCAATCAAGCGATTTCCTAGTAATTCCTGGGGTAGACTGGTGCTACATACTAAGTTCCATACGTGAGTATGTAGTTGAACGCCTTGTCCAAAAACATCTTACTTCTCAGAGTTGAGTTCACCCTCAGTCCCTCACAGTTCCACACTGCCTGCAGAGTGAGTTTCGCACGTCTTCACCAGAGACGTTTGCCAGAGGCTTCTGAGACGCAAGTTAACAATGCAGACCTGGAGGGTATCTCCAGGTGCAGTAGAGTGGTAACCTGGGAACCTCCTGTCTCAGAATACTGCTACCTTCACCCTGCCATAAGAATGCAGCTAGTTGACAGCTGGCTTCAAGGCCTGCTTCCCTGTGAGAGCTAAGGACAGGGCACAACCCTCCCGCATCCTGCTTGACTGTAGAAGGCGCTGCTAACGTCCTCATGTTAGTGGCAGGGAAACGTTGTGAGAAAAGCATGTGGAATCGTTGTGCCTGAACCCACGTGTATCTGAGTTGAATACAGCGATTTCCAAAGTCCTTCTTCATCAGAGTGTAGCTAGGTTCCCACTCGCATGTCCGAGTGGGTAGCAGACATCTGCCTCCCATGTATACACACTTCTGAGAGTTGAGCTTATGGCCTGTAAGCCTACCTCCTGCCTGCAGCTACCTTTCGCTTCCAAAAGGCCTAGGCTCGCTGCTTCACCGAAGTGTTGGGAGAGGTAACTGGAATCTCCCGGCACACAAGACTAGTGCCACCAAGCTCAATCCAGCGATTTCCCAGTAATTCCTGGGGTAGACTGGTGCTACATACTAAGTTCCATATGTCAGAAGGTAGCTGAACGCCTTGTCCAAAGTCATCTTACTGCTGAGAGTTGAGCTCACCCTCAGTCCCTCACAGTTCCACACTGCCTGCAGAGTGAGTTTCCCACGTCTTCACCAGAGACTTTTGCCAGAGGCTTCTGAGACGCAAGTTAACAATGCACACCTGGACGGTATCTCCAGGTGCAGTAGAGTGGTAATCTGGGAACCTCCTTACTCAGAATACTGCTACCTTCACACTGTCATAAGAATGCAGCTAGTTGAGAGCTGGCTTCTAGGCAAGCTTCCCTGTGAGAGCTGAGGACAGGGCAGAACCCTCCCGCATCCTGCCTGACTGTAGACGTACCTGCAAACCTCCTTATGTTAGTGGCTGGGATGGTTTGAGGGAAAAGCATGTGTAAGCATTGGGCCTGAATTCCCGTTTATCTGAGTTGAATACAGCGATTTCCAACATCCTTCTTCAATAGGAGTGTAGCTAGGTTCCAACTCCCATGTCCGAGTGGGCAGCAGACATCTGCCTCCCATGCATACACACTTCTGAGAGTTGAGCTTATGGCCTGTAACCCTACATCCTGCCTGCCGCTACCTTTCGCTTCCAAAAGGCCTAGGCTCGCTGCTTGACGCAAGTGTTGGGAGAGGTAACTGGAATCTCCCGGCACACAAGACGAGTGCCTCCAAGCTCAATCAAGCGATTTCCTAGTAATTCCTCGTGTAGACTGGTGCTACATACTAAGTTCCATACGTGAGTATGTAGTTGAACGCCTTGTCCAAAAACATCTTACTTCTGAGAGTTGAGCTCACCCTCAGTCCCTCACAGTTCCACACTGCCTGCAGAGTGAGTTTCGCACGTCTTCACCAGAGACGTTTGCCAGAGGCTTCTGAGACGCAAGTTAACAATGCAGACCTGGAGGGTATCTCCAGGTCCAGTAGAGTGGTAACCTGGGAACCTCCTGTCTCAGAATACTTCTACCTTCACCGTGCCATAAGAATGCAGCTAGTTGACAGCTGGCTTCAAGGCCTGCTTCCCTGTGAGAGCTAAGGACAGGGCACAACCCTCCCGCATCCTGCTTGACTGTAGAAGGAGCCGCTAACGTCCTCATGTTAGTGGCAGGGAAACGTAGTGAGAAAAGCATGTGGAATCGTTGTGCCTGAACCCACGTGTATCTGAGTTGAATACAGCGATTTCCAAAGTCCTTCTTCATCAGAGTGTAGCTAGGTTCCCACTCGCATGTCCGAGTGGGTAGCAGACATCTGCCTCCCATGTATACACACTTCTGAGAGTTGAGCTTATGGCCTGTAAGCCTACCTCCTACCTGCAGCTACCTTTCGCTTCCAAAAGGCCTAGGCTCGCTGCTTCACCAAAGTGTTGGGAGAGGTAACTGGAATCTCCCGGCACACAAGACTAGTGCCACCAAGCTCAATCCAGCGATTTCCCAGTAATTCCTGGGGTAGACTGGTGCTACATACTAAGTTCCATACGTGAGTAGGTAGTTGAACGCCTTGTCCAAAAACATCTTACTTCTCAGAGTTGAGCTCACCCTCAGTCCCTCACAGTTCCACACTGCCTGCAGAGTGAGTTTCGCACGTCTTCACCAGAGACGTTTGCCAGAAGCTTCTGAGACGCAAGTTAACAATGCAGACCTGGAGGGTATCTCCAGGTCCAGTAGAGTGGTAACCTGGGAACCTCCTGTCTCAGAATACTGCTACCTTCACCCTGCCATAAGAATGCAGCTTGTTGACAGCTGGCTTCAAGGCCTGCTTCCCTGTGAGAGCTAAGGACAGGGCACAACCCTCCCGCATCCTGCTTGACTGTAGAAGGCGCTGCTAACGTCCTCATGTTAGTGGCAGGGAAACGTTGTGAGAAAAGCATGTGGAATCGTTGTGCCTGAACCCACGTGTATCTGAGTTGAATACAGCGATTTCCAAAGTCCTTCTTCATCAGAGTGTAGCTAGGTTCCCACTCGCATGTCCGAGTGGGTAGCAGACATCTGCCTCCCATGTATACACACTTCTGAGAGTTGAGCTTATGGCCTGTAAGCCTACCTCCTGCCTGCAGCTACCTTTCGCTTCCAAAAGGCCTAGGCTCGCTGCTTCACCGAAGTGTTCGGAGAGGTAACTGGAATCTCCCGGCACACAAGACTAGTGCCACCAAGCTCAATCCAGCGATTTCCCAGTAATTCCTGGGGTAGACTGGTGCTACATACTAAGTTCCATATGTGAGAAGGTAGCTGAACGCCTTGTCCAAAATCATCTTACTGCTGAGAGTTGAGCTCACCCTCAGTCCCTCACAGTTCCACACTGCCTGCAGAGTGAGTTTCCCACGTCTTCACCAGAGACTTTTGCCAGAGGCTTCTGAGACGCAAGTTAACAATGCACACCTGGACGGTATCTCCAGGTGCAGTAGAGTGGTAATCTGGGAACCTCCTTACTCAGAATACTGCTACCTTCACACTGTCATAAGAATGCAGCTAGTTGAGAGCTGGCTTCTAGGCAAGCTTCCCTGTGAGAGCTGAGGACAGGGCAGAACCCTCCCGCATCCTGCCTGACTGTAGACGTACCTGCTAACCTCCTTATGTTAGTGGCTGGGATGGGTTGCGGGAAAAGCATGTGTAAGCATTGGGCCTGAACTCCCGTGTATCTGAGTTGAATACAGCGATTTCCAACATCCTTCTTCAATAGGAGTGTAGCTAGGTTCCTACTCCCATGTCCGAGTGGGCAGCAGACATCTGCCTCCCATGCATACACACTTCTGAGAGTTGAGCTTATGGCCTGTAACCCTACATCCTGCCTGCCGCTACCTTTCGCTTCCAAAAGGCCTAGGCTCGCTGCTTGACGCAAGTGTTGGGAGAGGTAACTGGAATCTCCCGGCACACAAGACGAGTGCCTCCAAGCTCAATCAAGCGATTTCCTAGTAATTCCTGGGGTAGACTGGTGCTACATACTAAGTTCCATACGTGAGTATGTAGTTGAACGCCTTGTCCAAAAACATCTTACTTCTGAGAGTTGAGTTCACCCTCAGTCCCTCACAGTTCCACACTGCCTGCAGAGTGAGTTTCGCACGTCTTCACCAGAGACGTTTGCCAGAGGCTTCTGAGACGCAAGTTAACAATGCAGACCTGGAGGGTATCTCCAGGTGCAGTAGAGTGGAAACCTGGGAACCTCCTATTTCAGAATACTGCTACCTTCACCCTGCCATAAGAATGCAGCTAGTTGACAGCTGGCTTCAAGGCCTGCTTCCCTGTGAGAGCTAAGGACAGGGCACAACCCTCCCGCATCCTGCTTGACTGTAGAAGGCGCTGCTAACGTCCTCATGTTAGTGGCAGGGAAACGTTGTGAGAAAAGCATGTGGAATCGTTGTGCCTGAACCCACGTGTATCTGAGTTGAATACAGCGATTTCCAAAGTCCTTCTTCATCAGAGTGTAGCTAGGTTCCCACTCGCATGTCCGAGTGGGTAGCAGACATCTGCCTCCCATGTATACACACTTCTGAGAGTTGAGCTTATGGCCTGTAAGCCTACCTCCTGCCTGCAGCTACCTTTCGCTTCCAAAAGGCCTAGGCTCGCTGCTTCACCGAAGTGTTGGGAGAGGTAACTGGAATCTCCCGGCACACAAGACTAGTGCCACCAAGCTCAATCCAGCGATTTCCCAGTAATTCCTGGGGTAGACTGGTGCTACATACTAAGTTCCATATGTCAGAAGGTAGCTGAACGCCTTGTCCAAAGTCATCTTACTGCTGAGAGTTGAGCTCACCCTCAGTCCCTCACAGTTCCACACTGCCTGCAGAGTGAGTTTCCCACGTCTTCACCAGAGACTTTTGCCAGAGGCTTCTGAGACGCAAGTTAACAATGCACACCTGGACGGTATCTCCAGGTGCAGTAGAGTTTTAATCTGGGAACCTCCTTACTCAGAATACTGCTACCTTCACACTGTCATAAGAATGCAGCTAGTTGAGAGCTGGCTTCTAGGCAAGCTTCCCTGTGAGAGCTGAGGACAGGGCAGAACCCTCCCGCATCCTGCCTGACTGTAGACGTACCTGCAAACCTCCTTATGTTAGTGGCTGGGATGGGTTGAGGGAAAAGCATGTGTAAGCATTGGGCCTGAACTCCCGTTTATCTGAGTTGAATACAGCGATTTCCAACATCCTTCTTCAATAGGAGTGTAGCTAGGTTCCAACTCCCATGTCCGAGTGGGCAGCAGACATCTGCCTCCCATGCATACACACTTCTGAGAGTTGAGCTTATGGCCTGTAACCCTACATCCTGCCTGCCGCTACCTTTCGCTTCCAAAAGGCCTAGGCTCGCTGCTTGACGCAAGTGTTGGGAGAGGTAACTGGAATCTCCCGGCACACAAGACGAGTGCCTCCAAGCTCAATCAAGCGATTTCCTAGTAATTCCTCGTGTAGACTGGTGCTACATACTAAGTTCCATACGTGAGTATGTAGTTGAACGCCTTGTCCAAAAACATCTTACTTCTGAGAGTTGAGCTCACCCTCAGTCCCTCACAGTTCCACACTGCCTGCAGAGTGAGTTTCGCACGTCTTCACCAGAGACGTTTGCCAGAGGCTTCTGAGACGCAAGTTAACAATGCAGACCTGGAGGGTATCTCCAGGTCCAGTAGAGTGGTAACCTGGGAACCTCCTGTCTCAGAATCCTGCTACCTTCACCCTGCCATAAGAATGCAGCTTGTTGACAGCTGGCTTCAAGGCCTGCTTCCCTGTGAGAGCTAAGGACAGGGCACAACCCTCCCGCATCCTGCTTGACTGTAGAAGGCGCTGCTAACGTCCTCATGTTAGTGGCAGGGAAACGTTGTGAGAAAAGCATGTGTAATCGTTGTGCCTGAACCCACGTGTATCTGAGTTGAATACAGCGATTTCCAAAGTCCTTCTTCATCAGAGTGTAGCTAGGTTCCCACTCGCATGTCCGAGTGGGTAGCAGACATCTGCCTCCCATGTATACACACTTCTGAGAGTTGAGCTTATGGCCTGTAAGCCTACCTCCTGCCTGCAGCTACCTTTCGCTTCCAAAAGGCCTAGGCTCGCTGCTTCACCGAAGTGTTCGGAGAGGTAACTGGAATCTCCCGGCACACAAGACTAGTGCCACCAAGCTCAATCCAGCGATTTCCCAGTAATTCCTGGGGTAGACTGGTGCTACATACTAAGTTCCATATGTGAGAAGGTAGCTGAACGCCTTGTCCAAAATCATCTTACTGCTGAGAGTTGAGCTCACCCTCAGTCCCTCACAGTTCCACACTGCCTGCAGAGTGAGTTTCCCACGTCTTCACCAGAGACTTTTGCCAGAGGCTTCTGAGACGCAAGTTAACAATGCACACCTGGACGGTATCTCCAGGTGCAGTAGAGTGGTAATCTGGGAACCTCCTTACTCAGAATACTGCTACCTTCACACTGTCATAAGAATGCAGCTAGTTGAGAGCTGGCTTCTAGCCAAGCTTCCCTGTGAGAGCTGAGGACAGGGCAGAACCCTCCCGCATCCTGCCTGACTGTAGACGTACCTGCTAACCTCCTTATGTTAGTGGCTGGGATGGGTTGCGGGAAAAGCATGTGTAAGCATTGGGCCTGAACTCCCGTGTATCTGAGTTGAATACAGCGATTTCCAACATCCTTCTTCAATAGGAGTGTAGCTAGGTTCCTACTCCCATGTCCGAGTGGGCAGCAGACATCTGCCTCCCATGCATACACACTTCTGAGAGTTGAGCTTATGGCCTGTAACCCTACATCCTGCCTGCCGCTACCTTTCGCTTCCAAAAGGCCTAGGCTCGCTGCTTGACGCAAGTGTTGGGAGAGGTAACTGGAATCTCCCGGCACACAAGACGAGTGCCTCCAAGCTCAATCAAGCGATTTCCTAGTAATTCCTGGGGTAGACTGGTGCTACATACTAAGTTCCATACGTGAGTATGTAGTTGAACGCCTTGTCCAAAAACATCTTACTTCTGAGAGTTGAGTTCACCCTCAGTCCCTCACAGTTCCACACTGCCTGCAGAGTGAGTTTCGCACGTCTTCACCAGAGACGTTTGCCAGAGGCTTCTGAGACGCAAGTTAACAATGCAGACCTGGAGGGTATCTCCAGGTGCAGTAGAGTGGTAACCTGGGAACCTCCTGTCTCAGAATACTGCTACCTTCACCCTGCCATAAGAATGCAGCTAGTTGACAGCTGGCTTCAAGGCCTGCTTCCCTGTGAGAGCTAAGGACAGGGCACAACCCTCCCGCATCCTGCTTGACTGTAGAAGGCGCTGCTAACGTCCTCATGTTAGTGGCAGGGAAACGTTGTGAGAAAAGCATGTGGAATCGTTGTGCCTGAACCCACGTGTATCTGAGTTGAATACAGCGATTTCCAAAGTCCTTCTTCATCAGAGTGTAGCTAGGTTCCCACTCGCATGTCCGAGTGGGTAGCAGACATCCGCCTCCCATGTATACACACTTCTGAGAGTTGAGCTTATGGCCTGTAAGCCTACCTCCTGCCTGCAGCTACCTTTCGCTTCCAAAAGGCCTAGGCTCGCTGCTTCACCGAAGTGTTCGGAGAGGTAACTGGAATCTCCCGGCACACAAGACTAGTGCCACCAAGCTCAATCCAGCGATTTCCCAGTAATTCCTGGGGTAGACTGGTGCTTCATACTAAGTTCCATATGTGAGAAAGTAGCTGAACGCCTTGTCCAAAATCATCTTACTTCTGAGAGTTGAGCTCACCCTCAGTCCCTCACAGTTCCACACTGCCTGCAGAGTGAGTTTCGCACGTCTTCACCAGAGACGTTTGCCAGAAGTTTCTGAGACGCAAGTTAACAATGCAGACCTGGAGGGTATCTCCAGGTGCAGTAGAGTGGTAACCTGAGAACCTCCTGTCTCAGAATACTGCTACCTTCACTCTGCCATAAGAATGTAGCTTGTTGACAGCTGGCTTCAAGGCCTGCTTCCCTGTGAGAGCTAAGGACAGGGCACAACCCTCCCGCATCCTGCTTGAGTATAGAAGGCGCTGCTAACGTCCTCATGTTAGTGGCAGGGAAACGTTGTGAGAAAAGCATGTGGAATCGTTGTGCCTGAACCCACGTGTATCTGAGTTGAATACAGCGATTTCCAAAGTCCTTCTTCATCAGAGTGTAGCTAGGTTCCCACTCGCATGTCCGAGTGGGTAGCAGACATCTGCCTCCCATGTATACACACTTCTGAGAGTTGAGCTTATGGCCTGTAAGCCTACCTCCTGCCTGCAGCTACCTTTCGCTTCCAAAAGGCCTAGGCTCGCTGCTTCACAGAAGTGTTCGGAGAGGTAACTGGAATCTCCCGGCACACAAGACTAGTGCCTCCAAGCTCAATCCAGCGATTTTCCAGTAATTCCTGGGGTAGACTGGTGCTACATACTAAGTTCCATATGTGAGAAGGTAGCTGAACGCCTTGTCCAAAGTCATCTTACTGCTGAGAGTTGAGCTCACCCTCAGTCCCTCACAGTTCCACACTGCCTGCAGAGTGAGTTTCCCACGTCTTCACCAGAGACTTTTGCCAGAGGCTTCTGAGACGCAAGTTAACAATGCACACCTGGACGGTATCTCCAGGTGCAGTAGAGTGGTAATCTGGGAACCTCCTTACTCAGAATACTGCTACCTTCACACTGTCATAAGAATGCAGCTAGTTGAGAGCTGGCTTCTAGGCAAGCTTCCCTGTGAGAGCTGAGGACAGGGCAGAACCCTCCCGCATCCTGCCTGACTGTAGACGTACCTGCTAACCTCCTTATGTTAGTGGCTGGGATGGGTTGCGGGAAAAGCATGTGTAAGCATTGGGCCTGAACTCCCGTGTATCTGAGTTGAATACAGCGATTTCCAACATCCTTCTTCAATAGGAGTGTAGCTAGGTTCCAACTCCCATGTCCGAGTGGGCAGCAGACATCTGCCTCCCATGCATACACACTTCTGAGAGTTGAGCTTATGGCCTGTAACCCTACATCCTGCCTGCCGCTACCTTTCGCTTCCAAAAGGCCTAGGCTCGCTGCTTGACGCAAGTGTTGGGAGAGGTAACTGGAATCTCCCGGCACACAAGACGAGTGCCTCCAAGCTCAATCAAGCGATTTCCTAGTAATTCCTGGGGTAGACTGGTGCTACATACTAAGTTCCATACGTGAGTATGTAGTTGAACGCCTTGTCCAAAAACATCTTACTTCTCAGAGTTGAGCTCACCCTCAGTCCCTCACAGTTCCACACTGCCTGCAGAGTGAGTTTCGCACGTCTTCACCAGAGACGTTTGCCAGAGGCTTCTGAGACGCAAGTTAACAATGCAGACCTGGAGGGTATCTCCAGGTCCAGTAGAGTGGTAACCTGGGAACCTCCTGTCTCAGAATCCTGCTACCTTCACCCTGCCATAAGAATGCAGCTAGTTGACAGCTGGCTTCAAGGCCTGCTTCCCTGTGAGAGCTAAGGACAGGGCACAACCCTCCCGCATCCTGCTTGACTGTAGAAGGAGCTGCTAACGTCCTCATGTTAGTGGCAGGGAAACGTTGTGAGAAAAGCATGTGGAATCGTTGTGCCTGAACCCACGTGTATCTGAGTTGAATACAGCGATTTCCAAAGTCCTTCTTCATCAGAGTGTAGATAGGTTCCCACTCGCATGTCCGAGTGGGTAGCAGACATCTGCCTCCCATGTATACACACTTCTGAGAGTTGAGCTTATGGCCTGTAAGCCTACCTCCTGCCTGTAGCTACCTTTCGCTTCCAAAAGGCCTAGGCTCGCTGCTTCACCGAAGTGTTGGGAGAGGTAACTGGAATCTCCCGGCACACAAGACTAGTGCCACCAAGCTCAATCCAGCGATTTCCCAGTAATTCCTGGGGTAGACTGGTGCTACATACTAAGTTCCATATGTGAGAAGGTAGCTGAACGCCTTGTCCAAAATCATCTTACTGCTGAGAGTTGAGCTCACCCTCAGTCCCTCACAGTTCCACACTGCCTGCAGAGTGAGTTTCCCACGTCTTCACCAGAGACTTTTGCCAGAGGCTTCTGAGACGCAAGTTAACAATGCACACCTGGACGGTATCTCCAGGTGCAGTAGAGTGGTAATCTGGGAACCTCCTTACTCAGAATACTGCTACCTTCACACTGTCATAAGAATGCAGCTAGTTGAGAGCTGGCTTCTAGGCAAGCTTCCCTGTGAGAGCTGAGGACAGGGCAGAACCCTCCCGCATCCTGCCTGACTGTAGACGTACCTGCTAACCTCCTTATGTTAGTGGCTGGGATGGGTTGCGGGAAAAGCATGTGTAAGCATTGGGCCTGAACTCCCGTGTATCTGAGTTGAATACAGCGATTTCCAACATCCTTCTTCAATAGGAGTGTAGCTAGGTTCCAACTCCCATGTCCGAGTGGGTAGCAGACATCTGCCTCCCATGCATACACACTTCTGAGAGTTGAGCTTATGGCCTGTAACCCTACATCCTGCCTGCCGCTACCTTTCGCTTCCAAAAGGCCTAGGCTCGCTGCTTGACGCAAGTGTTGGGAGAGGTAACTGGAATCTCCCGGCACACAAGACGAGTGCCTCCAAGCTCAATCAAGCGATTTCCTAGTAATTCCTGGGGTAGACTGGTGCTACATACTAAGTTCCATACGTGAGTATGTAGTTGAACGCCTTGTCCAAAAACATCTTACTGCTGAGAGTTGAGCTCACCCTCAGTCCCTCACAGTTCCACACTGCCTGCAGAGTGAGTTTCGCAAGTCTTCACCAGAGACGTTTGCCAGAGGCTTCTGAGACGCAAGTTAACAATGCAGACCTGGAGGGTATCTCCAGGTCCAGTAGAGTGGTAACCTGGGAACCTCCTGTCTCAGAATCCTGCTACCTTCACCCTGCCATAAGAATGCAGCTAGTTGACAGCTGGCTTCAAGGCCTGCTTCCCTGTGAGAGCTAAGGACAGGGCACAACCCTCCCGCATCCTGCTTGACTGTAGAAGGAGCTGCTAACGTCCTCATGTTAGTGGCAGGGAAACGTTGTGAGAAAAGCATGTGGAATCATTGTGCCTGAACCCACGTGTATCTGAGTTGAATACAGCGATTTCCAAAGTCCTTCTTCATCAGAGTGTAGCTAGGTTCCCACTCGCATGTCCGAGTGGGTAGCAGACATCTGCCTCCCATGTATACACACTTCTGAGAGTTGAGCTTATGGCCTGTAAGCCTACCTCCTGCCTGTAGCTACATTTCGCTTCCAAAAGTCCTAGGCTCGCTGCTTCACCGAAGTGTTGGGAGAGGTAACTGGAATCTCCCGGCACACAAGACTAGTGCCACCAAGCTCAATCCAGCGATTTCCCAGTATTTCCTGGGGTAGACTGGTGCTACATACTAAGTTCCATATGTCAGAAGGTAGCTGAACGCCTTGTCCAAAATCATCTTACTGCTGAGAGTTGAGCTCACCCTCAGTCCCTCACAGTTCCACACTGCCTGCAGAGTGAGTTTCCCACGTCTTCACCAGAGACTTTTGCCAGAGGCTTCTGAGACGCAAGTTAACAATGCACACCTGGACGGTATCTCCAGGTGCAGTAGAGTGGTAATCTGGGAACCTCCTTACTCAGAATACTGCTACCTTCACACTGTCATAAGAATGCAGCTAGTTGAGAGCTGGCTTCTAGGCAAGCTTCCCTGTGAGAGCTGAGGACAGGGCAGAACCCTCCCGCATCCTGCCTGACTGTAGACGTACCTGCTAACCTCCTTATGTTAGTGGCTGGGATGGGTTGAGGGAAAAGCATGTGTAAGCATTGGGCCTGAACTCCCGTGTATCTGAGTTGAATACAGCGATTTCCAACATCCTTCTTCAATAGGAGTGTAGCTAGGTTCCAACTCCCATGTCCGAGTGGGTAGCAGACATCTGCCTCCCATGCATACACACTTCTGAGAGTTGAGCTTATGGCCTGTAACCCTACATCCTACCTGCCGCTACCTTTCGCTTCCAAAAGGCCTAGGCTCGCTGCTTGACGCAAGTGTTGGGAGAGGTAACTGGAATCTCCCGGCACACAAGACGAGTGCCTCCAAGCTCAATCAAGCGATTTCCTAGTAATTCCTGGGGTAGACTGGTGCTACATACTAAGTTCCATATGTGAGAAGGTAGCTGAACGCCTTGTCCAAAATCATCTTACTGCTGAGAGTTGAGCTCACCCTCAGTCCCTCACAGTTCCACACTGCCTGCAGAGTGAGTTTCGCACGTCTTCACCAGAGACGTTTGCCAGAGGCTTCTGAGACGCAAGTTAACAATGCAGAGCTGGAGGGTATCTCCAGGTCCAGTAGAGTGGTAACCTGGGAACCTCCTGTCTCAGAATCCTGCTACCTTCACCCTGCCATAAGAATGCAGCTAGTTGACAGCTGGCTTCAAGGCCTGCTTCCCTGTGAGAGCTAAGGACAGGGCACAACCCTCCCGCATCCTGCTTGACTGTAGAAGGAGCTGCTAACGTCCTCATGTTAGTGGCAGGGAAACGTTGTGAGAAAAGCATGTGGAATCGTTGTGCCTGAACCCACGTGTATCTGAGTTGAATACAGCGATTTCCAAAGTCCTTCTTCATCAGAGTGTAGCTAGGTTCCCACTCGCATGTCCGAGTGGGTAGCAGACATCTGCCTCCCATGTATACACACTTCTGAGAGTTGAGCTTATGGCCTGTAAGCCTACCTCCTGCCTGTAGCTACATTTCGCTTCCAAAAGGCCTAGGCTCGCTGCTTCACCGAAGTGTTGGGAGAGGTAACTGGAATCTCCCGGCACACAAGACTAGTGCCACCAAGCTCAATCCAGCGATTTCCCAGTAATTCCTGGGGTAGACTGGTGCTACATACTAAGTTCCATATGTCAGAAGGTAGCTGAACGCCTTGTCCAAAATCATCTTACTGCTGAGAGTTGAGCTCACCCTCAGTCCCTCACAGTTCCACACTGCCTGCAGAGTGAGTTTCGCACGTCTTCACCAGAGACTTTTGCCAGAGGCTTCTGAGACGCAAGTTAACAATGCACACCTGGACGGTATCTCCAGGTGCAGTAGAGTGGTAATCTGGGAACCTCCTTACTCAGAATACTGCTACCTTCACACTGTCATAAGAATGCAGCTAGTTGAGAGCTGGCTTCTAGGCAAGCTTCCCTGTGAGAGCTGAGGACAGGGCAGAACCCTCCCGCATCCTGCCTGACTGTAGACGTACCTGCTAACCTCCTTATGTTAGTGGCTGGGATGGGTTGCGGGAAAAGCATGTGTAAGCATTGGGCCTGAACTCCCGTGTATCTGAGTTGAATACAGCGATTTCCAACATCCTTCTTCAATAGGAGTGTAGCTAGGTTCCAACTCCCATGTCCGAGTGGGTAGCAGACATCTGCCTCCCATGCATACACACTTCTGAGAGTTGAGCTTCTGGCCTGTAACCCTACATCCTGCCTGCCGCTACCTTTCGCTTCCAAAAGGCCTAGGCTCGCTGCTTGACGCAAGTGTTGGGAGAGGTAACTGGAATCTCCCGGCACACAAGACGAGTGCCTCCAAGCTCAATCAAGCGATTTCCTAGTAATTCCTGGGGTAGACTGGTGCTACATACTAAGTTCCATATGTGAGAAGGTAGCTGAACGCCTTGTCCAAAATCATCTTACTGCTGAGAGTTGAGCTCACCCTCAGTCCCTCACAGTTCCACACTGCCTGCAGAGTGAGTTTCGCACGTCTTCACCAGAGACGTTTGCCAGAGGCTTCTGAGACGCAAGTTAACAATGCAGACCTGGAGGGTATCTCCAGGTCCAGTAGAGTGGTAACCTGGGAACCTCCTGTCTCAGAATCCTGCTACCTTCACCCTGCCATAAGAATGCAGCTTGTTGACAGCTGGCTTCAAGGCCTGCTTCCCTGTGAGAGCTAAGGACAGGGCACAACCCTCCCGCATCCTGCTTGACTGTAGAAGGCGCTGCTAACGTCCTCATGTTAGTGGCAGGGAAACGTTGTGAGAAAAGCATGTGGAATCGTTGTGCCTGAACCCACGTGTATCTGAGTTGAATACAGCGATTTCCAAAGTCCTTCTTCATCAGAGTGTAGCTAGGTTCCCACTCGCATGTCCGAGTGGGTAGCAGACATCTGCCTCCCATGTATACACACTTCTGAGAGTTGAGCTTATGGCCTGTAAGCCTACCTCCTGCCTGTAGCTACCTTTCGCTTCCAAAAGGCCTAGGCTCGCTGCTTCACCGAAGTGTTGGGAGACGTAACTGGAATCTCCCGGCACACAAGACTAGTGCCACCAAGCTCAATCCAGCGATTTCCCAGTAATTCCTGGGGTAGACTGGTGCTACATACTAAGTTCCATATGTCAGAAGGTAGCTGAACGCCTTGTCCAAAATCATCTTACTGTTGAGAGTTGAGCTCACCCTCAGTCCCTCACAGTTCCACACTGCCTGCAGAGTGAGTTTCCCACGTCTTCACCAGAGACTTTTGCCAGAGGCTTCTGAGACGCAAGTTAACAATGCACACCTGGACGGTATCTCCAGGTGCAGTAGAGTGGTAATCTGGGAACCTCCTTACTCAGAATACTGCTACCTTCACACTGTCATAAGAATGCAGCTAGTTGAGAGCTGGCTTCTAGGCAAGCTTCCCTGTGAGAGCTGAGGACAGGGCAGAACCCTCCCGCATCCTGCCTGACTGTAGACGTACCTGCTAACCTCCTTATGTTAGTGGCTGGGATGGGTTGAGGGAAAAGCATGTGTAAGCATTGGGCCTGAACTCCCGTGTATCTGAGTTGAATACAGCGATTTCCAACATCCTTCTTCAATAGGAGTGTAGCTAGGTTCCAACTCCCATGTCCGAGTGGGTAGCAGACATCTGCCTCCCATGCATACACACTTCTGAGAGTTGAGCTTATGGCCTGTAACCCTACATCCTACCTGCCGCTACCTTTCGCTTCCAAAAGGCCTAGGCTCGCTGCTTGACGCAAGTGTTGGGAGAGGTAACTGGAATCTCCCGGCACACAAGACGAGTGCCTCCAAGCTCAATCAAGCGATTTCCTAGTAATTCCTGGGATAGACTGGTGCTACATACTAAGTTCCATATGTGAGAAGGTAGCTGAACGCCTTGTCCAAAATCATCTTACTGCTGAGAGTTGAGCTCACCCTCAGTCCCTCACAGTTCCACACTGCCTGCAGAGTGAGTTTCGCACGTCTTCACCAGAGACGTTTGCCAGAGGCTTCTGAGACGCAAGTTAACAATGCAGAGCTGGAGGGTATCTCCAGGTCCAGTAGAGTGGTAACCTGGGAACCTCCTGTCTCAGAATCCTGCTACCTTCACCCTGCCATAAGAATGCAGCTAGTTGACAGCTGGCTTCAAGGCCTGCTTCCCTGTGAGAGCTAAGGACAGGGCACAACCCTCCCGCATCCTGCTTGACTGTAGAAGGAGCTGCTAACGTCCTCATGTTAGTGGCAGGGAAACGTTGTGAGAAAAGCATGTGGAATCGTTGTGCCTGAACCCACGTGTATCTGAGTTGAATACAGCGATTTCCAAAGTCCTTCTTCATCAGAGTGTAGCTAGGTTCCCACTCGCATGTCCGAGTGGGTAGCAGACATCTGCCTCCCATGTATACACACTTCTGAGAGTTGAGCTTATGGCCTGTAAGCCTACCTCCTGCCTGTAGCTACATTTCGCTTCCAAAAGGCCTAGGCTCGCTGCTTCACCGAAGTGTTGGGAGAGGTAACTGGAATCTCCCGGCACACAAGACTAGTGCCACCAAGCTCAATCCAGCGATTTCCCAGTAATTCCTGGGGTAGACTGGTGCTACATACTAAGTTCCATATGTCAGAAGGTAGCTGAACGCCTTGTCCAAAATCATCTTACTGCTGAGAGTTGAGCTCACCCTCAGTCCCTCACAGTTCCACACTGCCTGCAGAGTGAGTTTCGCACGTCTTCACCAGAGACTTTTGCCAGAGGCTTCTGAGACGCAAGTTAACAATGCACACCTGGACGGTATCTCCAGGTGCAGTAGAGTGGTAATCTGGGAACCTCCTTACTCAGAATACTGCTACCTTCACACTGTCATAAGAATGCAGCTAGTTGAGAGCTGGCTTCTAGGCAAGCTTCCCTGTGAGAGCTGAGGACAGGGCAGAACCCTCCCGCATCCTGCCTGACTGTAGACGTACCTGCTAACCTCCTTATGTTAGTGGCTGGGATGGGTTGCGGGAAAAGCATGTGTAAGCATTGGGCCTGAACTCCCGTGTATCTGAGTTGAATACAGCGATTTCCAACATCCTTCTTCAATAGGAGTGTAGCTAGGTTCCAACTCCCATGTCCGAGTGGGTAGCAGACATCTGCCTCCCATGCATACACACTTCTGAGAGTTGAGCTTCTGGCCTGTAACCCTACATCCTGCCTGCCGCTACCTTTCGCTTCCAAAAGGCCTAGGCTCGCTGCTTGACGCAAGTGTTGGGAGAGGTAACTGGAATCTCCCGGCACACAAGACGAGTGCCTCCAAGCTCAATCAAGCGATTTCCTAGTAATTCCTGGGGTAGACTGGTGCTACATACTAAGTTCCATATGTGAGAAGGTAGCTGAACGCCTTGTCCAAAATCATCTTACTGCTGAGAGTTGAGCTCACCCTCAGTCCCTCACAGTTCCACACTGCCTGCAGAGTGAGTTTCGCACGTCTTCACCAGAGACGTTTGCCAGAGGCTTCTGAGACGCAAGTTAACAATGCAGACCTGGAGGGTATCTCCAGGTCCAGTAGAGTGGTAACCTGGGAACCTCCTGTCTCAGAATCCTGCTACCTTCACCCTGCCATAAGAATGCAGCTTGTTGACAGCTGGCTTCAAGGCCTGCTTCCCTGTGAGAGCTAAGGACAGGGCACAACCCTCCCGCATCCTGCTTGACTGTAGAAGGCGCTGCTAACGTCCTCATGTTAGTGGCAGGGAAACGTTGTGAGAAAAGCATGTGGAATCGTTGTGCCTGAACCCACGTGTATCTGAGTTGAATACAGCGATTTCCAAAGTCCTTCTTCATCAGAGTGTAGCTAGGTTCCCACTCGCATGTCCGAGTGGGTAGCAGACATCTGCCTCCCATGTATACACACTTCTGAGAGTTGAGCTTATGGCCTGTAAGCCTACCTCCTGCCTGTAGCTACCTTTCGCTTCCAAAAGGCCTAGGCTCGCTGCTTCACCGAAGTGTTGGGAGACGTAACTGGAATCTCCCGGCACACAAGACTAGTGCCACCAAGCTCAATCCAGCGATTTCCCAGTAATTCCTGGGGTAGACTGGTGCTACATACTAAGTTCCATATGTCAGAAGGTAGCTGAACGCCTTGTCCAAAATCATCTTACTGCTGAGAGTTGAGCTCACCCTCAGTCCCTCACAGTTCCACACTGCCTGCAGAGTGAGTTTCCCACGTCTTCACCAGAGACTTTTGCCAGAGGCTTCTGAGACGCAAGTTAACAATGCACACCTGGACGGTATCTCCAGGTGCAGTAGAGTGGTAATCTGGGAACCTCCTTACTCAGAATACTGCTACCTTCACACTGTCATAAGAATGCAGCTAGTTGAGAGCTGGCTTCTAGGCAAGCTTCCCTGTGAGAGCTGAGGACAGGGCAGAACCCTCCCGCATCCTGCCTGACTGTAGACGTACCTGCTAACCTCCTTATGTTAGTGGCTGGAATGGGTTGCGGGAAAAGCATGTGTAAGCATTGGGCCTGAACTCCCGTGTATCTGAGTTGAATACAGCGATTTCCAACATCCTTCTTCAATAGGAGTGTAGCTAGGTTCCAACTCCCATGTCCGAGTGGGTAGCAGACATCTGCCTCCCATGCATACACACTTCTGAGAGTTGAGCTTATGGCCTGTAACCCTACATCCTGCCTGCCGCTACCTTTCGCTTCCAAAAGGCCTAGGCTCGCTGCTTGACGCAAGTGTTGGGAGAGGTAACTGGAATCTCCCGGCACACAAGACGAGTGCCTCCAAGCTCAATCAAGCGATTTCCTAGTAATTCCTGGGGTAGACTGGTGCTACATACTAAGTTCCATATGTGAGAAGGTAGCTGAACGCCTTGTCCAAAATCATCTTACTGCTGAGAGTTGAGCTCACCCTCAGTCCCTCACAGTTCCACACTGCCTGCAGAGTGAGTTTCGCACGTCTTCACCAGAGACGTTTGCCAGAGGCTTCTGAGACGCAAGTTAACAATGCAGACCTGGAGGGTATCTCCAGGTCCAGTAGAGTGGTAACCTGGGAACCTCCTGTCTCAGAATCCTGCTACCTTCACCCTGCCATAAGAATGCAGCTAGTTGACAGCTGGCTTCAAGGCCTGCTTCCCTGTGAGAGCTAAGGACAGGGCACAACCCTCCCGCATCCTGCTTGACTGTAGAAGGAGCTGCTAACGTCCTCATGTTAGTGGCAGGGAAACGTTGTGAGAAAAGCATGTGGAATCGTTGTGCCTGAACCCACGTGTATCTGAGTTGAATACAGCGATTTCCAAAGTCCTTCTTCATCAGAGTGTAGCTAGGTTCCCACTCGCATGTCCGAGTGGGTAGCAGACATCTGCCTCCCATGTATACACACTTCTGAGAGTTGAGCTTATGGCCTGTAAGCCTACCTCCTGCCTGCAGATACCTTTCGCTTCCAAAAGGCCTAGGCTCGCTGCTTCACCGAAGTGTTCGGAGAGGTAACTGGAATCTCCCGGCACACAAGACTAGTGCCACCAAGCTCAATCCAGCGATTTCCCAGTAATTCCTGGGGTAGACTGGTGCTACATACTAAGTTCCATATGTGAGAAAGTAGCTGAACGCCTTGTCCAAAATCATCTTACTGCTGAGAGTTGAGCTCACCCTCGGTCCCTCACAGTTCCACACTGCCTGCAGAGTGAGTTTCCCACGTCTTCACCAGAGACTTTTGCCAGAGGCTTCTGAGACGCAAGTTAACAATGCACACCTGGACGGTATCTCCAGGTGCAGTAGAGTGGTAATCTGGGAACCTCCTTACTCAGAATACTGCTACCTTCACACTCTCATAAGAATGCAGCTAGTTGAGAGCTGGCTTCTAGGCAAGCTTCCCTGTGAGAGCTGAGGACAGGGCAGAACCCTCCCGCATCCTGCCTGACTGTAGACGTACCTGCTAACCTCCTTATGTTAGTGGCTGGGATGGGTTGCGGGAAAAGCATGTGTAAGCATTGGGCCTGAACTCCCGTGTATCTGAGTTGAATACAGCGATTTCCAACATCCTTCTTCAATAGGAGTGTAGCTAGGTTCCAACTCCCATGTCCGAGTGGGTAGCAGACATCTGCCTCCCATGCATACACACTTCTGAGAGTTGAGCTTCTGGCCTGTAACCCTACATCCTGCCTGCCGCTACCTTTCGCTTCCAAAAGGCCTAGGCTCGCTGCTTGACGCAAGTGTTGGGAGAGGTAACTGGAATCTCCCGGCACACAAGACGAGTGCCTCCAAGCTCAATCAAGCGATTTCCTAGTAATTCCTGGGGTAGACTGGTGCTACATACTAAGTTCCATACGTGAGTATGTAGTTGAACGCCTTGTCCAAAAACATCTTACTTCTCAGAGTTGAGCTCACCCTCAGTCCCTCACAGTTCCACACTGCCTGCAGAGTGAGTTTCGCACGTCTTCACCAGAGACGTTTGCCAGAGGCTTCTGAGACGCAAGTTAACAATGCAGACCTGGAGGGTATCTCCAGGTCCAGTAGAGTGGTAACCTGGGAACCTCCTGTCTCAGAATCCTGCTACCTTCACCCTGCCATAAGAATGCAGCTAGTTGACAGCTGGCTTCAAGGCCTGCTTCCCTGTGAGAGCTAAGGACAGGGCACAACCCTCCCGCATCCTGCTTGACTGTAGAAGGAGCTGCTAACGTCCTCATGTTAGTGGCAGGGAAACGTTGTGAGAAAAGCATGTGGAATCGTTGTGCCTGAACCCACGTGTATCTGAGTTGAATACAGCGATTTCCAAAGTCCTTCTTCATCAGAGTGTAGATAGGTTCCCACTCGCATGTCCGAGTGGGTAGCAGACATCTGCCTCCCATGTATACACACTTCTGAGAGTTGAGCTTATGGCCTGTAAGCCTACCTCCTGCCTGTAGCTACCTTTCGCTTCCAAAAGGCCTAGGCTCGCTGCTTCACCGAAGTGTTGGGAGAGGTAACTGGAATCTCCCGGCACACAAGACTAGTGCCACCAAGCTCAATCCAGCGATTTCCCAGTAATTCCTGGGGTAGACTGGTGCTACATACTAAGTTCCATATGTGAGAAGGTAGCTGAACGCCTTGTCCAAAATCATCTTACTGCTGAGAGTTGAGCTCACCCTCAGTCCCTCACAGTTCCACACTGCCTGCAGAGTGAGTTTCGCACGTCTTCACCAGAGACGTTTGCCAGAGGCTTCTGAGACGCAAGTTAACAATGCAGACCTGGAGGGTATCTCCAGGTCCAGTAGAGTGGTAACCTGGGAACCTCCTGTCTCAGAATCCTGCTACCTTCACCCTGCCATAAGAATGCAGCTAGTTGACAGCTGGCTTCAAGGCCTGCTTCCCTGTGAGAGCTAAGGACAGGGCACAACCCTCCCGCATCCTGCTTGACTGTAGAAGGAGCTGCTAACGTCCTCATGTTAGTGGCAGGGAAACGTTGTGAGAAAAGCATGTGGAATCGTTGTGCCTGAACCCACGTGTATCTGAGTTGAATACAGTGATTTCCAAAGTCCTTCTTCATCAGAGTGTAGCTAGGTTCCCACTCGCATGTCCGAGTGGGTAGCAGACATCTGCCTCCCATGTATACACACTTCTGAGAGTTGAGCTTATGGCCTGTAAGCCTACCTCCTGCCTGCAGCTACCTTTCGCTTCCAAAAGGCCTAGGCTCGCTGCTTCACCGAAGTGTTCGGAGAGGTAACTGGAATCTCCCGGCACACAAGACTAGTGCCACCAAGCTCAATCCAGCGATTTCCCAGTAATTCCTGGGGTAGACTGGTGCTACATACTAAGTTCCATATGTGAGAAAGTAGCTGAACGCCTTGTCCAAAATCATCTTACTGCTGAGAGTTGAGCTCACCCTCGGTCCCTCACAGTTCCACACTGCCTGCAGAGTGAGTTTCCCACGTCTTCACCAGAGACTTTTGCCAGAGGCTTCTGAGACGCAAGTTAACAATGCACACCTGGACGGTATCTCCAGGTGCAGTAGAGTGGTAATCTGGGAACCTCCTTACTCAGAATACTGCTACCTTCACACTGTCATAAGAATGCAGCTAGTTGAGAGCTGGCTTCTAGGCAAGCTTCCCTGTGAGAGCTGAGGACAGGGCAGAACCCTCCCGCATCCTGCCTGACTGTAGACGTACCTGCTAACCTCCTTATGTTAGTGGCTGGGATGGGTTGCGGGAAAAGCATGTGTAAGCATTGGGCCTGAACTCCCGTGTATCTGAGTTGAATACAGCGATTTCCAACATCCTTCTTCAATAGGAGTGTAGCTAGGTTCCAACTCCCATGTCCGAGTGGGTAGCAGACATCTGCCTCCCATGCATACACACTTCTGAGAGTTGAGCTTCTGGCCTGTAACCCTACATCCTGCCTGCCGCTACCTTTCGCTTCCAAAAGGCCTAGGCTCGCTGCTTGACGCAAGTGTTGGGAGAGGTAACTGGAATCTCCCGGCACACAAGACGAGTGCCTCCAAGCTCAATCAAGCGATTTCCTAGTAATTCCTGGGGTAGACTGGTGCTACATACTAAGTTCCATACGTGAGTATGTAGTTGAACGCCTTGTCCAAAAACATCTTACTTCTCAGAGTTGAGCTCACCCTCAGTCCCTCACAGTTCCACACTGCCTGCAGAGTGAGTTTCGCACGTCTTCACCAGAGACGTTTGCCAGAGGCTTCTGAGACGCAAGTTAACAATGCAGACCTGGAGGGTATCTCCAGGTCCAGTAGAGTGGTAACCTGGGAACCTCCTGTCTCAGAATCCTGCTACCTTCACCCTGCCATAAGAATGCAGCTAGTTGACAGCTGGCTTCAAGGCCTGCTTCCCTGTGAGAGCTAAGGACAGGGCACAACCCTCCCGCATCCTGCTTGACTGTAGAAGGAGCTGCTAACGTCCTCATGTTAGTGGCAGGGAAACGTTGTGAGAAAAGCATGTGGAATCGTTGTGCCTGAACCCACGTGTATCTGAGTTGAATACAGCGATTTCCAAAGTCCTTCTTCATCAGAGTGTAGCTAGGTTCCCACTCGCATGTCCGAGTGGGTAGCAGACATCTGCCTCCCATGTATACACACTTCTGAGAGTTGAGCTTATGGCCTGTAAGCCTACCTCCTGCCTGTAGCTACCTTTCGCTTCCAAAAGGCCTAGGCTCGCTGCTTCACCGAAGTGTTGGGAGAGGTAACTGGAATCTCCCGGCACACAAGACTAGTGCCACCAAGCTCAATCCAGCGATTTCCCAGTAATTCCTGGGGTAGACTGGTGCTACATACTAAGTTCCATATGTGAGAAGGTAGCTGAACGCCTTGTCCAAAATCATCTTACTGCTGAGAGTTGAGCTCACCCTCAGTCCCTCACAGTTCCACACTGCCTGCAGAGTGAGTTTCGCACGTCTTCACCAGAGACGTTTGCCAGAGGCTTCTGAGACGCAAGTTAACAATGCAGACCTGGAGGGTATCTCCAGGTCCAGTAGAGTGGTAACCTGGGAACCTCCTGTCTCAGAATCCTGCTACCTTCACCCTGCCATAAGAATGCAGCTAGTTGACAGCTGGCTTCAAGGTCTGCTTCCCTGTGAGAGCTAAGGACAGGGCACAACCCTCCCGCATCCTGCTTGACTGTAGAAGGAGCTGCTAACGTCCTCATGTTAGTGGCAGGGAAACGTTGTGAGAAAAGCATGTGGAATCGTTGTGCCTGAACCCACGTGTATCTGAGTTGAATACAGCGATTTCCAAAGTCCTTCTTCATCAGAGTGTAGCTAGGTTCCCACTCGCATGTCCGAGTGGGTAGCAGACATCTGCCTCCCATGTATACACACTTCTGAGAGTTGAGCTTATGGCCTGTAAGCCTACCTCCTGCCTGCAGCTACCTTTCGCTTCCAAAAGGCCTAGGCTCGCTGCTTCACCGAAGTGTTGGGAGAGGTAACTGGAATCTCCCGGCACACAAGACTAGTGCCACCAAGCTCAATCCAGCGATTTCCCAGTAATTCCTGGGGTAGACTGGTGCTACATACTAAGTTCCATATGTGAGAAAGTAGCTGAACGCCTTGTCCAAAATCATCTTACTGCTGAGAGTTGAGCTCACCCTCGGTCCCTCACAGTTCCACACTGCCTGCAGAGTGAGTTTCCCACGTCTTCACCAGAGACTTTTGCCAGAGGCTTCTGAGACGCAAGTTAACAATGCACACCTGGACGGTATCTCCAGGTGCAGTAGAGTGGTAATCTGGGAACCTCCTTACTCAGAATACTGCTACCTTCACACTCTCATAAGAATGCAGCTAGTTGAGAGCTGGCTTCTAGGCAAGCTTCCCTGTGAGAGCTGAGGACAGGGCAGAACCCTCCCGCATCCTGCCTGACTGTAGACGTACCTGCTAACCTCCTTATGTTAGTGGCTGGGATGGGTTGCGGGAAAAGCATGTGTAAGCATTGGGCCTGAACTCCCGTGTATCTGAGTTGAATACAGCGATTTCCAACATCCTTCTTCAATAGGAGTGTAGCTAGGTTCCAACTCCCATGTCCGAGTGGGTAGCAGACATCTGCCTCCCATGCATACACACTTCTGAGAGTTGAGCTTCTGGCCTGTAACCCTACATCCTGCCTGCCGCTACCTTTCGCTTCCAAAAGGCCTAGGCTCGCTGCTTGACGCAAGTGTTGGGAGAGGTAACTGGAATCTCCCGGCACACAAGACGAGTGCCTCCAAGCTCAATCAAGCGATTTCTTAGTAATTCCTGGGGTAGACTGGTGCTACATACTAAGTTCCATACGTGAGTATGTAGTTGAACGCCTTGTCCAAAAACATCTTACTTCTCAGAGTTGAGCTCACCCTCAGTCCCTCACAGTTCCACACTGCCTGCAGAGTGAGTTTCGCACGTCTTCACCAGAGACGTTTGCCAGAGGCTTCTGAGACGCAAGTTAACAATGCAGACCTGGAGGGTATCTCCAGGTCCAGTAGAGTGGTAACCTGGGAACCTCCTGTCTCAGAATCCTGCTACCTTCACCCTGCCATAAGAATGCAGCTAGTTGACAGCTGGCTTCAAGGCCTGCTTCCCTGTGAGAGCTAAGGACAGGGCACAACCCTCCCGCATCCTGCTTGACTGTAGAAGGAGCTGCTAACGTCCTCATGTTAGTGGCAGGGAAACGTTGTGAGAAAAGCATGTGGAATCGTTGTGCCTGAACCCACGTGTATCTGAGTTGAATACAGCGATTTCCAAAGTCCTTCTTCATCAGAGTGTAGCTAGGTTCCCACTCGCATGTCCGAGTGGGTAGCAGACATCTGCCTCCCATGTATACACACTTCTGAGAGTTGAGCTTATGGCCTGTAAGCCTACCTCCTGCCTGCAGCTACCTTTCGCTTCCAAAAGGCCTAGGCTCGCTGCTTCACCGAAGTGTTCGGAGAGGTAACTGGAATCTCCCGGCACACAAGACTAGTGCCACCAAGCTCAATCCAGCGATTTCCCAGTAATTCCTGGGGTAGACTGGTGCTACATACTAAGTTCCATATGTGAGAAAGTAGCTGAACGCCTTGTCCAAAATCATCTTACTGCTGAGAGTTGAGCTCACCCTCGGTCCCTCACAGTTCCACACTGCCTGCAGAGTGAGTTTCCCACGTCTTCACCAGAGACTTTTGCCAGAGGCTTCTGAGACGCAAGTTAACAATGCACACCTGGACGGTATCTCCAGGTGCAGTAGAGTGGTAATCTGGGAACCTCCTTACTCAGAATACTGCTACCTTCACACTCTCATAAGAATGCAGCTAGTTGAGAGCTGGCTTCTAGGCAAGCTTCCCTGTGAGAGCTGAGGACAGGGCAGAACCCTCCCGCATCCTGCCTGACTGTAGACGTACCTGCTAACCTCCTTATGTTAGTGGCTGGGATGGGTTGCGGGAAAAGAATGTGTAAGCATTGGGCCTGAACTCCCGTGTATCTGAGTTGAATACAGCGATTTCCAACATCCTTCTTCAATAGGAGTGTAGCTAGGTTCCAACTCCCATGTCCGAGTGGGTAGCAGACATCTGCCTCCCATGCATACACACTTCTGAGAGTTGAGCTTCTGGCCTGTAACCCTACATCCTGCCTGCCGCTACCTTTCGCTTCCAAAAGGCCTAGGCTCGCTGCTTGACGCAAGTGTTGGGAGAGGTAACTGGAATCTCCCGGCACACAAGACGAGTGCCTCCAAGCTCAATCAAGCGATTTCCTAGTAATTCCTGGGGTAGACTGGTGCTACATACTAAGTTCCATACGTGAGTATGTAGTTGAACGCCTTGTCCAAAAACATCTTACTTCTCAGAGTTGAGCTCACCCTCAGTCCCTCACAGTTCCACACTGCCTGCAGAGTGAGTTTCGCACGTCTTCACCAGAGACGTTTGCCAGAGGCTTCTGAGACGCAAGTTAACAATGCAGACCTGGAGGGTATCTCCAGGTCCAGTAGAGTGGTAACCTGGGAACCTCCTGTCTCAGAATCCTGCTACCTTCACCCTGCCATAAGAATGCAGCTAGTTGACAGCTGGCTTCAAGGCCTGCTTCCCTGTGAGAGCTAAGGACAGGGCACAACCCTCCCGCATCCTGCTTGACTGTAGAAGGAGCTGCTAACGTCCTCATGTTAGTGGAAGGGAAACGTTGTGAGAAAAGCATGTGGAATCGTTGTGCCTGAACCCACGTGTATCTGAGTTGAATACAGCGATTTCCAAAGTCCTTCTTCATCAGAGTGTAGATAGGTTCCCACTCGCATGTCCGAGTGGGTAGCAGACATCTGCCTCCCATGTATACACACTTCTGAGAGTTGAGCTTATGGCCTGTAAGCCTACCTCCTGCCTGTAGCTACCTTTCGCTTCCAAAAGGCCTAGGCTCGCTGCTTCACCGAAGTGTTGGGAGAGGTAACTGGAATCTCCCGGCACACAAGACTAGTGCCACCAAGCTCAATCCAGCGATTTCCCAGTAATTCCTGGGGTAGACTGGTGCTACATACTAAGTTCCATATGTGAGAAGGTAGCTGAACGCCTTGTCCAAAATCATCTTACTGCTGAGAGTTGAGCTCACCCTCAGTCCCTCACAGTTCCACACTGCCTGCAGAGTGAGTTTCGCACGTCTTCACCAGAGACGTTTGCCAGAGGCTTCTGAGACGCAAGTTAACAATGCAGACCTGGAGGGTATCTCCAGGTCCAGTAGAGTGGTAACCTGGGAACCTCCTGTCTCAGAATCCTGCTACCTTCACCCTGCCATAAGAATGCAGCTAGTTGACAGCTGGCTTCAAGGCCTGCTTCCCTGTGAGAGCTAAGGACAGGGCACAACCCTCCCGCATCCTGCTTGACTGTAGAAGGAGCTGCTAACGTCCTCATGTTAGTGGCAGGGAAACGTTGTGAGAAAAGCATGTGGAATCGTTGTGCCTGAACCCACGTGTATCTGAGTTGAATACAGCGATTTCCAAAGTCCTTCTTCATCAGAGTGTAGCTAGGTTCCCACTCGCATGTCCGAGTGGGTAGCAGACATCTGCCTCCCATGTATACACACTTCTGAGAGTTGAGCTTATGGCCTGTAAGCCTACCTCCTGCCTGCAGCTACCTTTCGCTTCCAAAAGGCCTAGGCTCGCTGCTTCACCGAAGTGTTCGGAGAGGTAACTGGAATCTCCCGGCACACAAGACTAGTGCCACCAAGCTCAATCCAGCGATTTCCCAGTAATTCCTGGGGTAGACTGGTGCTACATACTAAGTTCCATATGTGAGAAAGTAGCTGAACGCCTTGTCCAAAATCATCTTACTGCTGAGAGTTGAGCTCACCCTCGGTCCCTCACAGTTCCACACTGCCTGCAGAGTGAGTTTCCCACGTCTTCACCAGAGACTTTTGCCAGAGGCTTCTGAGACGCAAGTTAACAATGCACACCTGGACGGTATCTCCAGGTGCAGTAGAGTGGTAATCTGGGAACCTCCTTACTCAGAATACTGCTACCTTCACACTCTCATAAGAATGCAGCTAGTTGAGAGCTGGCTTCTAGGCAAGCTTCCCTGTGAGAGCTGAGGACAGGGCAGAACCCTCCCGCATCCTGCCTGACTGTAGACGTACCTGCTAACCTCCTTATGTTAGTGGCTGGGATGGGTTGCGGGAAAAGCATGTGTAAGCATTGGGCCTGAACTCCCGTGTATCTGAGTTGAATACAGCGATTTCCAACATCCTTCTTCAATAGGAGTGTAGCTAGGTTCCAACTCCCATGTCCGAGTGGGTAGCAGACATCTGCCTCCAATGCATACACACTTCTGAGAGTTGAGCTTCTGGCCTGTAACCCTACATCCTGCCTGCCGCTACCTTTCGCTTCCAAAAGGCCTAGGCTCGCTGCTTGACGCAAGTGTTGGGAGAGGTAACTGGAATCTCCCGGCACACAAGACGAGTGCCTCCAAGCTCAATCAAGCGATTTCCTAGTAATTCCTGGGGTAGACTGGTGCTACATACTAAGTTCCATACGTGAGTATGTAGTTGAACGCCTTGTCCAAAAACATCTTACTTCTCAGAGTTGAGCTCACCCTCAGTCCCTCACAGTTCCACACTGCCTGCAGAGTGAGTTTCGCACGTCTTCACCAGAGACGTTTGCCAGAGGCTTCTGAGACGCAAGTTAACAATGCAGACCTGGAGGGTATCTCCAGGTCCAGTAGAGTGGTAACCTGGGAACCTCCTGTCTCAGAATCCTGCTACCTTCACCCTGCCATAAGAATGCAGCTAGTTGACAGCTGGCTTCAAGGCCTGCTTCCCTGTGAGAGCTAAGGACAGGGCACAACCCTCCCGCATCCTGCTTGACTGTAGAAGGAGCTGCTAACGTCCTCATGTTAGTGGCAGGGAAACGTTGTGAGAAAAGCATGTGGAATCGTTGTGCCTGAACCCACGTGTATCTGAGTTGAATACAGCGATTTCCAAAGTCCTTCTTCATCAGAGTGTAGATAGGTTCCCACTCGCATGTCCGAGTGGGTAGCAGACATCTGCCTCCCATGTATACACACTTCTGAGAGTTGAGCTTATGGCCTGTAAGCCTACCTCCTGCCTGTAGCTACCTTTCGCTTCCAAAAGGCCTAGGCTCGCTGCTTCACCGAAGTGTTGGGAGAGGTAACTGGAATCTCCCGGCACACAAGACTAGTGCCACCAAGCTCAATCCAGCGATTTCCCAGTAATTCCTGGGGTAGACTGGTGCTACATACTAAGTTCCATATGTGAGAAGGTAGCTGAACGCCTTGTCCAAAATCATCTTACTGCTGAGAGTTGAGCTCACCCTCAGTCCCTCACAGTTCCACACTGCCTGCAGAGTGAGTTTCGCACGTCTTCACCAGAGACGTTTGCCAGAGGCTTCTGAGACGCAAGTTAACAATGCAGACCTGGAGGGTATCTCCAGGTCCAGTAGAGTGGTAACCTGGGAACCTCCTGTCTCAGAATCCTGCTACCTTCACCCTGCCATAAGAATGCAGCTAGTTGACAGCTGGCTTCAAGGCCTGCTTCCCTGTGAGAGCTAAGGACAGGGCACAACCCTCCCGCATCCTGCTTGACTGTAGAAGGAGCTGCTAACGTCCTCATGTTAGTGGCAGGGAAACGTTGTGAGAAAAGCATGTGGAATCGTTGTGCCTGAACCCACGTGTATCTGAGTTGAATACAGCGATTTCCAAAGTCCTTCTTCATCAGAGTGTAGCTAGGTTCCCACTCGCATGTCCGAGTGGGTAGCAGACATCTGCCTCCCATGTATACACACTTCTGAGAGTTGAGCTTATGGCCTGTAAGCCTACCTCCTGCCTGCAGCTACCTTTCGCTTCCAAAAGGCCTAGGCTCGCTGCTTCACCGAAGTGTTCGGAGAGGTAACTGGAATCTCCCGGCACACAAGACTAGTGCCACCAAGCTCAATCCAGCGATTTCCCAGTAATTCCTGGGGTAGACTGGTGCTACATACTAAGTTCCATATGTGAGAAAGTAGCTGAACGCCTTGTCCAAAATCATCTTACTGCTGAGAGTTGAGCTCACCCTCGGTCCCTCACAGTTCCACACTGCCTGCAGAGTGAGTTTCCCACGTCTTCACCAGAGACTTTTGCCAGAGGCTTCTGAGACGCAAGTTAACAATGCACACCTGGACGGTATCTCCAGGTGCAGTAGAGTGGTAATCTGGGAACCTCCTTACTCAGAATACTGCTACCTTCACACTCTCATAAGAATGCAGCTAGTTGAGAGCTGGCTTCTAGGCAAGCTTCCCTGTGAGAGCTGAGGACAGGGCAGAACCCTCCCGCATCCTGCCTGACTGTAGACGTACCTGCTAACCTCCTTATGTTAGTGGCTGGGATGGGTTGCGGGAAAAGCATGTGTAAGCATTGGGCCTGAACTCCCGTGTATCTGAGTTGAATACAGCGATTTCCAACATCCTTCTTCAATAGGAGTGTAGCTAGGTTCCAACTCCCATGTCCGAGTGGGTAGCAGACATCTGCCTCCCATGCATACACACTTCTGAGAGTTGAGCTTCTGGCCTGTAACCCTACATCCTGCCTGCCGCTACCTTTCGCTTCCAAAAGGCCTAGGCTCGCTGCTTGACGCAAGTGTTGGGAGAGGTAACTGGAATCTCTCGGCACACAAGACGAGTGCCTCCAAGCTCAATCAAGCGATTTCTTAGTAATTCCTGGGGTAGACTGGTGCTACATACTAAGTTCCATACGTGAGTATGTAGTTGAACGCCTTGTCCAAAAACATCTTACTTCTCAGAGTTGAGCTCACCCTCAGTCCCTCACAGTTCCACACTGCCTGCAGAGTGAGTTTCGCACGTCTTCACCAGAGACGTTTGCCAGAGGCTTCTGAGACGCAAGTTAACAATGCAGACCTGGAGGGTATCTCCAGGTCCAGTAGAGTGGTAACCTGGGAACCTCCTGTCTCAGAATCCTGCTACCTTCACCCTGCCATAAGAATGCAGCTAGTTGACAGCTGGCTTCAAGGCCTGCTTCCCTGTGAGAGCTAAGGACAGGGCACAACCCTCCCGCATCCTGCTTGACTGTAGAAGGAGCTGCTAACGTCCTCATGTTAGTGGCAGGGAAACGTTGTGAGAAAAGCATGTGGAATCGTTGTGCCTGAACCCACGTGTATCTGAGTTGAATACAGCGATTTCCAAAGTCCTTCTTCATCAGAGTGTAGATAGGTTCCCACTCGCATGTCCGAGTGGGTAGCAGACATCTGCCTCCCATGTATACACACTTCTGAGAGTTGAGCTTATGGCCTGTAAGCCTACCTCCTGCCTGTAGCTACGTTTCGCTTCCAAAAGGCCTAGGCTCGCTGCTTCACCGAACTGTTGGGAGAGGTAACTGGAATCTCCCGGCACACAAGACTAGTGCCACCAAGCTCAATCCAGCGATTTCCCAGTAATTCCTGGGGTAGACTGGTGCTACATACTAAGTTCCATATGTGAGAAGGTAGCTGAACGCCTTGTCCAAAATCATCTTACTGCTGAGAGTTGAGCTCACCCTCAGTCCCTCACAGTTCCACACTGCCTGCAGAGTGAGTTTCGCAAGTCTTCACCAGAGACGTTTGCCAGAGGCTTCTGAGACGCAAGTTAACAATGCAGACCTGGAGGGTATCTCCAGGTCCAGTAGAGTGGTAACCTGGGAACCTCCTGTCTCAGAATCCTGCTACCTTCACCCTGCCATAAGAATGCAGCTAGTTGACAGCTGGCTTCAAGGCCTGCTTCCCTGTGAGAGCTAAGGACAGGGCACAACCCTCCCGATTCCTGCTTGACTGTAGAAGGAGCTGCTAACGTCCTCATGTTAGTGGCAGGGAAACGTTGTGAGAAAAGCATGTGGAATCGTTGTGCCTGAACCCACGTGTATCTGAGTTGAATACAGCGATTTCCAAAGTCCTTCTTCATCAGAGTGTAGCTAGGTTCCCACTCGCATGTCCGAGTGGGTAGCAGACATCTGCCTCCCATGTATACACACTTCTGAGAGTTGAGCTTATGGCCTGTAAGCCTACCTCCTGCCTGCAGCTACCTTTCGCTTCCAAAAGGCCTAGGCTCGCTGCTTCACCTAAGTGTTCGGAGAGGTAACTGGAATCTCCCGGCACACAAGACTAGTGCCACCAAGCTCAATCCAGCGATTTCCCAGTAATTCCTGGGGTAGACTGGTGCTACATACTAAGTTCCATATGTGAGAAAGTAGCTGAACGCCGTGTCCAAAATCATCTTACTGCTGAGAGTTGAGCTCACCCTCGGTCCCTCACAGTTCCACACTGCCTGCAGAGTGAGTTTCCCACGTCTTCACCAGAGACTTTTGCCAGAGGCTTCTGAGACGCAAGTTAACAATGCACACCTGGACGGTATCTCCAGGTGCAGTAGAGTGGTAATCTGGGAACCTCCTTACTCAGAATACTGCTACCTTCACACTCTCATAAGAATGCAGCTAGTTGAGAGCTGGCTTCTAGGCAAGCTTCCCTGTGAGAGCTGAGGACAGGGCAGAACCCTCCCGCATCCTGCCTGACTGTAGACGTACCTGCTAACCTCCTTATGTTAGTGGCTGGGATGGGTTGCGGGAAAAGCATGTGTAAGCATTGGGCCTGAACTCCCGTGTATCTGAGTTGAATACAGCGATTTCCAACATCCTTCTTCAATAGGAGTGTAGCTAGGTTCCAACTCCCATGTCCGAGTGGGTAGCAGACATCTGCCTCCCATGCATACACACTTCTGAGAGTTGAGCTTCTGGCCTGTAACCCTACATCCTGCCTGCCTCTACCTTTCGCTTCCAAAAGGCCTAGGCTCGCTGCTTGACGCAAGTGTTGGGAGAGGTAACTGGAATCTCCCGGCACACAAGACGAGTGCCTCCAAGCTCAATCAAGCGATTTCCTAGTAATTCCTGGGGTAGACTGGTGCTACATACTAAGTTCCATATGTGAGAAGGTAGCTGAACGCCTTGTCCAAAATCATCTTACTGCTGAGAGTTGAGCTCACCCTCAGTCCCTCACAGTTCCACACTGCCTGCAGAGTGAGTTTCGCACGTCTTCACCAGAGACGTTTGCCAGAGGCTTCTGAGACGCAAGTTAACAATGCAGACCTGGAGAGTATCTCCAGGTCCAGTAGAGTGGTAACCTGGGAACCTCCTGTCTCAGAATCCTGCTACCTTCACCCTGCCATAAGAATGCAGCTAGTTGACCGCTGGCTTCAAGGCCTGCTTCCCTGTGAGAGCTAAGGACAGGGCACAACCCTCCCGCATCCTGCTTGACTGTAGAAGGAGCTGCTAACGTCCTCATGTTAGTGGCAGGGAAACGTTGTGAGAAAAGCATGTGGAATCGTTGTGCCTGAACCCACGTGTATCTGAGTTGAATACAGCGATTTCCAAAGTCCTTCTTCATCAGAGTGTAGCTAGGTTCCCACTCGCATGTCCGAGTGGGTAGCAGACATCTGCCTCCCATGTATACACACTTCTGAGAGTTGAGCTTATGGCCTGTAAGCCTACCTCCTGCCTGCAGCTACCTTTCGCTTCCAAAAGGCCTAGGCTCGCTGCTTCACCGAAGTGTTCGGAGAGGTAACTGGAATCTCCCGGCACACAAGACTAGTGCCACCAAGCTCAATCCAGCGATTTCCCAGTAATTCCTGGGGTAGACTGGTGCTACATACTAAGTTCCATATGTGAGAAAGTAGCTGAACGCCTTGTCCAAAATCATCTTACTGCTGAGAGTTGAGCTCACCTTCGGTCCCTCACAGTTCCACACTGCCTGCAGAGTGAGTTTCCCACGTCTTCACCAGAGACTTTTGCCAGAGGCTTCTGAGACGCAAGTTAACAATGCACACCTGGACGGTATCTCCAGGTGCAGTAGAGTGGTAATCTGGGAACCTCCTTACTCAGAATACTGCTACCTTCACACTGTCATAAGAATGCAGCTAGTTGAGAGCTGGCTTCTAGGCAAGCTTCCCTGTGAGAGCTGAGGACAGGGCAGAACCCTCCCGCATCCTGCCTGACTGTAGACGTACCTGCTAACCTCCTTATGTTAGTGGCTGGGATGGGTTGCGGGAAAAGAATGTGTAAGCATTGGGCCTGAACTCCCGTGTATCTGAGTTGAATACAGCGATTTCCAACATCCTTCTTCAATAGGAGTGTAGCTAGGTTCCAACTCCCATGTCCGAGTGGGTAGCAGACATCTGCCTCCCATGCATACACACTTCTGAGAGTTGAGCTTCTGGCCTGTAACCCTACATCCTGCCTGCCGCTACCTTTCGCTTCCAAAAGGCCTAGGCTCGCTGCTTGACGCAAGTGTTGGGAGAGGTAACTGGAATCTCCCGGCACACAAGACGAGTGCCTCCAAGCTCAATCAAGCGATTTCCTAGTAATTCCTGGGGTAGACTGGTGCTACATACTAAGTTCCATACGTGAGTATGTAGTTGAACGCCTTGTCCAAAAACATCTTACTTCTCAGAGTTGAGCTCACCCTCAGTCCCTCACAGTTCCACACTGCCTGCAGAGTGAGGTTCGCAAGTCTTCACCAGAGACGTTTGCCAGAGGCTTCTGAGACGCAAGTTAACAATGCAGACCTGGAGGGTATCTCCAGGTCCAGTAGAGTGGTAACCTGGGAACCTCCTGTCTCAGAATCCTGCTACCTTCACCCTGCCATAAGAATGCAGCTAGTTGACAGCTGGCTTCAAGGCCTGCTTCCCTGTGAGAGCTAAGGACAGGGCACAACCCTCCCGCATCCTGCTTGACTGTAGAAGGAGCTGCTAACGTCCTCATGTTAGTGGCAGGGAAACGTTGTGAGAAAAGCATGTGGAATCGTTGTGCCTGAACCCACGTGTATCTGAGTTGAATACAGCGATTTCCAAAGTCCTTCTTCATCAGAGTGTAGCTAGGTTCCCACTCGCATGTCCGAGTGGGTAGCAGACATCTGCCTCCCATGTATACACACTTCTGAGAGTTGAGCTTATGGCCTGTAAGCCTACCTCCTGCCTGCAGCTACCTTTCGCTTCCAAAAGGCCTAGGCTCGCTGCTTCACCGAAGTGTTCGGAGAGGTAACTGGAATCTCCCGGCACACAAGACTAGTGCCACCAAGCTCAATCCAGCGATTTCCCAGTAATTCCTGGGGTAGACTGGTGCTACATACTAAGTTCCATATGTGAGAAAGTAGCTGAACGCCTTGTCCAAAATCATCTTACTGCTGAGAGTTGAGCTCACCCTCGGTCCCTCACAGTTCCACACTGCCTGCAGAGTGAGTTTCCCACGTCTTCACCAGAGACTTTTGCCAGAGGCTTCTGAGACGCAAGTTAACAATGCACACCTGGACGGTATCTCCAGGTGCAGTAGAGTGGTAATCTGGGAACCTCCTTACTCAGAATACTGCTACCTTCACACTCTCATAAGAATGCAGCTAGTTGAGAGCTGGCTTCTAGGCAAGCTTCCCTGTGAGAGCTGAGGACAGGGCAGAACCCTCCCGCATCCTGCCTGACTGTAGACGTACCTGCTAACCTCCTTATGTTAGTGGCTGGGATGGGTTGCGGGAAAAGCATGTGTAAGCATTGGGCCTGAACTCCCGTGTATCTGAGTTGAATACAGCGATTTCCAACATCCTTCTTCAATAGGAGTGTAGCTAGGTTCCAACTCCCATGTCCGAGTGGGTAGCAGACATCTGCCTCCCATGCATACACACTTCTGAGAGTTGAGCTTCTGGCCTGTAACCCTACATCCTGCCTGCCTCTACCTTTCGCTTCCAAAAGGCCTAGGCTCGCTGCTTGACGCAAGTGTTGGGAGAGGTAACTGGAATCTCCCGGCACACAAGACGAGTGCCTCCAAGCTCAATCAAGCGATTTCCTAGTAATTCCTGGGGTAGACTGGTGCTACATACTAAGTTCCATATGTGAGAAGGTAGCTGAACGCCTTGTCCAAAATCATCTTACTGCTGAGAGTTGAGCTCACCCTCAGTCCCTCACAGTTCCACACTGCCTGCAGAGTGAGTTTCGCACGTCTTCACCAGAGACGTTTGCCAGAGGCTTCTGAGACGCAAGTTAACAATGCAGACCTGGAGAGTATCTCCAGGTCCAGTAGAGTGGTAACCTGGGAACCTCCTGTCTCAGAATCCTGCTACCTTCACCCTGCCATAAGAATGCAGCTAGTTGACCGCTGGCTTCAAGGCCTGCTTCCCTGTGAGAGCTAAGGACAGGGCACAACCCTCCCGCATCCTGCTTGACTGTAGAAGGAGCTGCTAACGTCCTCATGTTAGTGGCAGGGAAACGTTGTGAGAAAAGCATGTGGAATCGTTGTGCCTGAACCCACGTGTATCTGAGTTGAATACAGCGATTTCCAAAGTCCTTCTTCATCAGAGTGTAGCTAGGTTCCCACTCGCATGTCCGAGTGGGTAGCAGACATCTGCCTCCCATGTATACACACTTCTGAGAGTTGAGCTTATGGCCTGTAAGCCTACCTCCTGCCTGCAGCTACCTTTCGCTTCCAAAAGGCCTAGGCTCGCTGCTTCACCGAAGTGTTCGGAGAGGTAACTGGAATCTCCCGGCACACAAGACTAGTGCCACCAAGCTCAATCCAGCGATTTCCCAGTAATTCCTGGGGTAGACTGGTGCTACATACTAAGTTCCATATGTGAGAAAGTAGCTGAACGCCTTGTCCAAAATCATCTTACTGCTGAGAGTTGAGCTCACCCTCGGTCCCTCACAGTTCCACACTGCCTGCAGAGTGAGTTTCCCACGTCTTCACCAGAGACTTTTGCCAGAGGCTTCTGAGACGCAAGTTAACAATGCACACCTGGACGGTATCTCCAGGTGCAGTAGAGTGGTAATCTGGGAACCTCCTTACTCAGAATACTGCTACCTTCACACTCTCATAAGAATGCAGCTAGTTGAGAGCTGGCTTCTAGGCAAGCTTCCCTGTGAGAGCTGAGGACAGGGCAGAACCCTCCCGCATCCTGCCTGACTGTAGACGTACCTGCTAACCTCCTTATGTTAGTGGCTGGGATGGGTTGCGGGAAAAGAATGTGTAAGCATTGGGCCTGAACTCCCGTGTATCTGAGTTGAATACAGCGATTTCCAACATCCTTCTTCAATAGGAGTGTAGCTAGGTTCCAACTCCCATGTCCGAGTGGGTAGCAGACATCTGCCTCCCATGCATACACACTTCTGAGAGTTGAGCTTATGGCCTGTAACCCTACATCCTGCCTGCCGCTACCTTTCGCTTCCAAAAGGCCTAGGCTCGCTGCTTGACGCAAGTGTTGGGAGAGGTAACTGGAATCTCCCGGCACACAAGACGAGTGCCTCCAAGCTCAATCAAGCGATTTCCTAGTAATTCCTGGGGTAGACTGGTGCTACATACTAAGTTCCATACGTGAGTATGTAGTTGAACGCCTTGTCCAAAAACATCTTACTTCTCAGAGTTGAGCTCACCCTCAGTCCCTCACAGTTCCACACTGCCTGCAGAGTGAGTTTCGCACGTCTTCACCAGAGACGTTTGCCAGAGGCTTCTGAGACGCAAGTTAACAATGCAGACCTGGAGGGTATCTCCAGGTCCAGTAGAGTGGTAACCTGGGAACCTCCTGTCTCAGAATCCTGCTACCTTCACCCTGCCATAAGAATGCAGCTAGTTGACAGCTGGCTTCAAGGCCTGCTTCCCTGTGAGAGCTAAGGACAGGGCACAACCCTCCCGCATCCTGCTTGACTGTAGAAGGAGCTGCTAACGTCCTCATGTTAGTGGCAGGGAAACGTTGTGAGAAAAGCATGTGGAATCGTTGTGCCTGAACCCACGTGTATCTGAGTTGAATACAGCGATTTCCAAAGTCCTTCTTCATCAGAGTGTAGATAGGTTCCCACTCGCATGTCCGAGTGGGTAGCAGGCATCTGCCTCCCATGTATACACACTTCTGAGAGTTGAGCTTATGGCCTGTAAGCCTACCTCCTGCCTGTAGCTACCTTTCGCTTCCAAAAGGCCTAGGCTCGCTGCTTCACCGAAGTGTTCGGAGAGGTAACTGGAATCTCCCGGCACACAAGACTAGTGCCACCAAGCTCAATCCAGCGATTTCCCAGTAATTCCTGGGGTAGACTGGTGCTACATACTAAGTTCCATATGTGAGAAGGTAGCTGAACGCCTTGTCCAAAATCATCTTACTGCTGAGAGTTGAGCTCACCCTCAGTCCCTCACAGTTCCACACTGCCAGCAGAGTGAGTTTCGCACGTCTTCACCAGAGACTTTTGCCAGAGGCTTCTGAGACGCAAGTTAACAATGCAGACCTGGAGGGTATCTCCAGGTCCAGTAGAGTGGTAACCTGGGAACCTCCTGTCTCAGAATCCTGCTACCTTCACCCTGCCATAAGAATGCAGCTAGTTGACAGCTGGCTTCAAGGCCTGCTTCCCTGTGAGAGCTAAGGACAGGGCACAACCCTCCCGCATCCTGCTTGACTGTAGAAGGAGCTGCTAACGTCCTCATGTTAGTGGCAGGGAAACGTTGTGAGAAAAGCATGTGGAATCGTTGTGCCTGAACCCACGTGTATCTGAGTTGAATACAGCGATTTCCAAAGTCCTTCTTCATCAGAGTGTAGCTAGGTTCCCACTCGCATGTCCGAGTGGGTAGCAGACATCTGCCTCCCATGTATACACACTTCTGAGAGTTGAGCTTATGGCCTGTAAGCCTACCTCCTGCCTGCAGCTACCTTTCGCTTCCAAAAGGCCTAGGCTCGCTGCTTCACCGAAGTGTTTCGGAGAGGTAACTGGAATCTCCCGGCACACAAGACTAGTGCCACCAAGCTCAATCCAGCGATTTCCCAGTAATTCCTGGGGTAGACTGGTGCTACATACTAAGTTCCATATGTGAGAAAGTAGCTGAACGCCTTGTCCAAAATCATCTTACTGCTGAGAGTTGAGCTCACCCTCGGTCCCTCACAGTTCCACACTGCCTGCAGAGTGAGTTTCCCACGTCTTCACCAGAGACTTTTGCCAGAGGCTTCTGAGACGCAAGTTAACAATGCACACCTGGACGGTATCTCCAGGTGCAGTAGAGTGGTAATCTGGGAACCTCCTTACTCAGAATACTGCTACCTTCACACTCTCATAAGAATGCAGCTAGTTGAGAGCTGGCTTCTAGGCAAGCTTCCCTGTGAGAGCTGAGGACAGGGCAGAACCCTCCCGCATCCTGCCTGACTGTAGACGTACCTGCTAACCTCCTTATGTTAGTGGCTGGGATGGGTTGCGGGAAAAGCATGTGTAAGCATTGGGCCTGAACTCCCGTGTATCTGAGTTGAATACAGCGATTTCCAACATCCTTCTTCAATAGGAGTGTAGCTAGGTTCCAACTCCCATGTCCGAGTGGGTAGCAGACATCTGCCTCCAATGCATACACACTTCTGAGAGTTGAGCTTCTGGCCTGTAACCCTACATCCTGCCTGCCGCTACCTTTCGCTTCCAAAAGGCCTAGGCTCGCTGCTTGACGCAAGTGTTGGGAGAGGTAACTGGAATCTCCCGGCACACAAGACGAGTGCCTCCAAGCTCAATCAAGCGATTTCCTAGTAATTCCTGGGGTAGACTGGTGCTACATACTAAGTTCCATACGTGAGTATGTAGTTGAACGCCTTGTCCAAAAACATCTTACTTCTGAGAGTTGAGCTCACCCTCAGTCCCTCACAGTTCCACACTGCCTGCAGAGTGAGTTTCGCACGTCTTCACCAGAGACGTTTGCCAGAGGCTTCTGAGACGCAAGTTAACAATGCAGACCTGGAGGGTATCTCCAGGTCCAGTAGAGTGGTAACCTGGGAACCTCCTGTCTCAGAATCCTGCTACCTTCACCCTGCCATAAGAATGCAGCTAGTTGACAGCTGGCTTCAAGGCCTGCTTCCCTGTGAGAGCTAAGGACAGGGCACAACCCTCCCGCATCCTGCTTGACTGTAGAAGGCGCTGCTAACGTCCTCATGTTAGTGGCAGGGAAACGTTGTGAGAAAAGCATGTGGAATCGTTGTGCCTGAACCCACGTGTATCTGAGTTGAATACAGCGATTTCCAAAGTCCTTCTTCATCAGAGTGTAGCTAGGTTCCCACTCGCATGTCCGAGTGGGTAGCAGACATCTGCCTCCCATGTATACACACTTCTGAGAGTTGAGCTTATGGCCTGTAAGCCTACCTCCTGCCTGCAGCTACCTTTCGCTTCCAAAAGGCCTAGGCTCGCTGCTTCACCGAAGTGTTCGGAGAGGTAACTGGAATCTCCCGGCACACAAGACTAGTGCCACCAAGCTCAATCCAGCGATTTCCCAGTAATTCCTGGGGTAGACTGGTGCTACATACTAAGTTCCATATGTGAGAAAGTAGCTGAACGCCTTGTCCAAAATCATCTTACTGCTGAGAGTTGAGCTCACCCTCGGTCCCTCACAGTTCCACACTGCCTGCAGAGTGAGTTTCCCACGTCTTCACCAGAGACTTTTGCCAGAGGCTTCTGAGACGCAAGTTAACAATGCACACCTGGACGGTATCTCCAGGTGCAGTAGAGTGGTAATCTGGGAACCTCCTTACTCAGAATACTGCTACCTTCACACTCTCATAAGAATGCAGCTAGTTGAGAGCTGGCTTCTAGGCAAGCTTCCCTGTGAGAGCTGAGGACAGGGCAGAACCCTCCCGCATCCTGCCTGACTCTAGACGTACCTGCTAACCTCCTTATGTTAGTGGATGGGATGGGTTGCGGGAAAAGCATGTGTAAGCATTGGGCCTGAACTCCCGTGTATCTGAGTTGAATACAGCGATTTCCAACATCCTTCTTCAATAGGAGTGTAGCTAGGTTCCAACTCCCATGTCCGAGTGGGTAGCAGACATCTGCCTCCCATGCATACACACTTCTGAGAGTTGAGCTTATGGCCTGTAACCCTACATCCTGCCTGCCGCTACCTTTCGCTTCCAAAAGGCCTAGGCTCGCTGCTTGACGCAAGTGTTGGCAGAGGTAACTGGAATCTCCCGGCACACAAGACGAGTGCCTCCAAGCTCAATCAAGCGATTTCCTAGTAATTCCTGGGGTAGACTGGTGCTACATACTAAGTTCCATACGTGAGTATGTAGTTGAACGCCTTGTCCAAAAACATCTTACTTCTGAGAGTTGAGCTCACCCTCAGTCCCTCACAGTTCCACACTGCCTGCAGAGTGAGTTTCGCACGTCTTCACCAGAGACGTTTGCCAGAGGCTTCTGAGACGCAAGTTAACAATGCAGACCTGGAGGGTATCTCCAGGTCCAGTAGAGTGGTAACCTGGGAACCTCCTGTCTCAGAATCCTGCTACCTTCACCCTGCCATAAGAATGCAGCTAGTTGACAGCTGGCTTCAAGGCCTGCTTCCCTGTGAGAGCTAAGGACAGGGCACAACCCTCCCGCATCCTGCTTGACTGTAGAAGGAGCTGCTAACGTCCTCATGTTAGTGGCAGGGAAACGTAGTGAGAAAAGCATGTGGAATCGTTGTGCCTGAACCCACGTGTATCTGAGTTGAATACAGCGATTTCCAAAGTCCTTCTTCATCAGAGTGTAGCTAGGTTTCCACTCGCATGTCCGAGTGGGTAGCAGACATCTGCCTCCCATGTATACACACTTCTGAGAGTTGAGCTTATGGCCTGTAAGCCTACCTCCTGCCTGTAGCTACCTTTCGCTTCCAAAAGGCCTAGGCTCGCTGCTTCACCGAAGTGTTGGGAGAGGTAACTGGAATCTCCCGGCACACAAGACTAGTGCCACCAAGCTCAATCCAGCGATTTCCCAGTAATTCCTGGGGTAGACTGGTGCTACATACTAAGTTCCATATGTGAGAAGGTAGCTGAACGCCTTGTCCAAAATCATCTTACTGCTGAGAGTTGAGCTCACCCTCAGTCCCTCACAGTTCCACACTGCCTGCAGAGTGAGTTTCCCACGTCTTCACCAGAGACTATTGCCAGAGGCTTCTGAGACGCAAGTTAACAATGCACACCTGGACGGTATCTCCAGGTGCAGTAGAGTGGTAATCTGGGAACCTCCTTACTCAGAATACTGCTACCTTCACACTGTCATAAGAATGCAGCTAGTTGAGAGCTGGCTTCTAGGCAAGCTTCCCTGTGAGAGCTGAGGACAGGGCAGAACCCTCCCGCATCCTGCCTGACTGTAGACGTACCTGCTAACCTCCTTATGTTAGTGGCTGGGATGGGTTGCGGGAAAAGCATGTGTAAGCATTGGGCCTGAACTCCCGTGTATCTGAGTTGAATACAGCGATTTCCAACATCCTTCTTCAATAGGAGTGTAGCTAGGTTCCTACTCCCATGTCCGAGTGGGCAGCAGACATCTGCCTCCCATGCATACACACTTCTGAGAGTTGAGCTTATGGCCTGTAACCCTACATCCTGCCTGCCGCTACCTTTCGCTTCCAAAAGGCCTAGGCTCGCTGCTTGACGCAAGTGTTGGGAGAGGTAACTGGAATCTCCCGGCACACAAGACGAGTGCCTCCAAGCTCAATCAAGCGATTTCCTAGTAATTCCTGGGGTAGACTGGTGCTACATACTAAGTTCCATACGTGAGTATGTAGTTGAACGCCTTGTCCAAAAACATCTTACTTCTGAGAGTTGAGCTCACCCTCAGTCCCTCACAGTTCCACACTGCCTGCAGAGTGAGTTTCGCACGTCTTCACCAGAGACGTTTGCCAGAGGCTTCTGAGACGCAAGTTAACAATGCAGACCTGGAGGGTATCTCCAGGTGCAGTAGAGTGGTAACCTGGGATCCTCCTGTCTCAGAATACTGCTACCTTCACCCTGCCATAAGAATGCAGCTAGTTGACAGGTGGCTTCAAGGCCTGCTTCCCTGTGAGAGCTAAGGACAGGGCACAACCCTCCCGCATCCTGCTTGACTGTAAGAGGAGCTGCTAACGTCCTCATGTTAGTGGCAGGGAAACGTTGTGAGAAAAGCATGTGGAATCGTTGTGCCTGAACCCACGTGTATCTGAGTTGAATACAGCGATTTCCAAAGTCCTTCTTCATCAGAGTGTAGCTAGGTTCCCACTCGCATGTCCGAGTGGGTAGCAGACATCTGCCTCCCATGTATACACACTTCTGAGAGTTGAGCTTATGGCCTGTAAGCCTACATCCTGCCTGCAGCTACCTTTCGCTTCCAAAAGGCCTAGGCTCGCTGCTTCACCAAAGTGTTGGGAGAGGTAACTGGAATCTCCCGGCACACAAGACTAGTGCCACCAAGCTCAATCCAGCGATTTCCCAGTAATTCCTGGGGTAGACTGGTGCTACATACTAAGTTCCATATGTGAGAAGGTAGCTGAACGCCTTGTCCAAAATCATCTTACTGCTGAGAGTTGAGCTCACCCTCAGTCCCTCACAGTTCCACACTGCCTGCAGAGTGAGTTTCCCACGTCTTCACCAGAGACTTTTGCCAGAGGCTTCTGAGACGCAAGTTAACAATGCACACCTGGACGGTATCTCCAGGTGCAGTAGAGTGGTAATCTGGGAACCTCCTTACTCAGAATACTGCTACCTTCACACTGTCATAAGAATGCAGCTAGTTGAGAGCTGGCTTCTAGGCAAGCTTCCCTGTGAGAGCTGAGGACAGGGCAGAACCCTCCCGCATCCTGCCTGACTGTCGACGTACCTGCTAACCTCCTTATGTTAGTGGCTGGGATGGGTTGCGGGAAAAGCATGTGTAAGCATTGGGCCTGAACTCCCGTGTATCTGAGTTGAATACAGCGATTGCCAACATCCTTCTTCAATAGGAGTGTAGCTAGATTCCAACTCCCATGTCCGAGTGGGT